>NW_012113919.1:1101194-1149799 GCF_000951035.1 Colobus angolensis palliatus
CCTGGCTAACACGGTGAAACCCCGTCTCTACTAAAAAAGTACAAAAGCTAGCCAGGCAAGGTGGCGGACGCCTGTAGTCTCAGCTACTCGGGAGGCTGAAGCAGGAGAATGGCGTAAACCCGGGAGGCAGAGCTTGCAGTGAGCTGAGATCCGGCCACTGCACTCCAGCTCGGGCGCCAGAGCGAGACTCCGTCTCAAAATAAATAAATAAATAAATAAAATAAAATAAAATATATTTCATCACTACAGTAATCAAAACTATATAGTACTGGCATAAAAACGACATACAGATCAATGGAAAAGAGCAGAGATCTCAGAAATAATACCATGCTTGTACATTCAACTGATCTTTGACATAGGTGCAAATAATATGCAATGAAGAAAAAGTCTGGTTAATAAGTAGTGCTGGGAAAACTGAAATATCCACTTGCAAAATAATAGAATTGGACCCTGATCTTACCTTACATAGAATAATTAACTCACTGAATTGTAGATATAAACATAAAGGGAAAGCTTCTTGACATTGATCTTGGCGATGATTTCTTGGGTGTAATATGTACTGTCCTTATATGTACATCTTGTCCCCTGTTGGCTTCAGGTACGAAATCTCTGCTCAGCTCTGCTTTACTGTCTTCTTATTCCTGAATAAAATCAAAAGGAGCAGCCATTATTTGAGCTATTTGGTCTCACAATAGAGAAAAAACAGCAAGAGAGATGGTAAAAGCAGGTGATGTATTTTATGGCTTTTTCAAGGAAATGGCACAATGTCACTTCTGCTAACATACCACTAGGCAAAAGAAATTACACGATCAAGACCAGTGTCAGTTGGGCAGGAAGCACGTGCTTCACAGGAGTCACTGCAAGACACATCTTGCAGTGATCAAGATTGAATATACTCTTTTATATGGAAGGAAAGAATAGAATCAGTAAGACAACTACTCTACCACTATGTAGACTCTAAGATATGGAGACATAACCCAAGGGTTAATTACCCTGAAAGTAGTATAACAGAATAGTTTTTAAAAGCAGCAACACTTAAGCATTTATTTCTCAATTTTCAAGTTATTCAATAAATGTTTGTTGCATAGCTCTTAATGACAGGCATTTAGTTATACAAACTTTCACAGATATTAATCCTGAACTAAGGTAATTATCACATAGTATGCAAATGGTAAGTAAGCAATAAGAACTTATTATGCATTGTGATACTGGTATGGAAGGCTAAGTATGTGGTGTTCTTAATAGGAGCATGTGAAGGAAACTGCCTTGACTTGGGTGTAGCAAAAAACTGATCTTCACTTGAGAGGGTCATGAAACAGACCTGGAGTAAATCAGGAACTAGAAAACTTGAAAGTCAAAAGAACAACAAGAGACATTTAGGAAAATCAATTATAGGACTGCCTACATTAGATTTTTGATATAGTCTCTGAGGCTATGTACTATGTTTTAATGTAGGCCATTTTGTAATTTCCTTCAGTTCAGATTTTACTGTAAATATATTCTTCATTTATGATGTGGAAATAATAGAAAGTTTTCTATAAAAAATCATTAACTTGGGAAATCAAAGTGCTGAAGCATGCCTAATAATGATAACAATTTAAATTTAATACTAAGAAAATGTCAAAAATTGATGGATATGAAAAGCTTTAGAAGGACTATATGGTGCCTGTTCATTGTTTATTTCATTGCTTATTTGAGAATAACAAATATTTAATTTTTTAGTAACAATATATTTTCTATGGATAGTCTACATTAAATATGTTTAAAATATATATAAATTAATATATGAGTTTATATAAATAATTTTGTATTTGAATTGATGAAAACCAATTATTGTATTTACTTAATACCTTGAAATAAAAAGATAAGCAGTAAAAAGTTTTAAAATATAAACCTAAGCCCATGTTAACTTTATTTTATCTAATATATTTGTGTGGATATAGAATATACCATGCATACTAATGGTATATTCATATATTTACATATACATGTACATTAACTATGTGAATTACAATATATAATGACTGCTCTGAAGTTACCCATAGAGTACTAAAAAGACCTCTGACATAAGAACGCTGGAAAGAGGACTCCAACTAATTAGAGTTATAAAAGCATATGGGTAACAAAGCTGTCTGAGCATGAATTTTTTTTTAAATGGAAAACTTTTAGAATACAATAATCTCTAAAGTTCTTTTAATATTTAACATTCTTTTACAGACACAAAAAATTGGAGAATGGAAGCATAGAGTTGATTTAGTTTTCCAATTAGCAATGGACCAGATAGAAACAGTGAAACTATTTTTTGACAATTTATTCCAAGGAAGACCTTTATTTTTGTATTTTAAGCACTCTGGTTTTATCCATCGTCCTTGAATTGTTAGGAAGGGTACAAAAGTAAAATTTCTGTGTATCTATTTTATTCACTTCTTGACTTAATATGCCTGTATTTTACCACCTTTTCCTTTTCATTTCTTTAGAGCAATTCAGTCTAGTCTTTTTAATCTCCCCCTCATTCGGAGCACCTTCCTGTAGTATTACCCATGATTACAGTCCTTTTCATTGTCCTTCGCTGGACCTTTTCTATTTATGTTAGGTTTATTTAGAAATGAGGTGATCACAAATGAAAATTTTATTAAAACTTCATTAAAGGTGAAACTGCGCAAAGCACTATGATGAGTGTTGTAGGTGAATACCATTTTAGAGTAAGAAATATCTATATTCTTAATAATTTTATATGTTAGCAAAGCAGTTAGGCACCTTCACAAATTTATCTGAAATACTGTAAAAAAATACAGTCATAAAGTACTGTGGAGGAGAAATAATTTCTTTTGGGGGAGAGAGAATGATGATATAATCAGAAACATACATTCAATGCAGAAGAAACTTTCACTATTATACTGCCACAGGCCATATCAATTCAGTAGTAAAACTTGAAACCTTTAGATAATATTAACATCCACCAGCCTTCATCATATTGGGAGGTGACAATGTGCTAGCAGCCCTCACTCTCAGTGCCTCCTCGGCCTCCGCGTCCACTCTGGCGGCGCTTGAGGAGCCATTCAGCCTGCCACGGAACCATGGAAGCCCCTCTCTGGGCTGGCTGAGGCAGGAGCCACCTCTCTCTGCTTGGGGGGAGGTGTGGAGGGAGAGGCATGGGCAGGAACCAGGGCTGCGCGTGGCGCTCGCGGGCCAGTGTGAGTTCCCCCACTGGGGGCATGGGGCGGTGGGCACGGGGCGGCCAGGGTGGCGGGCCCTGAGCAGTGAAGGGCTTAGCACCAAGGCCAGCAGCTGAGGAGGTTCCACAGGGTCCCCCGGAACTGCCGGCCTACATGCACCACGCTTGAATTCTCACCGGGCCTCAGCCGCCAACCCGTAGGGCAGGGCTGGGGACATGCAGGCTGCCATGTCTGAGCCCCCCGGACTCTGCCGTGCGCTTCCCCGCAGTCCAAGCCTCCCCGAGGGGTGCCGCCCCCTGCTCCGTGGTGCCCAGTCCTATCAACCACCCAAGGGCTGAGGATGCAGGCACCAATTGGGACTGGAAGGCAGCTCTGCCTGTAGCTCCAGGTGCAAGATCCACTAGGTGAAGCCAGCTGTGCTCCTGAGTCTAGTGGGGACTTGGAGAACCTTTATGTATAGCTAATCAGCACTCTGTGTCTCAGGGTTTGAAAATACACCAATCAGTACTCTGTGTCTAGTTCCAGGTTTGTGAATACACCAATTGGTACTGTGTTTCTAGCTAACCTAGTGGGGACTTGGAGAACTTTACTGTCTAGCACTCTGTCTAGCTCAAGGATTGTAAACGCACCAATCAACACTCTGTCAAAACAGACCAATCAGCTCTCTGTAAAATAGACCAATCAGCTGTCTGTAAAATGGACCAATCAGCAGGATGTGGGTGGGGTCAGATAATTCAATAAAGGCAGGCTGCCCCAGCCAGCAGTGGCAAACCTACGGGGCACGTTCCACACAGTGGGAGCTTTGTTCTGTTTCAGTCTTTGCAATAAATCTTGCTGCTGCTCACTCTTTGGGTCCAGGCTGCCTTTATGAGCTGTAACACTCAACGTGAAGGTCTGCAGCTTCACTCCTGGAGCCAGGGAGACCACGAACCCACTGGGAAGAATGGACAACTCCAGAGGCACCACCTTTAAGAGCTGTAACACTCACTGCAAAGGTCTACAATTTCACTCCTGAAGCCAGCGAGACCATGACTCCACCAGAAGGAAGAAATTCTGGACACATCATCTTTAAGAACTGTAACACTTGCCGCGGTGGTCTGTGGCTTCATTCTTGAGGTCAGTGAGACCAAGAACCCACCAATTCTGGATACAATATAAACATCAAATAAAAAAACAATACTTATAAAATGTGGGTGCTTCAGTGCTTATTTCTGTAGCTGATAGTACTCCCCAAGTTGATGTTAATACCCTTCCTTTTTATACAACCATTCTGAGTCTCCTTATCCGTTGTCATTAGATTGGCTGAAACAATTACATAAATTTGATTCCCACGGGATTCATATCTTGGTGGTCTCATGGGTTTTGGTTTGTCATACCTGGCTACTGCCAATACAGTACATAGAACACATGGCAGTCCTCTCCATGATAGTAAGAATCATGTAATCAACCTTCCACTAAGAAGCTGACCACTAACGGAAGACCATGGTGTCTTGGGTTATAGTTTTGGATTATAGTTTTGGGCTTTGGTGTTGGAAGGCTGGACAATAGATAGCGTTGG
This sequence comes from Colobus angolensis palliatus, assembly GCF_000951035.1. Taxonomy (NCBI): domain Eukaryota; kingdom Metazoa; phylum Chordata; class Mammalia; order Primates; family Cercopithecidae; genus Colobus; species Colobus angolensis. The sequence goes on from NW_012113919.1 coordinate 1,105,929, forward strand.
AAAATCAGCTTTGGTGAAGGAAAGTCAGCCACATAAAACTATGCATAGTCCATCCTTCTATCACAGAAGTTTTGTACATAGACCCATTGAACAATCGTTAGTGTGACTTGGAAGAGAGGTTTACTGAAATTCAAAAGGCCAATTTTCTTATACATGGATTGATAGTATTCTCTGCCATGAATATCTTGTTAAGGTCATTAATTCCTGCTACGGACATCAAATTCTGTGCCCTTCCTGATAGACTCATTCACATATCTCTCTGACAGACTGTCTTGCTTCAACCTTCTAATCACAAACTTCCAAAATTTCTGATAGTTTGACCAATGCATTACCCACTACTCATGAATTAACTTACAATTCAGGTTATGTCAACATTTACACAAAACAGAGAATCCTAAGCATTACCCAAGTTATTCCAGCTAGGAAGATTTCTCTTCACCACTGTATTTTAGGTTTGTCTATGAGAGAGGCTTTAGTGCAGTGATGATCTATTAACAGCTGCAGCCAGCATCCCACACAGAATCATCTGCCTCACACTTGCACTTTTTCCTTCTTTAATCTGGTGATGTATTCCTTCCATGGTATGAAAGTTGTGAGTTGACAGAAAGGTGGTGAGGCAGGATAAATATGTATCATGGGAATATGAGCCAATTTTATGGTACTAGATGTCTGCCTTCCACATGAGCTTAAGCCTAAACTAATACATACCATATTCATTTAAGAAGGGTATGCTGTGGCTGGGCGCGGTGGCTCACGTCTGTAATCCCAACACTCTGGGAGGCTGAGGCGGGTGGATCATGAGGTCAGAAGATCGAGACCACCCTGGCTAACACGGTGAAACCCCATCTCTACTAAAAATACAAAAAATTAGCCGGGCGTGGTGGCGGGTGCCTATAGTCCCAACTACTCCGGAGGTTGACAGGGGAATGGCGTGAACCCGGGAGGCGGAGCTTGCAGTGAGCCGAGATCACGCCAATGCACTCCAGCCTGGGTGACAGAGCCAGACTCTGTCTCAAAAAAAAGAAAAGAAGGGTATGCTGCTATATATGTGGGAATGTATAATTTGTTGTACCACATAACACTCAAAAGGAAATTTGTATTACATGGTCACTTGGTATCTCCTGATCAGATATTAATTCTCTATCAGGAGTCATTGAAAGTCAAAGTTACTTTTCAAATAATGTCAGAATTGTTCTCTATTAGCCTTACCAGAGACTCAATGCAGTATACCTATCTTCCAAAACTATTTCAGAAATAATAGGGTCAATTGTGCTATAGGTTTAAATGACAGAAAAGCTTGAATGTCAGCCCTTTGCTGCTGAGACATCTTCTTTAGTCTCAATCACATCAAAACTAGCAATACTTTGAGTTATTCATTAATAGGTTGATCAGCACACTCAGATATGACATATGTTGCTTCCAAAATCTTATATGTTGCCCACAAGTATTGTGCAAGGAGAAGCAAATTGTTTATGAATTTAAGTGGGATATTTAATGCACATCAGACCAAAGGATCCAAAAATAGAATTACTGGGTACCTCAATATTTTTGGGGTTTAGCTACCATCCTCAGACCTAAATACATTTTACTGATCAATCTATATTGTTTGTTATTTTATATCTTCCATATCTAACTGGCATGATTTTGTCAATGTGATGGGCTATTGTGATGTTCTATGTGAAATTAAGACAATCAAATTCCTCTAGACCATGATATACTGGAAAACAAATTTATACTGCTCCCCTGCTCTTGATTATCTTAACTCATCAGGATTGTAAAAGGTTGGAAGTAAATTGCTGTATACCACCTTATAGTGATTGGCTTTATTTGCTCAAGTAAGATATCACGTGTACAACCAGCAGGTGCCATCAGCAGCAATACCCCATATTGACATCAATCTAGTTGTTCTACAACTTGATGAATCTGGTGTTTGCCACCAGAAATGTGAATTAAAGGGAATATGATATAATCTCAACTCCAGTATTTTTCAAGACAGTGATGATACCATCTGTTTTCACCATCTCCTTGGATTTGATATTGTTTTGGTTTGGTTCTGGCCAGTGAGTGGTTGAGTATTTCCACTGACTTTCACTTGCCTCGTCTTACTGTAAGAATGCCTGGTTTTCTGGTTAGTAAAACAATGTGAGAACTAATGACTGGAAGAAAGCACTGGAATTGTGAGTTAATTACTGCTATACATTCTAGTACCAGGAAAATATATATAGAAATAGTTTGGGGTTTATGGCATTCAATTAAAGTTTCAGAGATATGCAGAAGCTGAGAATCAGTAATCAAAAACTCTCAGATGGTCTGTGAATCTCCTTTTCCTCAGTGCATAGTACTGGAAAAATGGCCATAGAGTTTTTCTGGAAAAGGTTTGAAGGAAGCTTTTGAGTATATTTTTAGCCAAACTACAGGGTCATTTCTCAGAAGTAAGTGGTCTCAATCATGGAAATAATAGTTTAAAAATTGGCTTATATCTAAAAACTGAGTAAAAGACTATGAATCTCCATGGTGCATTTAATCAGATTCCCCTCACAATCATTTTTCTTCATATAAAGGTCTAGCAGCCCCCTGGTACAGGGGCTGTGATCAATTAGACATTTCCCTAGAGTCCTGTGAACTGGAACACATTATCCCTCCATTTCTGTAGTTCATAAGGAAATAGTGTCCACTTTTGCTCAGAGGAAGACCATGACCTTATGATGTATAACACTTAGTTCTCTCTTTAAGACAATCTGCAACAGCATAGGAAAGGTGACTTTGTGTTTTTGTCTGTCACACTTTGCATTCATTGAGACATTCACACTGAGGCCACACTTCCTCTAGAATACTCCAAGCTAGTGAATTACTGAGCTTTGCAGGAGTAATAAAGCCAGGTCACTGCTGCCCAACACATTCACCTCAGCATTTGTTTCTTCTAATACAGTGTAAAATGCTTCATAAAGATATCCAGAAGATATCAGCAATATTTCAAACCCTTCTAACATTACTTTACTATATTATCTCTTAATTTGTATTTGTAGATATACATTAATACATGTCATGCAATCTTGATTATTGGTATCATAAAATCTGTTTTTCCCTTTATATCCCAAATAAAAACTATTTGAGAAAAAATGTATTTCTTGAATATAATGTCATTGTGTCATATATATAGTCAAATATATAATGTCAATGTTATGTCACTATACATTTCCTAAAATGTCTTGTTTTTTGTACATATTAGAATTTATTTAAAACTACGTAGTGTCATAAAAAGTAAATAGATATGACAAGAGAAATTTCTCTCTCAAAAAATTACTTTTTAACAATGTTTCATCTCCATACTTTAAACCAGCTGCTATTTGAAATCTATATCTAAACAGACTTTGCAGCTAGTAACACAGTTATATTTTTTGTATTAGGCAATAAAAGTGTTGTTTTAGTGAAAATGTTCTTTTAATACATATTATATAAAATGTTAAGTGCTGAGTTTTTACCACTTATTTTAAAGTTCAGTGTTTACCTAGTTTTGGCCTCCAAAACCAAGTAAACCTGAAACCAACAAATGAATTGAAATAATGTGCCAGCAATAATTAAATACATTTTTATTTATTTACTGAGAATATTTTTTTAAAACACAGATACATTATGACACAGAATACTGTGGTTTTAAGACTGAAGCACAAATGAAAAATATCTTCTCTGACCTGACTGTGACTTCATCTATTTCCTAGGTGTCTAGTTTGTTTTCAGGTGGCAAACTAAATATGAAAGTCAGTTTTTGACCCTGTTAAGAAGAGGAAAGGTGTGTGCGGGGGAGGTTGTAGGATGGGGTTTCCTTAATATCTTCACTTTACTTCACATGTAATCTTTGGAATGTTCTTCTAATAATCCTGGTGTTTTTCATACTTACTGTTTCCGTTTGAACTTATTATAGAAAGAACATCATGCCCCTTAGAGTTTCTTTCAAAATCTATTTTTTTCTTTTCATTAATATCCTAAAATATAAATGTCCCATTTCAGCCTGTCTTCCTAAGAGATGCTATCATCAGTGCCCTCACAGGGCTCTTGCACCGATGTTTCAAAAAATAACTCCCAAATGACTCATAAGTGAATTATTATGGTAGGAATGACCAATATTATTTTTTGATGCTCTATATAGGTAAAATATCGGGAACAGTATGATATATGGTATGGTATTTTACCAAACTAATATTAAACAAAGTGAAATAAACCATTCCTTTCTCTAATGAGTATTTCATTGACCATAAGTGCTAATATTTTGATATGCTGACAAATAATGGGCAAAGTTATATTTAGGATTTTGACTTACTGATTATAGGAACGATTGGTATGAGTTTTTTCTTTTTCTTTTCTTTTTTTTTTCTGGACCATTTCTAGCGAAAAACGTGCTTACATTACACATAGAGCAAAGGAGTTTTAATTAATGTAATACAACCACAACATTTCCATCTCCAAAAAATTTAGCCCATTTTAAGTAATCCTCTCCTTAAAGATCTGAATGAATTATCCTGTCTTTACTGTGTGATTGCTGTTTTTCTATTTTCTACCCATTTCTACCTGCTATTTCTATTTTGTTTGGAGTTTCTTTCTTGATATAATATATTTATACTTACCGGTATTACCCTGTGTCTATATGATATCTGTATCTTTATTTTTCTTATTAATAGATTTTAAATTTTAAATTTTAAGTAAAGAACTCGAACATATACACATTTTATGGTTACAATGATCTTTTTCTGTAATCTAGAATTACCTGCTTTTATATTTTCCTTTTGTTTATATTTTTAGTTATTGAAATATTTATTCAATAAATATATTCTTCAAAAATTTATATGCTCAGAACTGAAAATAAATGTTTAATTTTTTAGTTAACTAGATTTCACTGTTCATTTCAAGTAATTCTTACAAACTATATTTTTACTGTTTAGAATATGTAAGTGTATAGTTCCCTGTAGATGCTGTAACAAAACTTGGTGGATTAAAGCAGTTGAAATTTATTCTCTTAAATTCTAATAAGCAGAAATATGAAATTATTCTTAGCCAGAAGCTCTAGCAAAGAATTCATTCCTTGCCTTTTCCAGTTTCTGGTGTTTCCCCATGTATTTAATTTATTTTTATTTTTTCATTTCAGATTTTATCTTAGATTCAGGGGGTACACATGTAACTTTGTTACCTGGGTACATTGTGTGATGCTGAGGTTTGGAGTACAAATAATCCCATCACCCACCTACTAAGAATAGTAATCACGTTATTTTTTTCCAAGGTTTCCTTTTCTGTCCCTCCCTATTCTGTCTGTACCTAGTGTTTATTGTTGCCATCTTTATGTTCATGAGTACCCGATGTTTAATTCACACTTCTAAGTGACAACATGTGGTATTTAATTTTCTTTATCTGCATTGATTCACTTAGCATACTGACCTACAGGTGCATCCATGTTGCTGTAAAGAACATGATTTTGTTCTTTTTTATGGTTACACAGTATTTCATGCTGTATATGTACCACATTTTCTTAATTCAATCCTCCATTGATGGGCATTGAGGTTGATTCCATGTCTTCACTATTATGAATAGTACTATGATGAATATACACATGTATGTGTCTTTTGGTACAATTTATTTTCTTTTGGATATATACCCAGTACTGGGATTGCTGGACCAAATGGTAGTTCTGTTTTAGGTTCTTTGAGAAATCACCTAATTTCTTTCCACAGTAGCTGGGCCAACTTACATTCTCACCAAAAGTGTATAAGCATTCCCTGTTCTCTGTAGCCTTGCCAACATCCATTGTTTTTATTTATTTATTTATTTGACTTTTTAATAATAACCATACTGACTGGTATGAGGTGGTATGTCATTGTGGTTTTGATTTGCATTTATCTGATGATTACTGATGCTGAGCATTTGTTCATATTTTTTTGGCCACTTTTATGTCTCCTTTAAAAAAGTGTCTGTTTATATTATTTGACTACTCTTTAATGGAATTATTTGCTTTCTTCTTGTAAGTCTTATAAGTTCCTTATACATGATGAATATTAGTCTTTTGTCAGATGTAAAATTTGCAACTATTTTCTCCAATTCTGTAGGTTGTCTGTTTGCTCTGTTGATAGTTTCTTTTGATTTGCAAAGCTCTTAAGTTAGATTACATCCCACATGTCAATTTTTGTTTTTGATGCAAATTAGTTTTGGCCTCATCACTCTAATCTTCAAGGCCAGCATTTTCAAATGCCTCTCTTCATCTTTACATGGTCTTCTTCCTGTGTGTTACCTCTCCCTTTCCCTTTCTTGTACTAGTACCTCTGATGTCATTTAGGATTCATCTAGATAATTCAGAATAAGACTCATCTCAATGTCTTTAGGTTAATCACATCTGGAAATATCCACCTGTAAACAAAAAACAAGGGAATATTCGCAGGTTCCAAATATCAAGACATGAATATTTTCTGGGAGTACCTTTTTTAAGTCTACTATAGTTACAATAATTTATATGTATTTATTAATTTATTGGTTTATGATCTACATTTTTATTATGTTTACTTTGCTGAAACATAATGCAAATGAAATGCAGATAGTAATCATTTGGCTCACCTATTTGTTTCTGTCCTCATTATTTATTCTTCATATTTTATTTTTTATTTGAGGCAAGTTTCCTGTATTCTTTTTAAAATTGTTTATTGATACATTATAATTGTACATATTTATAGAGTACATGTGACATTTCGATACATGCATACAGTATATAATGATTAAGTCAGGGTATTTAGGATATCTATCAACTCAAACATTTATTTGTGTTAGAAATATTTCAATTTCTCTCATTTAATTATTTTGAAGTATACAATGAATTACTATTAACTATGGTCACTTTACTGTGGTACTGAACACTAGAAATTATTTCTTCTATCTAACTGTATGTTTTACCCATTAAACAACTACTCTTATTCTCTTCTCCCCACCCCATTCCCACAATTCCCAGCCTCTGATAATCATAATTCTACTCTCTTTTTCCATAGGATTAAATTTTTTACTTCCTACATGTAAGTGAGAACAAGTGATACTTACCCAACAGTATGTGCCTAGCTTATTTCAGTAAATGTAATGACTTCCAGTTCTATCCATGTTACTGCAAATTACTGCATTTAATTTGTTTTTTTTTTTTTATGGTGGAATGTTTTTCCATTACACATGTGTAGCACATTTTATTTACTTGTTCACTTATTGATTGGCATAGGTTGATTCCATATCTTGTCTACTGTGAATAATGCTGCAATTAACATTAGGTGTAGGTATCCTTTTGATATATTGGTTTCCTTTTCTTTGGAAAAATACCCAATAGTGGTATTGCTGGATGGTATGATAGTTCTATATTTAGTTTTTTGAGAAACTTCTAAACTGCTTTTCAAAATGACTGTATTCATTTACATTCTCACCACAATGTGTAGCTCTCTTTCTTCTCAGTCTTTCCAGCATTCGTTATTTTTTGAACTCTTTTTGATAATAGCTATTTTAACTCAGTTAAGGTGTTATATCATTGATTTACTGTTTCTGCCCTCATTACTTGTGTTATTGGTTTGTATTTTCCTAATGAGGAGTGATGTTGAGCCGTTTTATATGCCTGTTGGTTAGTTTTATGTTTCCTTTTGAGAAATATCTAATTAAACCTTTGCTCACTTTTTAATGGAATTTTTTTTGTTTATTGATTGAATGATTGCTTTTGACTTATTTAGTCTTCTCTTATTTTCTTGATATTAGTTCTATTTGAGATGAATAGTTTGCAAATATTTTCTCCCATTCTACAGTTGTCTCAACTCTATTAATAGTTTCTTTTGCTGTGCAGAATCTTTTTATTTTAATATAGCTGAGATGATCATATGGTATTTGTGCTTCATTCTGCTGATGTCATGTGTTAAATTTATTAATTTGCATATCTTGAAAATCCTCATATTTATGAGATAAATCCCACTTGATCAGAGTGTATTATCTTTTGGATATGCTGCTTAATTTGGTTTAGTAGTATTGTGTTGAGGATTTTTTCATCTATGGTCATAGATTTTGAGATTTTGTGTTTCCATTTTCATTTGGTTCAAAAAAATTTTTTAATTATCTTCTTCATTTATTCATGGACCCAGTGGTTGTTCAGGAGTCTGTATGTAATCGTACGGTTCCCAAAGTTTCACTTATTATTAATTCTAAATTTATTTCATTATTGTGAAAAATAGTTTGGGTATGATTTTGACTTTTTATAAATATGTTGGCTTATTTTGTTTCATAACATACGATGTATCCCAGAGCATGTTCTATGTCCTGATGAGAAGAAAATGTACTCTGCAACTATTGGATAAAATGTTGTGTAACTATTTGTTAGGTCCATTGTTTTTGTAACACAGTTTAAGTCCTATGTTCCTTTGTTGACTTTCTGTTTATATGATCTGTGTAATGCTGAAAGTGGGATATTAAAGTGCCCTACTATTACTGTATTGAAGTTTATCACTCTCATTGTCTCTAGACATGTTTTCTTTATATATTTGGTCTTCTAGTTTTGAATGCATATACATTCACATTCGCTTGGTGAATTTATCTCTTTATCATTATATAAAGACCATCTTTGTCTCTTTTCATGTTTTTGTTTAAAGGTTTTTTTGTTTGTTTGTTTATGAGCATGGTCATTCCTGCACAATTTTAGTTTCTGTTTGTGTGGATTCCTAAATTTTATCCCTTCACTTTCAGTTTATGTGCATCTTTACAGGAGAAGTGAGTTTTTTGTAGGCAGCATATTTTGGGGTCTTGATTTTTAATTCATTAAACCAACATGCATCTTTAAATTGGAATACTTAAAGAATTTACATTCAAGGTTGTTATTCCTAGGGATGGACTTACTCCTGTCATTTTATTAATCATTTTTGTATTGTTTGGTATATGATTTATTTCTTTGTATTGTTTACCAACAGAATTTGCAGAACTTTTGTAGTAGCAATGTGTGACTCCCTTTTTTTCTCAGTCATGTTATCTTCTTTTCCAGTAAATTTTATATTTTCATGTTTTTTCATAATTGCAGATACTGTTTTTTTGCTTTCAGATGATGCCTCCATTATTAAACACCTCTTGTAGAACCAGTCTAGTTTGATGAATTGCCTGTTTTCTTTCTTATGAATACTTTATTTCTTCTTCATTTATTAAGGATAGGTTTGTTGAGTACAGTAGTGTTGGTTGACACTGTTTCTCTTTCAGAACTTTGAAAACATCATCCCATTGTCTCCTGAGCTGTGAGGTTCTTGCTGAGAAATCCACTATTAGTCTGATAAAGAGTCCATTTTATGTGATACTACTTTTAGAATTCTCCCTTTGTCTTTGATACCCGAAATGTTCTTTGGAAAAGGCATTTTTGGTACTTCAGAGAAGACTTTTATGGACTGACTTTATTTGGATATTTTCTGGGTTTAATGTATCTTAATGACAATGTATCTTATGAGATTTGGAAAATTTTAAGTTGTTATTTTGTTAAATAAGTTTTCTATAACTTTTTCATTTCTTCACTCAGAACTCCCAAAATTCAAATATTTGGTCTCTTTATGATTTCCTATATGTAACATAGGTGTTCTAAATTATTTTTGCTTCATTTTTCATATTTTCTTTTGTTTTTGTTCTGATCTGATTGGGTTATTTCCAAAGCCCTGTTTTCAAGGTCAGAAATTATTTCTTCCCCTTGATCTAGTCTACTTTTGAAACTTTCAGTTTCATTTTTTATTTATATGATTAAATTATTCACTTCCAGAATTTCCATTTGGTTCTTTATATGATGTCTTTCTCTTTGTTGAATTTCTTTCATATCATAATTGTTTTCCTTTAGTTATTGGCATGGTTTTTTTTTTTTTTTATTATTGTACTTTAAGTTCTAGGGTACATGTGCATAACGTGCAGGTTTGTTACATATGTATACTTGTGCCATGTTGGTGTGCTGCACCCATCAACTCGTCAGCACCCATCAATTCATCATTTATATCAGGTATAACTCCCCAATGCAATCCCTCCCCCCTCCCCCCTCCCCATGATAGGCCCCAGTGTGTGATGTTCCCCTTCCCGAGTCCAAGTGATCTCATTGTTCAGTTCCCACCTATGAGTGAGAACATATTGGCATGGTTTATATGTGTTCTCTTGTAGCTCATTGAGTTTATTTAACATCATTCATTTGAATTTTTCTTCAGGCACTTAATACATTTTCTTTTGCTGTGGATTTATTACTAGATAGTTGTTTTTTTTTTTCTCTCTGGAATGTCATACTTCCTTGCTTTTTCTTTTATTTTATTTTTGTCCTTATATTGTTATCTGCACATAATAATAATCACTTCTTCCAATTTTATGTATTGACTTGGAGAAAGATGTCTTTCTATGGATGTTTCTGTAGTTAATTTGTATGGCACTTTGGCTTTGATGTGGATAGTTGCAGTAGTTCAGTTTTTTTATGATTTATTCAACTGTAGTCATTACTAGTGATGTATATGAGTTCCACAGTGGCTTTGGCAATGGTTGTTAGTGGAGGCTACAGTAGACTTGTCCTCAAGACCCTGAACTGACATGCACAGGTGCTGATAGCAGCAGCATTGAGGAGTGTTATTCTGTTCTTAGACCCATGGATAGTGCTTGCGGGTGCTGGCTGTGGTAGGTGGGGCACCTCAATCTTCAGGCCCTGGCCAATGTGCATGGGCATTTGTAGTGGTGGCAGTAGGTTGTGCAGTTCTGTTATCCATCCTCTGAATAGTGGATATGGACTCCAGTGGCAGCTGGCAAGGCAAATTAGTTCCCAGACCCCTGAATAACGTGCATATTTGCTGGTGGTGGCAGTGGCTAGCATTGTTATTACTCTTTTGAATAATTCATTATCAAAAGAAACTCAGAACATGTGTTTGTTTATTTTATAACTACACAATCTTTACTTTGAGAATTTTCCCCTTTACTTCAGATGCTTTATTGCTTAATCAGATTTTCTCTGCAAGTAGTTCAGGTTTTTTTGTTAGCTTGCTAAAATTAAGTATTGAGCTCTATTAATATATATGTAAGTTTGGTATTTTATTTATTTATTTTTTTGTTTTGGTCTGCAGAACATAAGATATCAAAATGTTACAAAGCAGTATTATAAGATATTTTAATGGTAAGTTTTCATACAATGGGAACTGAAATATTATTACAATCTCTATAACATTATTTATAAAAGCATAAAAGTAAACTTGTGCTTTTAACAATATAGAAATTGTTTATTATGTATAACGGATAATTCAATGCTTCTAAAAATTTATTTTGTAGAAGAATATTTAATGACATAGAAAGTGGTAGCAATATGATAATAGTGAAGAATGCAAGCTATAAAGGAGAAAGAACACAATAATTTTATTTCAAAAATGTGTTTATTGAGATAATTTTAGATTTAGAGAATAGTTGAATAAATAGCTAAGAGTGTTCCCATATGACTTTCTCACAGCTTATATAGTGATGGTACAGTTACCAAAACCAATAAATTATTTTTCACGTACTCTACACAAAAGTCCCACAATTTTGATTTTACCATTTTTTTCTACTATATGTTGCTCTTAGGTTCAATTGAGAAGACAACATCACTTTTAGCCCTTATGTTTCATAGTCTTCTACAATATGTTGCAATTTCTTGAGATTTTTTCTTTGTTCACACCTTGACACTTCTGAATAGCACTGGGTAAGTGTTTTAGGGGAAGTATGGCTTTTTGGGAAGAATACCACAAAGATTACCTCCTTTCTCATTGCATCATATCAGGGGTTACATGGTGTCAACATAACATTACTGGTTACGTTGTCTTCAACACTTGGTTAAGGTGATGTCTATCAGATTTCTCCACTGCAGAGTTATTATTTTTACCTTTCTACTTATTAGAAACAAGTGACAAAGTTCAATGCTCCTCAACAGTGTGGGTTATCCTGGTGAAACCACTATCAAATAATTTGTTGATGTATGTCAAAACAACCATGACAATTAAAAATTACCTTGAAAACTATATTTTGAGACTATGAAAATATGTTGTTTCTCCTTAAAGATTCTCCAACTTTTGGACTATTCATTTATCATGCCAGCAGCAGGATGACTGTGGTGTACTGTCAATTTTCAGTTTTTCTCATCAAATATTTTCTGTAAAGAAAAGCAATTTCCCCCATAATTTATTAATACTATCATTTATTTATATCAGTATGGACTCACAGATATATTTTATTTTGGGGGCTATAATCTGACATTATTGCTATTTATTTGTTTATTTATTTGATTGGATTGTTCCAGCTTTGGCTATTGGGAGCTCATTCTGCTTGGTGACTGTTTCTTTCCCTAGCTCTCATTTTTTTCTTTGCCTCTTGTTAATTTTTTATTATTTATTTCATTGCTTGCTAGAGAACATTTTTCTATTTGTCACTATAATATGTTTCAAACTAAATTTATATTTGTCTTGCCCCAGTGTTAGATTCAGCTAATTTTTAGGAAACTATGGCTTCTTTCATTGGAAAATGGTATTTAATAACTGAGATCTGGGTGCTAGGTATGCTGATTACTACTAGTTGTCACTATTTCTAGAACCTATCAGTTGTCCAAACTAGAGAGCATATTTTACGTCTACTTACCTATGTATACATGCGTATCTGAGTTTATTTCCATTTCTATTTATATGAGTATGTGTGTGTGTATATATATGTATGTGTTAGTGCTCATTTCTCTAATTTTGCAGCTAAGATCTCATTCTAGCCCTTCTCCTCCTTGCTTAATTATAACTTCTTTCTCCAGCACTGAAGAATCTGACTCTCATTGTCTACAATGTAGACAATGTTTGCTGTTTTGTTCAAGCCTAGTGTACACATACAGAAGTTTTAGAATAGCTATACCATACCACAGTGAGAAATACATTTTCAGCTACATGACAGTGTTTGTATACTGTCCCTCTGGCTTTAGCCATTAACAATCCAGTCAAACCACTGTTTACAAAGTTACTGCAATCATTTTCTTTTCCCCACCTCTTTCCATGAGGCTGATATCATGCATTTCTAAGAGAGGTATAATTAGTTGTCACCATCTGCAATCCATTCTGGGATCTGCTGATATCCTGATTAATTAATTAATTAACTAACTAATTTAAAAACCTTTTTTTTTTTTTTATACAGCATGTAGCTCTTTCATTCAGGCTGGAGTGTAGTGATGCAATTATAGTTCAATGCAGCCTCGAGCTCCTGGGCTCAAGGAATCCTCCTGCTTCACTGTTTCAATCTCCAAAATAGCTGGAACTACAGGCATGGACCAACATACTCTACTAATATTTTAAAATTGTTGTATAGAGATATGTTCTGGCTATGTTGTAGTCATGAGAATATGCTGCTTTGTTATACTCTCTTTTGGGTTATTGTGAATAAAACTGTTATACATATTTATTACAGGTTTGTGTGTAAATATGTTTTCAACTGATTTTGGTAAGTATTTTAAAGTGTGGAAGTTTTCTGTTTACCTTTGTAAGAAAGTATCACACTGTTTTCCAAAGTGGAAACTTAATTTCCATAAGAAATGGGTGAGAGTTTCTTTTACTCTGCAATTCATTTCATATTGTCGTCTAGGTGAGTCATTTTAGATATCAACCTGACTGGATTAAGAAATATCCAGAGAACTGATAAAGAATCAATTCTGCATTTGTCTGTGAGGGTGTTTCCAGAGGAGATTTGTGTGAGTGCGTGGAGGGAGTGAGGAGATCTGCTCTCAATGTGGGAGGGCATCACCCAATCAGCTATGGGTCCTTAGAGAACGAAAAAGGCAGAAGAAAAGCAATTGTCTCTCTCTTCCCTGGAGTGAGGACATACTTTTACTCACACTTTTAGATATTAGAACTCCATGCTCTCCACCTCTTTGACTTCAGAACTTATACTAGCAGCACTGGGCCTCAGTCTTAGAGTTACATCTTCAACTTCTCTGGTTCTGATGCCTTCAGAGTTGGACTGAACCATGCTACTGACGTCACAGGGCCTCCAGCTTTCAGATGACCTGTTGTGGAACTTCAAAGCTGCCATAGTTGCATGAACCAAATCTCTTAATGTACCCCCTCTTGTGTGTCTATCTACCTATCTACTATCTATCTATCTATCTATCTATCTATCTATCTATCTATCTATCACCTAACTATCTATCATTCATCTACCCATCCTGTTGGTTCTTCTACTCTGAAGAATTCTGACCGATAAGCCAATTTTTTTTTATGGTCACTCTAATATGTATGCAGTAGCTTTTCCTTCTATATCTATTTCGCATTTCCCCAATGGCTAATGTGTTGAGCATATTTTAACATGATTATTTGTCATTTGAATATCTCATGTGGTGAGTTCAATCGTCTGTTCATATTGTGTTCTGCTTTTCCCCCCCTCTAGACAAGATGTCTGTCTGCCACCCAAGTTGGAGTAAAGTGGCATGATCATAGCTCACGGCAGCCTCGAACTCCTGGGCTCAAGCAATTCTCTTGCCTCAGCCTCTTGAGAAGCTAGGACTACAGGTATGTATTACCATACCTGACTACTTCTTACGTGTGTGTGTGTGTGTTTTTAAACAAAACAAACAAAACAACACAATACAGGGTCTTTCTGTATTGCTCAGGCTGGTCTCAAACTCTTGGCTTAAAGCGAACATCCTGCCTTGGCCTCCCAAAGAGCTGAGATTACAGGTATGAATCACCATGTCCAGCCTATTCTGCTCATTTTAAACAGAGTTAAAATAAGCAGTTAAATTTTGTTGAATTTTTAGTACTGTTTTATATTCTAGATGTGTCTTTTTCCAAGTATATGAAAAACACATATTTTCTTCTGTTTTGTGGTTTGCCATTTTATTTCCTTAATGCTATTTAAATAACAAAGGTTTTTATTCCAGTAAAATCCAATTTATCCAATTTTTCTTCTATGAAGCATGATGGTAGTGTCATATGTTGCCAAACCCGTACAGATTTTATTCAATGTTTTGTTCTAGAAGTTTTATAGTCTTAGTTTATACATTGAGAACTATGATTCATTTCAGCTGATTTTTGTGTAAGGTATGAGGTATATAGTCAAGTTTTTTTTGTTTCCACCACGTGGATATCCAATTGTTCCAGTATATTTATTGCAAATATATTTGTTTTCCTTCAATTTTCTTTATACTTTTTTTCTCAAGTGTTAGTTGAGTGTATTCCTGTCTTCTTTTTCTGGGCTATTTTGTTCCTATGAACTAATATGTTAGCTAATGCAACAATCTGTCTAATGCAACTTTATGGTAAACTTTTCAGAATAGCCTTGGAAATTCTAATTTCTTTGCCCTTCCATATACATTTTAGAATCCACTTGTAAATGGTGATACAAAAAGAGCTTGCTGGGTTTTTATTTGTATTGCATGGAATTTATAGATGCAATTGAGAAGTGAAGCTTGAGCATCTTAAAAATATAGAGTCTTCCTATCTACAAGTATGCTATGTCTCTACATTTACTTAGATTTTCATTGATATTTTGCCTTAGTGTTTTATAGTTCTCAACATACAGATTCTGCACAAATATTTGTAGATTTATGTCTAAATATTCTATTTTTGAAGTACTATAATAAATATATTGTTTTGCTGGCTCTATGTCTGTCAATAGAATTTATTTTTAATTAAATCTTAATAGACAAATAAAAAATACACATATTTATTGTGTAATACACATTTCAAAATATGTATACATTGTGAAATGACTAGAGTTGATTAACATACTCTTTACCTCAAACATTTTTTTAACAGTGAAAATATTTAAATCTACTCAATTAGTAACTTTTGAGAATGCAATACATTGTTATTAGCTGTAGTTGCCATGTTGTAAATGGATCTCTTGAACATTACTCTAAGTAAAATCTCTTATTCTTTAACCAACATCTCACCACTCCTCCCTTTGTCCCAGCTCCTGGTAGCCACCATTTTACTTTCTATGTCTATGAGTTCACATTTTAATATTCCACATATAAATAAGACCATGCAGTAGTTGTCTTTTTATGCCTGGTTGATTTCACTTAACATAATGTCTTTCAAGTTCATTCATTTTTTCACAAATTACGGAATTGTCTTTTTTTGACAATTAACAAAGTGAAGATACACCCTATGGAATGAGAAAAAATATTTGCTAACCACATATCTGATAAGGGTTACTATCCAAAATATATAAGGAACTCAAGCAACTTGATGATAAGAAAACAAATAACCCCATTACAAAATTTGCAAAGCATCTAAATAGAAATTACTCTAAAGAGGATATACAAATGGCCAACGGGTATATAAAACAATGCTTCAAACCACGAATCAGAAAAATGCAAATTAAAACCACAGTGAGATATCATCTCATACCTGATAGAATGGCTATCACCAAAAAGATGAAAGGAAACTGTCTTGGTGAGGATGTGGAGAAAAGGGAAAACTTGAGCACTATTCATGAGCATGTAAATTAATACAGCCATTATGAAAAATAATATGGGTGTTCCTCAAAAACTTAAAAATATAGCTACCATATTATCCAGGAATTCTACTATTGGCTATATATCCAGAGGAAATAAAATCAGTATGCTGAAAAGACATCTATATTTCCATGTTCACTGTGCCATTATTCACAACAGCCAAAATATGGGATCCACCTAAGTGTTCATGTATACATAAATGGATATATAAAATGGTGTATACACACAGATCCACACACACACATGCACACTCACTCACACATGCACGTGTGTGTTATATTATATATTTTTATTCCATTGTATATATTATTTTATACATATTATATATGATACTTTTATTTTTTAGAGTATTTTATGTTTACACCAATTTTATGCAAAAATACAGAAAGTTACCATATACTCCTTGCCTCCATACATGTACAGCCTCTCCCACTGTCAACATCGTGCACCTGAGTAGTACATTTTTATAGTCAGTGAACCTACACTGACACGTCATTATTGTCTTAAGTTCATAGCTTGCATTTGGGTTTGCTTTTGGTGTTCTATATTCTATGGGTTTTAGCATGAACACATATTCCTGGGTCAGAACAGGAATTTAGAAGGGGCCTGTGCTGATCAGCTTCTCTATTCACTTATTTTCACATTTTCTCCTTTAGATTGAGATTTCTCTTTAAAGAACATAGACGATCACACTTAAAAGTCCTTTTTGGCCCTTGGTTCTGAGAAGGCTCATTCCTGGAAAGTCACGTCTCATGTTGGAGGCAAAAATGTGAATGATAATGAGATTAATCTAGGCCTGAGCCAAATTGGGCTTTCTAGAAGTATAAAATGGAACTGTATCTAGGCTAATGGGTTCAGTCTATCTTTCTGTTCTGTACACTGTGCAACCATAATTTTAGTCTTAGCAGATGACATATAGCAGTTGGTTATTTGTAACATAAGCGATTTCATTGATAATAAGTGGGACAGAGGCTATGATTATAACAAAGGTTTGAGTTGCAGACTAAAAGAAATTTTCTACTTCCATAGAAAGACAAGAGTATAGCACATTAAGAAGTTGAATATTTTGTACCTCTTGTAACCACTTAGCTCACTTGGTAATTATGTCAATACGAGTCTCTAGTTCACCTGAAATGGTGATAAGAGTGAAGCTGATGGTGTGATCAACTGCGCAGATACTTCCTGGTTTGGTTAGGAGAAAGTCTACAGCAACTCTTTTATTCAGCGCTATTTGATCCAAGGAATTCAGAGACATTCGTTGTACTGCAATGCTCTTTGGAGTATATTAAGTTACCTGTCCTATTGTGGCTGACAGATTTTTTATCATATTTCTATTAGCGTATTCCCCATATCTGAGAACAATTATCCCTAGGAGTGTCTGCCACCATGTATCCTGATAACTTCCTGATAGCTTTCTTTTCATTTTAAGGAATTAAAATGGCAGAGTGGGTTATCTTCACAACTGGGGTAGATCAAACCTAGGAAGGAGCAACTTCAACTAATTGCTCAATATTTGGGGTTAACAGAAAAAAACAGAGAGTTTAAAAGGATTCTTATAGTCTCCTTCTCTTTATTGCATTACTGTTTTTCCATTTATTTTCCCAATTACATGAGGGCATCCTTATGCCACTAAGGCCAACATGTGACATTTTCTTTGCTGCCCCCAATCCCATTGTTTGAATTCTAAAAATATTTCCCCTTTGGGGAAAAATAGATGTGAGTATTATGGATAATGAGGAAATATTGACCCAGAAGGTTAACTGGGGCTTCGGGGCGTACCAGGAATACACCAGATTGGCTGAGGGTATCACATTCATATCCTATAGGAGGAAGGCCAAAAAAAATGGACCAGTAGGGCAAAGGTTTAGATTTAAAACAAATAATAGGTTTATTAGGTAGACCCACTGTATTAACCTTTCATTATTCTAAGGAACAGGCTTTTCAGATAAGGTGGGATTTATAACTTATAGAATAGTTCCCTTGACTATAAGGGCTGATGAGAGCTATTATTTGTTATTTTGTTAATTTCTCCAAAGTGGTTAAAGCAGAGTATTAGGAGACATGAAAACCACTTATTTCCTCAGAGAAGCCCTAGTTTAATTTGAGCTTATCAACCTATTTCAATATCAGTTTGTTGCAATTTATTTCAAAATACCCTGGTTTCTTGCAGGAGAAAACTCCCAGGGCCATTGAACCTAATTTTCTTATTAGCCTGGAAATTTTGAGAGGTCAGCTGTTGCAACTGTAAGTGCATAACTTCAGCAGTCTTTTGTTTTTCCTTTCATACCATTATACAAGACAACTGGTCAGCTAAGTTGTCCAGGTCACTAGTTTTGGTCATGGCTCAGTTAGTCTTATGATATTTGACAAGAGTGCCTAATTTATCACACAAATCATTTTGGAAATTTGAATTTAATAATGTGTGATTTTTGTTTTTTTAATAGTTATGTGCTGACATTCTGCAATATTGTTTTAATGTTTTAGCAAAGTGAATAAAATAATGGAAAAACAGACTCATCTGTTCTTCCAAGAAAGGAACTTGGCTAGGGCTACTACACATTGCAGGAGCTTCCTCTGAGACACCCTCACGAGATTCTCCACTGCCTGAGAATGCCCTGGAAGTAAGTTCATTTCTGTATGTGGAGTGGAAATTCCACATTCATACACTATAGGACATTAAAAGTTGATCAAATCCAGAAGAAGGAAAACCAAAACCAAACAATCAAAAAAGAAAAAGCAATTGCAGAAGCAAAAGAAGTTAGGACTGGCAAAAGATTTCAGCAAAAAAATTTAAGATGATACTCCAACCCACCTCTTTACTTGGAGATGAAGTTAATGAGCTGAAGATTGCTCACTGTCCTCATAGAAATAGGAGACTCTCTCTCTTTATTGGAAGCCAACAAATTTCCACGGGGTGTTCTTGGCAATCAAATTTTGAGATCTAAACCAAAGATTGGGAGATGGAGACCTTAGCAAGGAAAAGCCCTCGATCCTTGGTAGGTTACACAGCATGATAAAATGAAGAAAGTCTCTCAGTTGGTTTTGTATCCTGAGACTTTGCTGAAGTTGCTTATCAGCTTAAGGATATTTTGGGCTGAAATGATGGGGTTTTCTAAATATGCCATCATGTCATCTGCAAACAGGGACAATTTGACTGCCTCTTTTCCTAATTGAATATCCTTTATTTCTTTCTCCTGCCTGATTGCCCTGGCCAGAACTTCCAACACTACGTTGAATAGGAGTGGTGAGAGAGGGCATCCCTGTCTATGTGGCACATATGCACCATGGAATACTATACAGCCATAAAAAAGGATGAGTTCATGGCCTTTGTAGGGACATTGATGCAGTTGGAAACCATCATTCTCAGCAAACTATCGCAAGAACAGAAAACCAAATACCGCATATTCTCACTCACAGTTGGGAATTGAAAAATGAGAACACTTGGACACAGGAAGGGGAACATCACACACTGGGGTCTGTTGTGGGGTGTGTGGAGGGGAGAGGGATAGCATTAGGAGATATACCTAATGTAAATGATGAGTTAATGGGTGCAGCACACCAACATGGCACATGTATACATATGTAACAAACCTGCACGTTGTGCACATGTACTCCAGAACTTAAAGTATAATAAATAAATAAATAATCAAACAAACAAATAAATAAATAAGAAGAAACTCTCTCAGTTGGTACTGAGCACTGAGCAGAGATTTACTGTGTTTCAGGAAAGCTAGACGCCACTCAGGGGTCTCATCTGGGATGACAATAATGTCAATCCAAATAGGAAACCATGGCAGGTATCTACATCAGATGAAATTTATTACACTCAGCTTGATGACACATATCCAGAAATCTGATGTTATTCCTGAGTGCACATCCTCAAGCTTGGCATAATAACCCCCTTGGATTAAGACTCCTGCTTTGGTCTGTCACTTGGGTCAACAAGGTTTAATTATATTATCTTTTTAAAATATGCCCTATATGATTTGCATTATTTTAAGCTTGTTGGGGCCATAAGATTATCTTTCTTTATAAATGCTACATGTGCACAGAAGAAGAATGTATATGCAGTTGTTGTTGGGTAAAACGTTCTGCAAATGTCAATCATGTCAAGTTGGCTGAGAGTGTTTTTCAGGTTATCTATATCTGTATTGATATTCTGCCTAATGTGCCTTTAAATTTCTGGGACAGTAGTGTTAAAGTTTCCAATTATAATTGTGGATATTTTCCTCTTCAGATCTGTTTATTTTTACCTCATATGTTTTGGTGTGTTAGTGTATATTACATACATAATTAAGATTATTATGGCTTCTTGAAAACTGACCATCATGCCATTACCCTCTTTAACCAGGACAATATATCTATCTTTAAAAAAAAATTCTTTAAATGATCGTCTTGGGTTTTCAACTCATATTTTGAAATAATCTAAGTCTACCCTTAAATAATATTATATGGCTTTATTTATAGAATATTAGACTTGTAACATAATATTCCCAATAAATCCATCCCCTTCTTTGTGTCATTACAGTCAAAACTTTCAATTTTTCATATGTTATGAACATGCTATATTTCTACAACATTTTATGAAAAAATATTTTATTTTAGAGAAACTAGAAGTAAAATTAAAATATTATATTTCATCTTCATTCATTTCATTTCTAAAGCACATCATCTCTTTCAAGATATACAAGTTTAAACAAAATTATTTTCTTTCTGGCCAATGAATGGCTCCTTGTCTCATCTGGGAGCACCTGGTGGTATTCATACTGGGAAAACCTGCAAAAAAGTTTACAGTGTAATAATATAACAAGTGTTGAATAGTGTACCATCTGGCTTCTGCAGACATATAACTCCCATATATCTGCAGAAATGAGGGTCTTCACATTGGTTCACTAGTCCACACTTGGCCTATGGCAATTTGTTAAACAATTCTAGCTGAATCATTTTACTGCTCATATGGGGTGCCCCAGCATTTGCTTGAAGAAAGCAAATGACGAAATCTTTTTTCTCCCAGCAAATGCCTGTCTCTCTTCAGATTTAGGATTAGTTGTTTGCCTTATAATGCCAGTTTTCTCATGTCTTCAAGAGAAAAGGTAATTTATAATTTGCAATAAGAAGCACTTTTCTTAATAAACCTGACAGTAACACTCATGAGAGCTTTACACCTTTCCTCTGAATCCTGAAGTCCAATAATTTCATTTTTTAAGAAAATACATAGATAAATAGGAAAAAGGGTCACTTCATTTCAAAGGCAGTGGTATCTGTAGACTCATATAGTGAGCCTTTGTATATTTCCAAATATTGTAAAAGTGTCCTGTAATTTTATAATCAGTAGAATAGAATATGAGATATAACAGAATTTTACAACTGAATTGTGAACACAGTATAGCGAATATTCAGAAAAGGATCTAGAATGGAAATATGTGGGGGAAAATAGCATATCTGAGAAAAAAATAGTTAAAAGTATAATTATGTCAAAAGCATATAGGTATATATATGAACATATATACTTATCTATAGCACCTTCTATTTTAAGAACATTATTCATATAAACACAAAATGAACACACGTTGATAAACAAAATCTGTTTTTTGTTTGTTCCCAGCAGAAGAGCAAGAGAAATTTGAACTTCATTGACAGCTTATTTGAATTCTGTTTGTGTTATTATCTCACACTTTCATCTTACACTTGTGGATATGGGTCACAAAAGACCTTGAAATCCCTCTTGATTTTGCCAGTGACTTCTTGGAGTTATCTAGGGGAAAAAAGTATTCAGCTGCCCCTTCAATTTTCTTTTTTTAATCTGAAAAAGGGGAATAGCAATAACTTTTTGTGTCTTCTAAGTCTATTTTGATGATTGATGACACGGCATTCTAAACTCCTTGGAAGAAAAGTGATAGATAAAAGTACATGTGTAATAGAGACAGTAGGATTATAATTTCAGAAACACAAACAAAATTGGAAAAGTGAAAATACATTTCAATGTGACTGCTTCAGCCCATTATTCCGACTCATTTTGGTTTCACTCTATGAATTGACTTTTATATCCTTCATCTGCAACAATTACAGGTCTCGCAACCACATCTTGTGTCACATTAAATATACCTCCAAGGGGCTGCTTTTGCTGCTTTACCCACTGTCACTAGCTGACTGAGCATTCAAAATCCCACCTGCTGTGAAACACCATGCTCCCTAGTCCAACTGCCAGAGTAGACAAACTAGGGACACTGAATTACAGTCAGGGGAGCTTTTCTTCACTTGCCATTAACTGCCTCCAAGAATCCTTCAGTAGATCTGGGTTTTAGCAGTCTTCTGAAAAACAAATAGAAAACTAGGCATGTTTAATTTCAATTGAATTGATTCTATATTCCTGATGTTATGGAGTGATATGGTTTGGCTATGTCCTCATCCAAATTTCATCTTGAATAGTGGCTCCCATAATCCCCACATATTGTGAGAGGAACCCAGTAGAGATAACTTAGTCTTGGGAGCAGTTTCCCCCATACTGTTCTCCTGGTAGTAAATAAGTCTCACAAGATAGTTAGTTTTTTTTTTTCTTTAAGGGGAAATCCCTTTCGCTTGGTTCTCATTCTCTTGTTTGCCACCATGTAAAATGTGAGTTTTACTTTCCACCATGAGGGTGGGGCATCCCCAGCCACATGGAACTGTGAGTCCATTAAACTTTTTTTTCTTTATAAATAACCTAGTGTCAGGTATGTCTTTATCAGCATTGTAAACACAGATTGATACATGAAGATACTGATAGTATAAACATATTTTACAATTTACATTAGATATGCACCTTAATTATTCACTGTTTTGATATGGACTCTAACAACATTTTGTGCTGTGTGAAACTTTGCTATCTCTCTATTATATAAGGGTAATTTTTGTTTTATTGCAAAGCAGTTGGGGAAGTTTACAAGTAATTTTTCTAGGCAGTTCAGCTTAAAAAGTGCACATCAGAGAGACATGATGACAACAGCTGGTTATATTTTGTTTTGTTTTGTGTCTATGTCAAGTTTATTTGGTAAGACCATATCATTATCGATATATCAGTGAGAATACAAGAATAAACAGAAACCAATTAATGCAATGTAAGGACAAGAAATGGGAAGCAAGAACAAAGTGTGACACCAAGGAAAAGTAGAGAGAAAGGAAAAAGCCATAAATGATCTTGGCCGTCACAGAGAAAAATGGTGTTGGCAGGAAATTATTTTAAAGACGATGCCGTTCAATCAATATATGTTAGTATATGTGTACAAATAGCCACACTAGTTATTTTAAACCAACTTTACATATATCAAACACAAAGCATATTATATTTTCATATATTTTCTTTTGGACAATATTGATGATATCCTTTCTCTGAAGTTTCAGTTTCAGGGGATAAAAATAGCTAGAAATGTAAATATACTTAAAAGTAAAATTTTAAAAATAATTTGTAAATTAAAGTCATACATTCACATAATTTTGAAATTAGGCATTATTATTGCACTGTATAAAATGTAAAAGATCAGTCTTATGTGCTATGTTTCCATCCCATATTCCAGTTTCAGCTTTTTATGTTATTTCTTCTGATAGCATACCCTCAACTTTTCATCCCAATACTATATAACACTTCAGTATCCTCCACTGCCTTCAATTCCTCTTCACAGCTTCTCAATGTTAAAAAGCTTCTGAGTTACCTCAAGATATCTGTTTTGAGATGTTCTTGAAAATCCTTGCCATATAAAACCAAACTTTAGGTCATTTGTCATGTAACAATGATTCCTTGATCTTGAGATGGAGGGCCTTTATAAACAGTAATCTATCTTTCCATCTCATGATATTCCAAGGCCTTAGTCTTTTCTTTTGCATCTCTCAATGTCCCCAAAATGAAATGTAAACTTATTTGTGCATGCCTTTGACAATTAACATCATTGTCAATTATCTTGGAACTAATAGAAGCAGTAAAGTCATTTATCCCAGAGATGTAACATTTAGGTTACACTGACACATCATGGAAGACATCTTTATTCTACACTTTAAAAGAGATATTTGAGATTGCCACTTTATGAATCAAAGATAAGTTACTGTGGGTTTGTCATAAATAACTTATTATTTTGAGATACATTCCATCAATACCTGATTTATTGAGACTTTTTAGCATGAAGGGGGTGATGAATGTTACTGAAGGCCTTTTCTGCATCTATTGAGATAATCATGTGCTTTTTATCATTGGTTATGCTTATGTGATGGATTATGTTTAATGATTTGCATATGATGAACCAGCCTTGCATCCCAGTGATGAAGCTGACTTGATCGTGGTGGATAAGCTTTTTGATGTGCTGCTGGATTCAGTTTGACAGTATTTTATTGAGGACTTTTGCATCCATGTTCATCAGGGATATTGGCCTGAAATTCCCATTTTTTTGTTGTTTCTTTGCTAGATTTTGGTATCAGGATGATGCTGGCCTCATAAAATGATTGGAATAGTTTCAGAAGGAATGGTACCAGTTCCTCTTTGTTCCTCTGGTAGAATTCGGTTGTGACTCTGTCTGGTTCTGGGCATTTTTTGGTTGGTAGGCCATTAATTGCTGCCTCAATTTCAGAACTTGTTATTGGTCTATTCCAGGATTTGACTTCTTCCTGGTTTGGTATTGGGAGGGTATATGTGTCTAAGAATTTATCCATTTCTTCTAGATTTTCTAGTATATTTGCATAGAAGTGCTTACAGTATTCTCTGATGGTAGCTTGTATTTCTGTGGGATCAGTGGTGATATCCCCTTTATCATTTTTTATTGTGTCTATTTGATTCTTCTCACTTTTCTTCTTTATTAGTCAGGCTAGTGGCCTTTCTATTTTGTTAATCTTTTCAAAAAACCAGCTCCTGGATTCATTGATGTTTTGAAGCATTTTTCACATCTCTTATCTCCTTCAGTTCTGCTCTGATCTGTTATTTCTTCTGCTAGCTTTTGATTTTTTTTTTTTTGCTCTTGCTTCTCTAGTTTAATTGTGATGTTAGGGTGTTGATTTTAGATCTTTCCCACCTTCTTCTGCAGCCAGTATCATATCATATGGAATGGGCAAAAGCTGAAAGCATTACCTTTGAAAACCAGTACAAGACAAGGATGCCGTCTCTTACCACTCCTATTCATCATAGTATTGGAAGTTCTGGCCAGGGCAATCAGGCAAGGAAAAGAAATAAGTTGTATTCAAACAGGAAGAGAGGAAGTCAAATTGTCTCTGTTTGCAAATGACATGATTGTATATTTGGAAAACCCCATTGTCTCAGCCCAAAATCTCCTTAAGCTGATAAGCAACTGTAGCAGAATCTCAGGATACAAAATCATTGTGCAAAAATCACAAACATTCCTATACAACAATAATAGACAAACAGCCCAATCATGAGTGAACTCCCATTCACAATTGCTACAAAGAGAATAAAATACCTAGGAATACAACTTATAAGGGATGTGAAGGACTTCTTCAAGGAGAACTACAAACCACTGCTCAAGGAAATAAGAGAGGACACAAATAAATGGAAAAACATTCCATGTTCATGGATAGGAAGAATTGCTATTGTGAAACTGACCATATTGCCCAAAGTAATTTATAGATTCAATGCTATCACTGTCAAGCTACCACTTACTTTCTTCACAGAATTAGAAAAGAACTACTTTAAATTTAATATAGAACCAAAAAAGAGCCCACATAGCCAAGACAATCCTAGGCAAAAAAACAAAAACAAACAAACAGACAAAAAACAAAGCTGGAGGCATCACCATACCTGACTTCAAACTATACTACAAGGCTATAGTAACTAAAACAGCATGGTACTGATACCAAAAGAAAAATATAGACCAGTGGAACAAAACAGAGGCCTCAGAAATAATGCCACACATCAACAACCATCTAATCTTTGACAAACCTGACAATAACAAGCACAGGGAAAAGGATTCCTTATTTAATTAATGTTGTTTGGAAAACTGGGTAACCATATGAAGAAAACTGTAATTGGACCCCTTTCTTACACCTTATACAAAAATTAACTCAAGATGGATTAAAGACTTAAACCTAAAACACCAAAAGCAATGGCAACAAAAGCCAAAATTGACCAACAGGATCTAATTAAACTAAAGAGCTTCTGCACAGCAAAAGAAACTATCATCAGAGTGAACAGGCAACCTTAATAATGGGAGAAAATGTTTGCGATCTATCCATCTGAGAAAGGGCTAATATCCAGAATCTACAAGGAACTTAAACAAATTGAAAAAACAATTCAAAAAGTGGGTGAAGGATATGAACAGAGACTTCTCAGAAGAAGACGTTTATGTGGTCAACAAACATATGGGAAAAAGCTCATCATCACTGGTCATTAGAGAAATTGCAAATCAAAACCACAATGAGATACCATTTCACACCAGTTAGAATGGCGATCATTAAAATGTCAGAAACAACAGATGCTGGAGAGGATGTCGAAAAACTGGAACACTTTTACACTGCTGGTGGGAGTGTAAATTCGTTCAACTGTTATGGAAGACAGTGTGGCAATTCCTCAAGGATCTAGAACCAGAAATTCCATCTGACCCAGCAATCCCATTACTGGGTATATACTCAAAGAATTATAAATTATTCTACTATAAAGACACATGCACACATATGTTCATTGCAGCACTGTTCACAATAGCAAAGACTTGGAACCAATCCAAATGCCCATCAATGATAAAATGGGATAAAGAAAATGTGTCACATGTGTACCATGGAATACTATGCAGTCATAAAAATGGATGAGTTTCTGTTTTTTTCAGGCACATGGATGAAGCTGGAAACCATCATTCTCAGCAAGCTAACACAGGAACAGAAAACCAAACACTGCATGTTCTCACTCAAAAGTGGGAGTTGAACAATGAGAACACAGGGGCACAGGGAGGGGAACATCACACAGTGGCGCCTGTCAGGAGGTGCAGGGGTAGGGGAGGGATAGCATTAAGAGAAATATCTAATGTAGATGATGAGTTGATGTGTGCAGCCAACCACTATGGCACGTGCAAACCTATATAACAAACCTGCATGTTCTGCACATATATTCCAGAACTTAAAGTGCAATAATAATAATAATAATAAAATCATCACAAAGAAAAAAAGAAATAGAGAAGTTACAAATGCATGTACCTTAAAGGAAAGGATAGAAATACCTGTTTTTGAAAATATTGTCTAGCAGAGGATACATAAGAAACATTTATCAATCAAATTTGTGATATCTATGTCTTTATTTGTAGAATGCCTACATTCTTGAATAAATGAGTAAATATGTAAATGAAGCCTTTAAAAGAGAATAAAGTATGAGGGAGTCTTCAGAGTAAAAACCTTAAAAGATTCATAAAAACTTGTTTTGTCATTGGAAATTTTAAAAGTAAATTTTATATTTTAAAATAGTTGTAGATTTGAAGACATTTGATCCAGTTCAAATCTTTTTATATATTGAGGCCCTTTATAGTTTCATTCCTCTGCCTGAAATTTTCTCCTATTTTATCCTTCAGTGACTGTCTCCATTTTATCATATGTAACTAGTATAATTTACTGTAAAATGTGCTTAGAACAACATACATTTATCAACCTACAATTCTGAGAGTCAGAAGTCTAACATGGATCTCATTGGACAAAATTTAAAGTATCAGCAAGTTGGTATTTCTTTCTGGAGGCTATAGTAGAGAATCTACTTCCTTTCCTTTTGCAGCCTCTAGGGGATGTCTGTGTGCCTTGGCATTATGGATATAAGAATGTGCTGTAGATAAATCATGATTGAAGGAGAAGATACAAGAAATATTTAAAAATTTGAAATTCACGAAGTCAAAAAGGTTTATTAAACATTATATATTATTATGCAATGTCTGTTTTTATGCTTACATTATTATTCATGAAATATATATCACATTTTATATTTATATCCTGTTTTAATGGATACTAGTCAATATATTTTTATAGAGTTAATCATATTATTTTTAAACTTAAGGAGCCCTCTTATTTGTATCATATATTATACTCCCAAGCACAAACAAATTTTATAATGGAAATGGCAGCTTGAGAATATACAATATATGTAAAAAATAAAAGCTACTAAGTTTCTATTGACAATTTAAAGAGGAAACATTTAATGAATAATTAATTCATTACAATATAAAAACGTTATGGAAATCTCTTTAATTTTTATAATCTAAGGCAATTGGGTCAATAAAAATGTATCAACATATTACATTTGTTATGTCTTAATCCTATTCACCTACATAAAAATTTACATTATTTAGAATCCTAGATAAATACTAAAATAAAGTTTCTCAAAAGTTCTTTAAACTTTTTAAATTAAATTTGCTTTTAAACATTTAATGTCTTCTATAGTACAAAGAATAATATGTGCCTCTAATGTGTATATTTTATTAGCACTAATTTATTTTATTTTTACTTGTTCAGTGAGATGTAAATAAAATCCTCACAAATTAATCTCATGTAAGTATTAAAATGGAAAAACAATGTCAATTTGTAATGTTTGTTTTCCTCTTTTACCAAGATCTAAGGAAATATATAAAGTTGATTTGGTTATTGAAGATTCAGCAGAATAGGATTGGAAACTAATTTCTTTGGATTGCAGTATTTTTTTTTTCATAACCTTTCCTTCATAATTAAATGTATCTTGGAGAACATAATTGTGTAGGAAAGGTATAACTTTGGTCAAGACATTCTGAAATTCTATTGTTTAACTTGTCTTGCACTTTTGTATCAAGTTACACAATCTAAATCTCTATTGCACTGACAGTAAGATAAACAATGCCGGCCCAAAACATTGTCTACCTTCTCCTTCAGCTATCAAATGACCAAAGATAATAAAAATGAACAGAATAGAAAAAGACTGTAGATGAAGGGCCCCTGGACTTTTACTAGTAGATAATGCAATTTAGGAAGAAAAGTGATCACTTTATGGTGAAGTTGAACTTCTTGCAGCAAGTTGGATAAATTGTTTTCATTCCAGGCAGTTTGAGATAATGCAATATTCAGGTCTGAATGGCATAATTACTAAATATGTTCTGAGCTGTCAGGAAATCCCTAGATCAATCACCAAAAGATATGGCTGGATATACTTCTATTTAATTCCACCTGGGGTAAAAATCACAACAGTAAAAACTACAAAGATTAAAAAATAACAATAACTAAAATGAAGGAAGTTAAATAACGAGTACAGGTGCTCAATATCATCTTTTAACTAGTGGAAAATTTTAAATTTATAAATATAAACTGAAATCATATTGAGATTTACCATCATACAACTCTGATTTGCCATCACACATCTCACAGCTGTCATATAAAATCAAGATTAAAAAAGAGTAAATGCTATTTTTGTAACATAAAATACAAATTGACTTTTAAACCAAAGGCATTCATAATATTTGATGAAAATTAATTATTTTTAATTTTTAAAAAATTTTATAATAGATTATTTTAAAAGTAAGAATAAACAAGAGAAAAGATAGAATCTTTGCCTTACCTAAAATTTTCCCTACATTTCTAACATGTAAGCAGATGAGAAGAAGGTGTAAAGGCATTAGGCATCTCTGGATACAGACATAATATGAAAAAAGAACGTCATGCATTTACTCTAACACTTGATTTATAATAGTTAAACCAGAAAATGTACAGAATACACAAAATGTCATTTTACTACCCAAAGATATTTTCCATATGTGGTAAATGTAAAACAAAAACAAAACAAACAAAAAACCATCATCCATTACAAATGAGAAGCCTAAATACTACATTACGACTTTATTTTATATGCACAACTTTCTCCAATGGTTTAGGAAAGTTTTAGAGGAAAAGATATTATGCTCATAAAGAATCTGTTTCACTTGCTGAGCAGATTCAATCTTCCCCTTACATGGGGCAACCAAGTTTAAATGTTTCATCAGCAATTCAGTCTAATTCGACAAAAACGAAACTCATCATTTTCTTCCCAATAGTCCTGATCCATCTTCATGCTTCCTGTTTGGTTTAATGGTATCATCATTCACCAAATCAACAATTTCAAGATCTTAGACCCTTCATTAATTTTCCTTCTCTTTCATCATGTCAGCAAATCCTATTGGCTTTATTTTGACAAAGTATTTAACTTTCTTTTTCTTTCCATTAAAAGAGCAACATCAGGGCCAATGTTAAAACATGTTTGCACTGTCACAGTATTTTTGTACAGACTAACTTCCTTTTAAAAATCTCTTTTTCTGGTCTACCCTAAGCATTGCTGCCTCAGCAAAATTATAATTCATCTCTAAATATGATTAGGTTTATCAGTTAAATTTGAAATACAGCTGTGTGTGTAAAGAGTCCTGTAATAACATTTAAAAATGAGTTTAGACATTTCTTTTTTGCCTCTAACTGGGATGGTGTGATGACACTTCTGGAAGTTATCCAGGGACTCTGCCTCTTTCTATCCTCTTTATTCACTCTCCCAAGCATCACTCAAGATGGCTTGCTACTGTAAATGTGGTACAAGGTAAAAATGGAGGAGGAAGTTAAAGGGTAAGGATGAGTATTGAACACATCATTTCACAACATATCTCATTAGCTTAATCTCAGTAATGTATAAGCTTACCTAGATTCACAGACAACTGGGTAGTTAAACCAACTTTAAGCAGTCGTTCCTGTCCAGCATTCCTGCCAATTTCTCTATCAGACGTCTTTTTGTTGTTGTTGTTTGTTTGTTTTCGAGATGGCATCTCACCCTGTCACCCAGGCTGGAGGGCAGTGGTGAGATTTTGGCTCACTCCAACCTCCACCTCCTGAGCTCAAGCAATTCTCCTGCCTCAGCCTCCTGAGTAATTGGGATTACAGGTGTGTGCCACCATACATAGTTTTTGTTTGTATTTCTAGTAAAGACAGGGTTTCACCATGTTGGCCAAGCTGGTCTTGAACTCCTGGCCTCAAGTAATCCACGTGCCTTGGCGTTCCCAAGTGCTGGGATTACAGGCATGAGCCACAGCACCTGGCCTCTAACAGACATCTTTGATCATGCTGGTAGGTTTTTCTTACTGCTGAATTGCATTTTGAAGCTCTTCCTTCCCTCCCTTTCTCATTTCCTAAATGTCATATGGAATCCCCAATTGAAGCCTCTCTCAGCATTCTATGATCTCTCTCCACTTTGTTCTTCACAGGCTCTTCCCCTCAATATTTTTTGCATGAATAATTCCATCTTCCTATCTGCTTCCCAGAAAACTAACTTAAATCAATGATTCTAATAGCATGATAAAGAAAGAGAGAATATTAGAGAAACATCGACTCTCTCTGTTATGAGTCACGAGGTCTCAACAGTTTGTAGAACTTACAAAAATGGTTTAAAAAGTAGCTTCAGATGAAAACTAATTGTTGGAGCAGTAGTAGTTTTTATGCCATAAAAAGTTATTATCCCTAAAACTCTATGAATATTGGCATTAAAACTGCATGAACAGCTACACTTTAGGAAGTTCTTCATTGTACATGATACAAAATAAGGAAAACTGTTCAAAATAAGTGGGTTGTGATAGCAAATAAGCATCAGTTCAAATGTCAAGTCTGAAATTGACTACATGTAGGACCCCAAGCAAATAACTAAATGTTCCTGGGTCTCCAGTTTTGATCCATTAGCAACAGAGGTGAATATTTCTCCTCCCATAAGTTTATAATATAGAATAACAAGAGATAATGAATGTAAAGGCTTAGCAGAATGCGTCATACAGAAGATGCATTTCTATTTCCTTCTCACCTCTTTCCTTCTCCTCCTTCTTCTTGCTATTGCTATTATATTGTTGTAGCTATTATTACTGTTTATTGATGTTATTATTATTACTACATGCAGCAGCTTGAGCATTTTTTTTTTTTTTTTTGAGAATTCCTCAATCCCTCTGCCATTGCAGGCTGTTCGGTTGAATTCTGTATAACTAGTGTTTTCATCCTGGTAGAACAAAATTATGTCTAATCCTTTGAGAGAAGTTTATGAGAACTTCTAAATATACTTGGAACAACAACAGCTTTATAGAGGTTCCTGAAGTTCTGCATTAGGAAGTATAAACAAAATCTGGCAAAATTTGAATTGGCATTTTTCATGTACAATCATCTCTACTGTATTTTATAGATTAGTAATGGTCTTTGACCATTTAAATTACACTTTAGATATCCTATCTGCAATTGCTGTGAATCTGGTTGACACTCCCTTTCTACCTCATCATCAGAATTCTTGAATAAATCAAAAAGAAGACTCAAAAGAACTATTAATCTCATGCCAGGGTCACTGGCAAGGGCTTCACCCTTGGGCCTGTGCACACGGACCTAATTGAGAACAGGCACTCCTGTTTTCATGCCAAAATGTTACATTTTCCAACATTAATCTGGCTACCACATCCCTGATCCTGTGCTCACATGAACCTGAGACCTTAAGCAGACACAGACACAAGTGGCTGGACGTCAAGAGGAACATATCAGTAGACACCAGCAGTCACCAGCAGATCAGTGATGGTGAAATGATGTGGACGCCAAGGGGGAGTTTGGCTGGTGGTGGTTGGAGAATAGTCTGGCCACTGGGCAGCCTGACTCCAGGGGAAGACCACTTTCCCACTCCATACTCCTTTCCGGCTCCCCATCCATCTCACTGAAAGCCACCTCTACCACTCAATAAAACTTTGACTCAACCTTCAGGCCCACTTGTGATCTGATTCTTCTGGTACTCTGGGCAAAAACTCAGGCTGTCACACTGGCCCCCTGTCCTTGAAATAAGGCAGAAGGTCTATTGAGCTGATTAACACAAGCCATCTGCAGACAGCATAGATAAAAGTGGGCATTGGTAGTCCTAGATGCTGCCATGGGGCCAGAGCCCAGAAACAGTCTCCATGGCCTCTGCACCTGTCCACCTGCATGCTGCTCATAGGGGTTTGAGCAGTAGGGCACCAAAGAAGCAAGCCGCATACCTGTTGTATGCCCTGCAAGGGGAATAAGGGAACTCTACCGTTTCAGTCATTTGCATTTTTCTAATGATTAATGACATTCAGCACCTTTCCAGAAATCTATGCCCATTTCTACTTTTTTATAGACTCTAGTACAGTAGGGAAAATACTCCTTTATTATTATTTTTACTGATTTTATTAATCAATGATAGTTATTTTCACATTTATGTCTTCTCACTCTGATATCGGTGTCATCTGTGATACTGTTTTTATTTTCCTTCTATTTTATTTTGCTTAAGTCATCCGGTCCTGTTATATGGATGATGGACATTATGTATAAAGAACTTAGAGACTTTTGTGATATTATTTCCTCACACACACTTAGAATATGCTTCCATCATTTTACTGTAGTCCTAGATTGAGGTGGTCCAGATTTTATGTGGCTTTTCTGTTTCTAGATGCTTTTATTTCTAGAGTGATTCTCTCCTAAATTTTCAACTGAAATCTTGACATTTTACCAGAAAATCTCCTCCTTAAGATCCAAGTAAAGGTTAAAAGTTCTGAGTTGACAGCAAAAGCATTATTAAAATTTTTTCTTTTGCTAAGATGGTGACTCCCATGCATCAGCTCATAGCCCTGAGACAAGCATAAAAAAGCAAATAAGCAACATGTAAGATGTCAGAAATGCTTGGAGTTTGGACACTGGACTTATGAATGCACATGAAAAAGAAATACATACAGAGGCCCTCAAGGACAATAGAACTAAGGAAAACTTTCTAAAAGAAAACAGATTATTATCACAATGAAGGAGCTTTCTTCCGCTTCGTGTTATTGGCATTGGAGCAACCAATGTAGAAAGAAAGACCGAGAAAAAAAGGTCTAAAATGGTAAACAGTTCCAGTAGCAGTAGCAGTGACGGTTCAGCTAGTGATTCTTCATCAGAGAGTGAAGAAACATCTACCTCATCCTCGTCAGAGGACAGTGACACTGATGAAAACTCTTCTAGTTCCTCACGCTCAGTCTCCTCCACAATCTCCTCCTCCTACTCTGATTCAGACTCAGATTCCAGCTCTTCCAGTAGCAGCAGCACCAGCACATATAGCAGCTCCAAGGATGAACCAACAAAGAAGAAGAAAAAGAAAGAGTTGCTCCATCCATATTGGACAGATGGACTGAAAACATTAATGTGATTCTTGAAAGGGAATTTAGAATATGTTAAGGCCAACTAGGTTAACTGGTGAAAATTTCTAGAATTCGAAAGTTTCTAAATATTTTACATTGTAAGAGCATAAAAACAATTAATGGATTAGAGAGACTAACTTATTTGAAGGGAGAATCTTGCTTTTCTTTTTTTATCTTTAAAATATAAAGACACTCTCCCAAGACTAACCCAGGAAGAAGTTGAATCCCTGAATAGACCAATAACAGGCTCTGAAATTGAGCCAAAATTAATAGCCTACCAACCAAAAAAAGTCCAGGAACAGACGGATTCACAACCGAATTCTACCAGAGGTGCAAGGAGGAGCTGGTATCATTCCTTCTGAAATTATTCCAATGAATAGAAAATGAGGGAATCCTCCCTAACTCATTTTATGAGGCCAACATCATCCTGATACCAAAGTCTGGCAAAGACACAACAACAAAAAAAGAGAATTTTAGACCAATATCCATGATGAACATCGATGCAAAAGTCCTCAGTAAAATACTGGCAAACTGAATCCAGCAGCACATCAAAAAGCTTATCCACCATGATCAAGTGGGCTTCATCCCTGGGATTCAAGGCTGGTTCAACATATGCAAATCAATAAACATATTCCAGCATATAAACAGAACCAAAGACAAAAACCACATGATTATCTCAATAGATGAAGAAAAGGCCTTTGAAAAAATTCAACAGCCTTTCATGCAAAAACTCTCAATAAATTCGGTATTGATGAAACATATCTCAGAATAATAAGAGCTGTTTATGACAAACCCACTGCCAATATCATACTGAATGGGCAAAAACTGGAAGCATTAGCCCTGAAAACTGGCAGAAGACAGGGATGCCCTCTCTCACCACTCCTATTAAACATAGTGTTGGAAGTTCTGGCTAGGGCAATCAGGCAAGAGAAAGAAATAAAGCGTATTCAATCAGGAAAAGAAGAAGTCAAATTGTCCCTGCTTGCAGATGACATGATTGTATATTTAGAAAACCCCATCATCTCAGCCCAAAGTTTCCTTAAGCTGATAAGCAACTTCAGCAAAGTCTCAGGATACAAAATCAATATGCAAAAGTGACAAGCATTCCTATACAACAATAACAGATAGAGAGCTAAATCATGAGTGAACTCCCATTCGCAATTGTAATAAAGAGAATAAAATACCTAGGAATCCAACTTACAAGGGATGTGAAGGACCTCTTCAAGGAGAACTACAAATCATTGCTCAATGAAATAAAAGAGTACACAAACAGATGGAATAACATTCCTTGCTCATGGATAGGAAGAATCAATATCATGAAAATGGCCTTACTGATCAAGGTAATTTGTAGATTCAATGCCATCTCCATTAAGCTAACAATGACTTGCTTCACAGAATTGGAAAAAAACTACTTTAAAGTTCATATGGAACCAAAAAGGAGCCCGCATTGCCAAGACAATCCTAAGCCAAAACACAAAGCTGGAGGCACTACACTACTTGACTTCAAACTATACTACAAAGCTACAGTAACCAAAACAGTATGGTACTGGTACCAAAACAGAGATATAGACCAATGGAACAGAACAGAGCCCTCAGAAATAATAGCACGCATCTACAACCATCTGATATTTGACAAACCTGACAAAAACAAGAAATGGGGGAAAGGATTCCCTATTTAATAAATGGTGCTGGGAAAACTGGCTAGCCATAAGTAGAAAGCTGAAACTGGATCCTTTCCTTACATCTTATACAAAAATTAATTCAAGATGCATTAAAGACTTAAATGTTAGACCTAAAACCATAAAAACCCTAGAAGAAAACACAGGCAATAACATTGAGGACATAGGCATGGGCAAGGACTTCATGACTAAAACACCAAAAGCAATGGCAACAAAAGCCAAAATTGACAAATGGGATATAAGTAAACTAAAGAGCTTCTGCACAGCAAAAGAAACTACCAACAGAGAGAACAGGGAACCTACAAAATGGGAGAAAATTTTTGCAATCTACTCGTCTGACAAAGGGCTAATATCCAGAACCTACAAAGAACACAAACACATTTACAAGAAAAGAACTAAACAACTCCATCAAAAAGTGAGCAAAGGATATGAACAGAAAGAAGACATTTATGCAGCCAACAGACACATGAAAAAATGCTCATCATCACTGGCCATCAGAGAAATGCAAATCAAAACCACAATAAGATACCATCTCACACTAGTTAGAATGGTGATCATTAAAAAGTCAGGAAACGACAGGTGCTGGAGAGGATGTGGAGAAATAGGAACACTTTCACACTGTTGGTGAGACTAAACTAATTCAACCATTGTGTAACACTGTGTGGCGATTCCTCAAGAATCTAGAACTAGAAATACCATTTGACGCAACCATTTCATTAGTGGGTATATGACAAAAGGGTTATAAATCTTGCTGCTATAAAGACACATGCACACTATGTTTATTGCGGCACTATTCACAATAGAAAGACTTGGAATCAACCCAAATGTCCATCTGTGACAGACTGGATTAAGAAAATGTGGCACATCCACACCATGGAATACTATGCAGCCATAAAAAAAGGATGAGTTCGTGTCCTTTATAGGGACATGGATGCAGCTGGAAACCATCATTCTCAGCAAACTATCGGAAGAACAGAAAACCAAACACCACATGTTCTCACTGGTAGGTTGGAATTGAACAATGAGATCACCTGGACACAGGAAGGGGAGCATCACACACTGGGTCCTATTGTGGGGAGGGGATAAGGGGGAGGGATGGCATTGGGAGATATGCCTAATGTAAATGATGAGTTGATGGGTGCAGCGCACCAACATGGCACATGTATACATGTGTGACAAGGCTGAACGTTGTGCACATGTACCCTAGAACTTAAAGTATAATAAAAATAAAAAATATGTATCTCTAGAACTTAAAGCTGAAATCTGCAAATCTGTTTGTGTGCTGAATCTCTTTTCTTTCTGTGAAATAAACACCATACTTTGTTACTTTGTTATATATGTTAGTCGTATGTTTCAGACATATTTTCAGGATGATGCATCAGAATATCTGGCAGTGAATTTCTAATGCTTTTGGCTGTGTGTTTTGATGTGAGATTTAATATGTTGTTACTGTAAGTTTAGGAGTTTCCCTACAGTTAATAAATGTGCTCTATTTTTCCATTTATGTTCAGAAAATTATTCTGACTGTTCTAAGTGATATGTTCAAGGACACTATTACTATATTTACAGCTATTGAATGCTACAAGTTTCAAGTTTTTGTTACATCATTCACTTTCTTCTGGTTCCTTAAGTTTCTCGAGTTACCTTTTTCTGAGGAAAATTATTCTAGAGGAACCTAAAAAGGGACACAAAATCTGAAACTACTTAGGAGTATAACCTTGGTGCCTTCTCATAAACTCAGTGTATCAGAAAAGAAAGCAGCCATGCAAGAGGCTAACTTAAGTAGAAGTGCTAGAAGTATCTTTGTGTATTAACTTGCAATAAAAGGCACCATTCACATCAGGGGGAAAGGTAGGAGGAAGAGGTAATTTTTGCTGAAAATTAGGGCAATGTTGGTTGACTTTTATTAAAAGCTTTTTATAAGCTTTCATAAAAATTGCCTTTTGCTAGTTTTGCAATTATGGTAATATACTTTATATGTTAACTGGTCATATATATGACAGTCTTCTGCATAAATATGAAGGACTAGGATTAATCTGATGCTTTTACATAGGATATACATAGTTGAAATCTAGAATGAAAGGTTAAAGAGGAAATACTACACAATCTTTCTTAAAAGTAAAATGCTTTTATTGTGGCAACAGTCTTTAGTTTAGCATCACATTATTCTGTGATGTCTTTTTAACTTTTGAAAAGAGGTATCATTTGTAGAAAATTTTTGATTTGGGTTAAATTTAGGTTGTCAAAACTGTAAATGCTGTCTTTTCTATATTTTTATGAAAAAGCAGTAGAAAATTACTTTTGTAGAAAATGAGCTATTTAAATATTAAAATGTATGTATGTTGTGAGTTTAAGGAGCCTGTAATTACTTGCCAGTTTTACAAAACCATCTGTATTCAATGGTTATAAATAAATTCTCAAAAAATCATTTCAAAGGCTGCCTACAGAATATTACCATTTGACAGATAGAGTTAATAAATTACCAATCAGACACATTTTATAATGTTTGTGTCTGTAAACGTAATGTTAGCAGTTGAAGAACGTGATTGAGAAAAGAATGTGTTACACAAGTTGCATCACTTGCAGTTAAATAAAACTCACGTTTTGTGCTCACAAGCCTAAAAAATAATAATACTAATTTAAAATTTTATAAACTGCTCCTCCTCCAAATTAAGACACAAACAAAAACTGGAATTTTTATTCTGAAAATACACTATAAAGAGGAAGAAAAGACATGTTTGTACACTGGCTGGAAGAAAATATTTGCAAACTATATATCCTACATAGCACCTGTATTTAGACATCATAAATAACTCTCAAAATTTAGCAGAAAAATATAAACAGTCCAATTAAAAATTGAGCAAAAGATGTGAGTCAACATTGGAATGAATAGGATATATAGATCTTAAATAAACACGTAAAACGATGTTCGTGACAGATGAAAAAGCATGATCAGGTAACATTACACAAATATCAGAATAGCTGAAGTAGAATGTAACAATGTCACCAAAAGCTGGAGAGGACATGGAGAATCTGAACATGTACAATGGCTCAGCCACATTGCAAAAGATAACAGCAAGTTTTCTGAAAGTTAAACAAGCACTTATTATACAATCTGGTTCTTATTATGCTCGAGACACAAACAACAAAAAGTTTCCATATGTTGTCACTTCCTTGATTTCCTTTACGTAAAATACATTGTTTGTAAATGTTAAATAGCACAATACTGACACATTATGAACTATTAAAAATGCTTTAAAATTGTGTAATCTATCTATCTAGAAATTAGAAAATTCCTCATAAAACTTTACACATTCTGTATTGTTGCCAATACAATCATTCAAATATAGAAGAGACAATGAGTTATTTTTATTTATCTGAATTCCATAGTTAAGGATCAAACTGACACCTTCACTGATTAAAGTGATCTTTATATCTTACACAGGTCAAAAAATTGTCCTTTTATTTCTCCATTGGTTTTGTGAAATTTTTATGAAGATAATTTTAAGCATGTATATATTTCACTTAATGCATGCCTACAAATGCTTTGGGAAAAAATCAGTTTCCTCAGTCTTTGAAAGTTCATGATATATTTGATTCTATGTCAATAATATAATTGCCAATAATATATAAGTAATATTACGGCATACTTAATGTTACTTGAATGATGTTAGATTTATTATCAGTTTTTTGTATTATAGACAAGAAATAGCTCCCCTAATTTGACAATATTGTCTTTTAAAATACTTCATTGTCTAAACTTTGCTGTGTTGGGGCTAGCATAAAATAAGTGTTTGGGCAAGTTGTAAGTTGGTGAATGCACTAGGTTTTTTTTTTTTTCTACTTGCAAAATAAGCAACTTCTTTGAAATTAAAAAAAGGATAAATTCAGGACTTTACGATAATTTGGTAAATATATGGAAAGCATTGAGTATAGTGGATTTAAAAATTCTATACAAATCCACAAAATGTATTGTATTATATCATAGGAGGATTTATAACCCAAAACCTATGATGGGATACAGTGCATTGACATTAGAATTTTATTTCAGATATTATAAAAATAAGAAAGAAAAACACGTATCTTCTTATTTTTAATAGAATTATGTATTCACCTCATCCAAATGTTTCGTCAGATTTAAGGTAAGAGATCCATTATATACAACTGTTTCACTCAACTGAAATGTATTTTCTGAATAACACAAACCTTATTATAACTAATATGGTACCTGGAATAGAATACGTAGTCACTAAGTGTTATCAGATATGGCACAGTATTTTACAATTGTCAATTCTGAATTATTCACAAAATGATAAAAGCAAAATTCAGTGATCTAGTTAATTAAAGAAATCAAAATTTCTAAATACAAACAGAACAGTTCTGAAGGAATTGAGTTTCACTTAAACTGAATAGCATTGCTGTTAGAATGAAACCAGTAACAATTGGTTATTAACCTTGAAAACTGGATAAATACAGTGTTGACTAAACAGAGTATACTGCTATTGAGCTGCAAAATGTTACCCATGACCCTTTGCTTCTTAGTGAAATTTAAGGTATGGATTTATATTTCTAAACTCTGATATTGTTCGGGATTTAGTCACCTTAGAGACTGCTTCTCTAGCCTAGCCAGAAAAGGGATCACTTGAGGATATTTGTTTCCAGCTCAGAAAACTTAAGAAAATGAATTAACAGAATTTCTTTTGAAATATACTTGTAGTTCAAAATCTGTACTATGAAAGGCATCAATAGTATAATATAAATGCCACATCATTAATATCTGTGTATCACTGTTAATAAAATAGCCCACATTTATTGAACGCATATTATGTGACCCGTAGTCTCTGGAGGCCTTAGGAAGATTAGCTCTCTTAATTTTCATTAATTAATGAATTAACTAACCAGTAAGTCAAGACTATGGCCTCTCTTTTGGATAGGAGAAAATTAAACTTGTTGAACATATATTCAGGGATGGAACTTCTGGTCTATTCCAAAGCATGCGTTCTCAGCAAACATCTTTTCTTGCCTCTTATATCTGTATGCCTTACATCTTTTATCTCTGATGTCTGTACTGGAGAGAGGTTACCTTGGTTGTCACAAAATACACAGTGATTAAATGTATGTGTAACAGGGACACTGTTCTTAACAATCATTTGAAATCATCGGGAAATTTACAAATGACTCTTGTCAGTCTCAACTTAGTGAGAAGTGGTGTTTTGCATGCAGTTATCCTCAAAACACAAACCTACAAGGTTTCCAACTATTTTTACTCACAATTTAGGGTTTCAGGACTTTCCAAGACTTTATATAAGTACTGAAATAGGCAATTGTGAAGTGGAAGGTTTACATGATTGGGATGTATTGGATATTTCACACATCTATTTTTGATGTTCCCAGCTGCTGGATATTAAGAGTGTTCATAGAAACAAAATTTCTACAGCTTTAATATGTCCATTGTATTAAAATGTAAGTTTTATATTTAGCTTCCATATTTTTCAGCATATTTTGGAATTCACCATGATACAACATATGATGAGTAGATTTTCCTTTTAATAAAAATAAGATGAAGTATTATAAACTATAGATACCCACAATTAAGACTACTCATCAAGAGGTGATTAATAATATATTTCATTTTTCATACTTCCTCCCTTCTTTCCTCCCTCCTGCCTTCCCTTTCTTCATTTATTTTTTCTTTCCTTTCTCTCTCTCTTCATCTCTCTCTCTCTGTTCTTCGTTCTCTCTTTCCTTTTTTTCCTATTATCTATCTATCTATCATCTACTTACCTACCTACTGAATTGTTATCTATTTATCATCACTACCTAACTACACAACTTCAAGCCAGAATTGTGATTGGAAATATAATCTTTAGAAGTG
The DNA here is from genome assembly GCF_000951035.1 of Colobus angolensis palliatus. NCBI lineage: Eukaryota > Metazoa > Chordata > Mammalia > Primates > Cercopithecidae > Colobus > Colobus angolensis. The sequence continues at coordinate 1,148,100 of NW_012113919.1, forward strand.
AGATTAACCATAACAAAAAAGATTTCCTAAATTCTTTTCTAACTATAATATTTTGCCTTATATGTAGACCTTCAACTATTATGAAAAAGAGGTAACTCCAAATTTATATCAATTATATAAGAATAATCAGAATATTTTCCTGGTTCAATAAGAAAATGCATCAGAATTCTGAGAAAATATTTAAATATTGTTTTACATAATTTCAGAATAAACAATATACTTGCTTTCTCTCACATATTATGAAATCCTTCCACTGTAAAAGTACATCAAATTTTCAATAAGTTTCATGATATACATTTTTATTTTAGGAAAAACATAGCAAGCTATCTTGAAATAAGAGCTCTTTAATAGCAAGATTTCTTTTACATATGGCTTAATTATTGATTGGTAACTTTTTAATATTTTAATATACTAAGGGTTACTATAAAATATATGTAATGTAGAAATTAATATGGACATGTATGTAAGTTTGTAGCCTAATTCAATAAATATGCAAGAGTTTTACTCAGTTTTAAATGTGTAATTAGACGAATGTGTCATGGTCAATGCACACTAAACAATTTCAGATTATTTTTGTATTATGAGCCAAGTTACACTCTCAGAAATATTGTATGGAATCTCTAAATGCTGTCTAATAGTTGCTATTTTCATATTTTAAATTTGACAATAATTTGGTTATAAAATGTATCTCATTTTGGTCCTAATTTGAATTTTTCTTATTGTAAATGAAGCATATATTTTTAAAGTATATATTGCTCACAGAACTATTTTAGTTATGAGTTTATGTTAAATTTTACCATGTTGTTTTTCTGTATCTATTAAAATTACCTACTTCTTTAATCATTTAATTTCTTAATGGATTCAGTGACATTTTTAATATGTGTGCTTACCCAATTTATCATTTTAGTATAAACCAAATTTGAGAACAACATATTTCTTCATTCAAGCGCATTATTTTCTAACACTTTTCTTGTTTCAGTTTGCTAATATTTTGTTTGCAATTTTGCATTTTTGCCTATAAGTGAATTATTGACATAAATGTCCTTCCTTCTTCTGCCTTTGTGTTCTTTTAATAATAAAGATGTGGTTTGTGGAATAAGTGGAATAATATACCTTTTTTCATAAAGCCGTTTGTTAGCAATATTTTATTTGTAGGAGATTTTAAAGCTTCTTCAATTTCTTTAGTAGTTAAATAGAATTCAGTAGTTCTAATTATCTCTGAGTCAGTTATGTTCATTGTTATTTCCTAGTAAATTGCCCATGTTATCAAAGTTTCTACATTTTTTTGGCAGAAACTTCATAGCTTTATGTGTAATAAGGCCACTGTTAAATTAATTTTTAAAATAATTTTAAATATGGTCATAACTTAGAATGTTGTGGTGGTTAATTTTACATATCAACTAGGCTGGGCCACAGTGCTCAGATATGTGCCCAGATATTACTCTGGATACTTCTGTGAGGGTGTTTTTGAGTGACATTGACATTTTAATTGGTGGAATGGGTAAAGCAGATTGCCTTCCATAATGTGGGTGGGCCCCATCAGTTGAAAGCCTGAATAGAACAAAAGAATGTCCTTCTCTGAGCAAGAGGGAATTGTAGAGCAGATGGCCTTCATTGCCTCTCCCCACAACTCCTGCCTGCCTACCCACCATACAGATTTTGGACTTGCCAGCCTCCACAATTGCATGAGTCAATTTCTT
>NW_012113919.1:1150125-1153944 GCF_000951035.1 Colobus angolensis palliatus
ATATATTATATATAAAATATATATTATATACATTTATGCTATGGGTTTTCTTTCTCTGGAAAACTCCAACTAAACAGGTGTCTTCTTTTTTGTGTTATCAATTTTCACATGTGCTATAAAATTCTTGATTGATTACATGAGATGTATTTCTATTTTATTAGACTTCTTGAAAGAAAAGAATATGGTTTGCTTTTAAAGCCCAAGACAAAGATTACAAAGCTGACCCTGAATTTCAAGGGGACACATACAGGGTGGTAAAGATGTGTGTAAAAACTAATAAATGAGCAAAGAAAGGTTTATAGCAATAATCCATTTTAAAAATCTAGCAAATTACTTAGTAGACATCTGCTAGGTTGGGCATGAGAGAGTAACTCATCTCAGAATTGCCCATGCAAGAGAGAACTGAGGATGAAACTATATACTCAACTTCCTCCTTTTTCTTATTTCTGATAAATTACCATTAAGTGTTCAAGGACATAGCAACACCAGATTTAATGGTTGCACTGTCGGTCTGATCAGGAAATCCTTTTAGTTGCCTAATAATGAAGTATTTTGTTCAAGTCCAAGACTGGAGAGAAGACTGTATCAGAGTGGGACCCCAAAGAAAAATTAAAGAAAAAGGCATTCAGAGGAAAGGAAGCTACACAGACACACGCAACTTTGCCTGATTCAATCTACTTCTTGTGCCATTTGGATGCCTTTATGACCTCTCATTTTATCTTAGTTGTATATTACCTATAGTTTTCTTGTGTTAATAAAGTCACTCCTACTTCATCACTGAGAAGGCAAATACAAGTATAATAAATCAGAGTCTTCCACTTCCTTCAAGTGTCATTGCCTAGGAAACTTAGTAATTAAGAGTCTCATCATTAGCTCTCACTTTGGCTAGTCTGTTTTGTTTGTTTGGTAGAGTGATCAAGTTCATTTTTCCCAAGAAGTCTGATCCTTTAGTTGCATCCTGGATAGTCATTACCATATGTGTGTTTCAATAATCTCCAAATTACAGTCATACTTTTTGTACTGATTGCCTTAACTAATATAACTCCTTTTTGGCCTGTAGGAAAATTGAAATGAGGTAATCAAATCCCTAATTTGTAGACACAACTTCCAATTTAGTAGAACGTCCTATTATGTCTCCTAGCAGAAATGTTTCTCATTTCTGGTTTGAGGGAACCAGATGAGATGAACAAGATGTCAAAAATGGGTAACTGAGTGTGATTCTGATAGAAATCATTTCTGTACTTCCTCAACTACCTTGACTCCCAGAGCCATGTACTGTAGCTAGAGTAAATGGTTCTGTACTTTGGTTTGTTGTTGTTGTTGTTGTTCAAGGTATTTAGCAGATCCAAGAAGAGTGTTCCATAAACTGACAGTACTTTCCAAGAACATAACTTAGCTGAGGGTTAACATTCTACTCTAACGTTGCATCAGGGCAACTGTTTTCAAGACATAGGGTTCATATTAAGACCTGTGGAGATGAGTTCAGTGCTACACATCGGTTTCAGTCAATAGTTGTACAAAACCACATTGAAATAGGCATCTGAAGGCAATAAACTTTGGTGCTAACGAAGACACTGTAAACAGAGAGGGTAAACCCATATTTGGAGTAGATAACAACTCTGTTAAGAACAAATTACTGCTTTTTCTGTGTTGGGACTAGTCTGATATAATTGCTCTTTTTCAGCAATTTATGGGACTAGCTGGTCCCATAAGAATGGTACCATTTTGAGATCCAGTATCTGTCTCTGCTATCATGTTAGAAATTAAACAATGGGAGTAACCAAATAAGCCTTACTGGAGGAAATTTTATATTTTTGTATCTAAATATTCTCCATAACTGCCACCATGGTCTATCTGTTCACGGGATTGTAAAAGGCTTATATAGAGGTTGTTTGACATTCAAATATAGATGATCCTCACAGATGATTCTGCAGAAGATTCTTTCTTGGAGGCATTACTGTAAATAAAAAATCTTCATAGTTCATACCTCTCTCATAGGTACATAATAAATTTATTCTCTGACACTTATTAATTGTTCCATCTTGTATACTACAGACCTCGATGAAATGGCCTTGAAATCATTCATAATACTGAAATTAATGTAAGTGAAAACCCTAAACTACTTGTAATGCATACAATGTAGATAGAAAATCTATTCATCATAGCTCTTCTCATTGTGAAGTTTTTTTTTAACTAATATATTTTTAGGTCATTCATAAAAGGGACTATTACGCATCTGCATTAATCACCTAATTAATACACACACATTGTGAAGACTCATTTGTGAACCAGCCTGAAGTTTCTTCTTTTCTGTAAATTGGCATTAGGAGAGCATTCATAAAGCTCTAGGTATAGATTACAGTTAGGTAACAGTGTGGCAGAGGCAGTTGTCATGGGGGAATCTGTTCCTGGGCTTTCTGCAACTACTTGAGTCTGAGTTAAATGATGAATTGCCTTTGTACAAATATGACTTAATAACATGGCTGATGAGATAAAACTCAGTTCATGATGAGCAGCTTTCGGTCTCAGCAATAATTTGTGATCCTGGTTAGGAAATCATTCACATCTAGGACCTGGTAGCATCGCAGATACTATAAGCAAATAGTAGTCCTCTGGCACAGAATGCATATACTTTTCCCCAAACTCTAAAAATCTCTGTAATTCCCATTAGGCCTTGACAATTATATATATATCATGGTATCTTACTAAATATGCTACATTATACAACACAAGAAACAGAATAATTTCACCATATCCTGGAACTGTGGCAGAGATCTCTTTTCACTTGGTCATTACTTAAACTTGGCAACATTCCAGGTAAATCAGTGAATAAGTTGGAGCAGTATTTTAAGTGTAGTCAACGTTGTTTCAAAATCTAGAGTTGTCTACTAAGACCTAGGTTTCATTCACAGTGATTGGAGGTGCAAGGAGCAGGGAATTGTTCTTTATCTTAAAGGATTTGTACCAGCATGTCCTTGATGTCTAGATAAAAAGTGTCCATGTAGAAGGACATATAAAATGACACAAAAACTTTATTAAGGTTATACATCTGTCTTATATGGCATCTAGAGAACTTGACACTTCCAATTTCACAGATTTCTTTAGTTTGAAGTCATCACTATAACTAATTTCTGGTATCTGATGTTGATTGTCAAGGTCATAAGTGCTCCTCTCTAAACTATTATGCAGGGCATGAGAAAATTGACATAAACCTGAAATAAAACCATTAAGGTAGATTGTTGTTCTTGCCATATAACCATATGAAAAGAAATATGGTATGTTCGCATGCATGTATGTGTGTGTATGTGTGTTTCTTCTTAATGAATAATGAAACGAAAAAATGCATTCCCAAAGTCCCAATGACAATGGCTACAACACACTTTTTAAGTTAAGGTCTCACATGTAGAAATAGCAGTTTCACAACCAAGCTACCACCTGGTTAAGCACACAAGGGTTTATAATTATCCGTTATTTTCCACCATGGTTCTGCTAAAGCCATCTAAGAGAACTGAATGGAGGCCAGGCATGGTAGCTGATGCCTGTAATCCCAGCACTTTAGGAGGCCAAGGTGGGTGGATCACCTGAGGTTAGGGGTTCAAGACCAGGCTGACCAACATGGTGAAACTTCGTCCCTACTAAAAATACAAAAATTAGCCTGGTGTAGTGGTGCATGCCTGTAATCCCAGCTACTTGGAAGGAGGAAGCAGGAGAATCACTTCAACCCAGGAGGTGGGGGTTGCAGTGAGCTAAGATTGCACCATTGCACTCCAGTCTGGGCAATAAAGTGAGACTCCATAAAAAAAGGAAGGAAGGAAGGAA
>NW_012113919.1:1154389-1176197 GCF_000951035.1 Colobus angolensis palliatus
AAGAAGAAGAAGAAGAAGAAGAAGAAGAAAAGAAGAAAGGAAGAAAGGAAGGAAGGAAACAAGGAAGAAAAAAATTGAATCGAGGTATGCAGAGATGCACCAATACCAAATCTTTCATGAAACTCATGTCTTCAATAATTCCGGAAATGCAATACTACTTTTGATTTCAAGCTTGTTGCAGTGGGGACCAGTTTCAGTTTTGTTTCACTTGGTCCTCCTATAGCAGCAGCAGTTACCCCATAATTCTGGAAACCAGACAGGGGACCTTCTGTCACTAAACATGTTTATTCCACTTGTATGTTCAGTAAATTTAGAAAAAGAAGAAATATCCTCAGGGTTCATTATGGTCCCATAAAGCACATTGTGAGTTTGGCTTGATCCAGAACTCAACTTAATACTTGACCTCTGTATTTCCCATGTGAACCATCTGACAAGGTATCATCCTTGCTTAGTAGATATTTTTGATACTTCTGTCTAAAAGTTCTTCAAGAGTCTGACTAATACTTATTTTACCTCTGTGAAGTTGCCCTGACGATTGACTGCAGACTCTTTTGAGGAAGAATCAACGGACTATTTCACCAGGCATGTTTTTGATGAGGTTTCAAGTTCCCTCCTCAAAGGAAGTCTGCTCCCCATTAAATTAATAAGCATTCAGTGAATTGGTTCAGATCTACACACTAGCTATGATTTTCCATTAAAATATCTGATGTCTCCTTTCACTTGCTAGCTCTCATTTTCTTTTTCTGTTAATTGAAACATGGTACCCACAAGTTTTTCTCTCTCTCTCAACTCCATACATTCCCTGGTTTACCACCAAAAATCTCTATTAACAAAGGCACTCTAATGACAGAATTATATTTATTCTGCCTCTAAGTTTTAAGTGCACTCTCTGGCCTTTTCTATGGTTCTATCATATCCATTGATAATTGAAAGCACAAATCCAAGAGAGTATACTTCATTTTTCACTTTGGCTTAAAAAGTGTCAAGCACTGCTAAGCCATCTCACGGTAAATCTTTACTGTCATTTCCATTGCATTTCATTATTGCCTAAATTAGGTGTTTGAGCATGAACTGTTGATTGTCACATTATAGCAGCCCTTGTGCATTCTCTAATGCAATGTCATGGGTATTCTTATACCTCCACTCGTTCATTGTAGGTCACTTTTAGACTCAAAATTCCAGTTTCCAATTCAAAGAGCTAGTAACATACAAATACACACATACACACATGCACACACACATACACCTGTATCTCTCTTTGTGAAAAAAGCATAAGAAAATGTTCTAATTTGTGAATTTTTATATTTTCCTGGTGATGATTGTTTGGCTACATTTATGAAAAAATTTTAAATTAGAGTGATTAGGATATTTTAATAATTAAAAATTTTATCAATTAACAATTTTTTCAATCCCTGATCATAATTAGCTTGCTAATACTAATATAACTAAATCAGTTTTCTAAATCAATATGCTTCCCTTGGATATTTTCTGTTGCTTATTCTTCTATGTCCTTATAAACTGGGTCAGTTAGGAATAAATGAAAAATGATCCATTAATTGTCTCTTTAGCTAAGTCAAATTTTATGTTTAATGTACTTATTGTAATTGTAATTTTAACATTTATATTTTCAGTATCCAAAAATTGTGTTGGACTTTTGTAGATTTTTACCTTTTGATATAAATTTATTTAAAATAATTTCTCTATATTTTGGAACTGATAATTCAAAAAATCCTTGCATTTATTGATGGACAGGATATGTATATTAGTTCCTACTGTTTTTTCTGCTGACTTTCCTTACATTTGACTTCTTTTTGTATATGGTAGTTCATTTTTGATACTGAGGTCATTTTTCTTTCTTTTTTTTTTTTTTTCAATTTAGTCTGCTGAAATCCTGAGGGCTTGAACAAAGAACAATTTCCTTTAAAATGGGTTTCAATTGCATCTGCTAATTTACAAGGAACATTGCTAACTTGGGAAACTATCTTAAATTTTACTCTTGTTCATCATATGATTTCTATCATTAAATATCTACTACTAATTTGAACTTCAGATTCCAGTGGAATCCATAATTTTAAATACTCAAGGTTTATTATTATTAACCAATGGCCATAGCAGAAAATAATGATTTCTTGTGACCTCTTCTTGCCGATAGGTATATTTTTTGACTCTTGTTTTGCTCAGCGTTTGGCTCCCAGTGAGGGTCTACACTTAATTTGTGTCTCAGATTCAGTTCCACAGCTTAATAGAAGTGCATACTTCGTCTGATTTTTCCTAAACTGATAATGAATTTGCCTAGAAAACAAAATCAACTTTCTTCATTGAGTGGCATCACTTCTTTGATTATGAGTCACCTTTAGCTGTTTTTGTTGTCTTATGTTCTATTTCTGTGGCAGGAGCACTTGGTCCCTTACCTTATTTTCTTGCAATCTTAGCAATATAGCAACCCTTACATTGATTGCTTTTTATCTGGTCTCTAGTTGTATTATAGACTGCATCCCTTCAGAAACCTACTTAATTATACTTTATAATAAAAATGGTATTTTTCAAAAGTTATGTTTTTACCACTTATAACTACTTTAAGTTTAATAAAAATATAATGAAATGATGAAGTAGAAAATACAACATAATTTTTCAGAGAAAAATATATCTATATATGCTTTAAATTTCTTAAATCATGAAGGCTATATATGGAGTCTCTGACTCCTGGTCCTACTTACTAGGTAGTACTGGTATGTTATATTTTCAGGAATTCAATCCATCTTCATGTCATGAGTCTTCCTAAATTATTCTATCAAGCAATCCAATAACTTCCTAGCATTCCTACAGTAAATACAGTTGTTTGATTAAACCATAATATCCCTTCCTTTCACTTCAAATAACTCCAATTTTGATGAGGTTAAATTTTACCATAGGAAATATAGGTATCCCACAGACTTATATGTGACAAATTGGAAACTAATTATACATTCTTCATTAGAAATCCTGGTTAAGCTAAGTTATTCTACTTGCTAATGATTTTTTTTTTTTCAGAGGTGGGGGAATAACAACATAATAAAATTCATAGTATACAGAAACATAAAGAAATTTCCTTTTGGAATATTTCTTCCTCTGTATTCAGCAGTGCTGTGCAGGTACATTTCTTGTTCTACCATTAATGTGAAGGAGAAAGCAAGTAATCTAAATCATTTTTAGTGTTAACTCTACAGCTCCGTATAGAGCTAATTTTAGGATAATGACAATACTGTGGCCAGCACAGCTTGGAGTTAGTGACATCTGACCCTTTGTAATGTTAATGAGCTGCTAAATTGACAATCCAGAAGACAGCCTTTCTCCTAGACTTTCCCTATACTTTTGCAAAGCCACCACTACCATGTTTAACCTATTTGAGCCAGGGTTTCTTGAGTCACCATCCTAATAAGTCAGATGTTTGTATCGGAAATGGAAAGCTGAAAATAACATTCTAGAATATAAAATTATTTGAGTAAAATTGATGTCAGACCATAAGGTTCCCCTTTTTCTGTCATAGGAATTTAGGAATACTTGTATTCTAGAATTTTTTTGTTGTTTAACTATGACGTGTTTTACCTTGAGACATATCAACTTCTGACAATGGCTGAATCATCAGGATTCTCTGCAGGGAAAATAAAATATTAGACCAATTTGAATCTTTTCTATGGCGTTATATAACATTTTTAAATGTGAAGAAAACTTTGATCTGTGTGTGTCTCATTTGAAATCTGAGGGAGAAAAAATATGTTTATCTTAAGGTAAGCTGTCTTTACCTATGGATTATAGTAAAGCAAATTTAAAATTTAGTCACCAGGAGCTGGGAGGATTCAGAAAAGCTTTCAAGAGCCATACAAAAGTTTAGGAATTGGGATAAAATAAGATTGGAACAACAAAAAAATACTAATCCACACACCTCTCCCAAGTACCTCCTGTAAAGTGTTGTGTAACTGAAAAAAGGGACATCCAGAATACAACTCTCTAAAAAGCAAGTGTGTTTCTGCCAGAGGCAAATGGTAAAATCACCGGGTACGTGAGACCAAGAGAAAAGCAAGGTATTAAATTAAGGTGTCATGACCCAAACAGAGCGTAGCAATTGGCATGATCAACCAGAACCTTCCATATTCATAGCCCTAAACAATTTCTGATTGTGTATTTTTAGTTATAGATTTGGTTGAAAAGAAGTAGACTAGACAACTAGTTTTAAAAGAATTATATTGCCAAACTGTGTGTGAGTGTGTATATGTGTGTGTGTGTGCATGTATATATATAATTATATAAGAATTATATTGCCAAACTATGTGTATGTATATATATAATAATACATATTTTATATATACATATATATAGAGAGATACTAAAGTACTTATTCTACATCCACATATAAGTGGGTAAATATGAAATAAATTATTGCATAATCAAAAAGCTTGTAACACTGAATTTTGATAATTGCTCAATCAGCAATCTTTTATATTTCTTCTTCTATTTTCTTTGTAGAAATGAACAGTTTTTTCTGAATATATACCCCTTTCTGTGCAGTTTATATAACTTAGTAGAAACTGAGTTAGCTGTTTAGTCTAAATCATTCACAGTATTTATCTTTTCACTTGTCAGTGATTGATTGGAAAATAGACATGGGATTTATTCACAATTATATGATTTGAGAAGTCTGCTGAGAGCTTATGGGAAAGTTCTTTCTTGCTCTTTAGTAAGGGCCCTTAGGAATATGAGTAAACCTATAATACTGATTGCTACTGGCAGTCTCCTGGTAACCCTGAGGGCAACTAGTCTTCAAATAAAGACAGGTTTGAGGTTAGGAGAGTCAAGAGACAGATAAAAACCAATGCCTGTGATGACCTCATCACCATATCTTCAATGAGTTTAGAAACTTGCTCTATTTCAAGTTCTGTGAGAGAATAAATTTTCTCATTGTTTTATCAAGTTTAAATTAGGTTTCATATTATAAAGCCAAACAAATTAAATAATATATATTTCCCTCCATTTATTGCTCCTAGGAAACTCAGTGGATTGTTGTAAAGAAATTCTACACAAGTTAATTTTCTAGGTGCATCCACAGTTGTCCCACGTATCTGGCATCTTGGTGGTCCACTGTTGCAGGAGGACAAGAACTTTGTATTTTATCCTGTCCTCTTCTCTGATGATCTCTCATAAAACAAGCTTGTATGTACATGCCTGGACCCCATTTTCGACTTTCATATACTTGGCCGTGTGAATTCAGATTTCCATGAAGGACAAAAACTGAACTGTGTATTTATGTCAATGACTGGACAGACCATGACAGAATATTTTATTTCATTTTATGTTTGTTAACAGAATTGTCTATTCAGAGGACATGAATAATTAAAACAGTATAACATTTTCTCATATTTGAAAATAATAATGCTGTTACTATTCTTTGTTTCTTCATATGGCTTTAAGTCACAGTCTAGTGCTTTTATTTCAATGTGAAGGACTTCCATGAGCATTTCTTACAGGGAAAGATAAGTGGTCATAAACTCCTTAAGGTGTTGTTTATCTAGGTATGTCTTTTTTTCTCCCTCCATTTTAAAGAACAGTTTTGCTGGATAGAATTCTGGGTTGACAGTTTTGTTGCTGTTGTTTTTGTATTGTTGTTGTTATTGTTTATTCTAGTCATTTGAATATATCAGCCCACTGCTTCCTGGGCGCTGAAGTTTCTAAGGAGAAATCTTTGATAATCTTGTTGAATTCTCCTGTACATAATGTGTTGTTCTTCTCTTGCTACATTCACAATTCTTTGTCTTTGTCATTTGAAAGTTTGATTATAACGTGTTTCCATGTTTTCTCTTTCAGTTCATCTTATTTGTACATCATTGAGCTTTTTGGCTGCTTATATTCATGTTTTCAATAAAATTTGGAAAGTTTTTAGCAATATTTAATTCAATACAGACATTCCTAATTGAATTCTAGCTTGCTTTGTTATGCTTTCTAGATACAGCATGTTTTACAAATTGAGGGTTTGCAGCAATCTTCTGTTGAGATATTTTTATTGGAATCATTTTTCATTTTTCCAGCAGCATGTGTTTGCATCATATGTCTGTTTATTACTTTGTAAATTCTCATAATATTTTGAATACTTTCATTATTATTATATCTGTAATCATGATCTATGATCTGTGATATTTATTGTTACTATTGTAATTGTTTTGGAGTGCCACAATCTGTGTCAACAAAACATGGCAAACTTAATTAATAAATATTTTATGTGGTCTAACTGCTCCATCATCTGGTTGTTTCTCCATCTTGTTTCCTCTTCTTTGAGCTCTCTATTCCCTGAAACACACAACAAAATTGAAATTAGTTCAATTTATAACCATAAAATGACCTCTGAGTGTTCAAGTGAAAGAAAGAGTTGTATGTTTCTCACTTGAAATCAAAAGTTAGAAATTATTAAGTTTAGTGAGAATGGCATGTTGAAAGCTGAGAAAAGTTGAAAGCCAGGTCTCTTATGCCAAACAGTTAGCCAGGTTGTGAATGTAAAGAAAAAGCTCTTGAAGGAAATTAAGGGTGCTACTCCAGTGACAGACACATGATAAGAACTTGAAACAGCCTTATTGCTAATACAGAGAATGTTTGAATGATCTGTATAGAAAAATCAAACCAGCCAAAACAATCCCTTAAGCTAAAGCCTAATCCAGAGGAAGATCCTAACTCTCTTCAATTCTATGAAGATTCGTTGAGGTAAAGAAGCTAATACTGCACATTAGGAATGCACCTAGCCATCTGCAAAGCTCAGGTAGCAATGTACAAGGAGATGAATGTTGTTTTCATGCCTACTCACACAACATCCATTCTGTCGTTCATGAATCAAGTAATAATTTTGACTTTCAAGGATTTTTATTTCAGAAGTACATCTTATAACAGCATATCTGACATAGGATTAATTATTTTGATGGATTTAGTTAAAATAAATTGAAGAATTTTGGAAGCAATTCATTGTTATAGATGTCATTAAGAACAATCATGATTCATGGGCATAGCTCAAAATATAAATATTAACATGAATTTGGAGTAAGTGGATTTGGACCCCCTGAATTACCTTGAGGGCTTCAAGACTTCAGTGGAGGAAGTAATGGCCAATGTGGTAGAAATAACAAAAGAAGTAGAATTAAAACTGCAGCCTGAAGAGGTGACTTAATTGATGTAATTTCATGATAAAACTTGAACAGATGAGGTGTGGTTTCTTACGGATGACCAAATCCTTTTTTTTGTTGCAAGAAAATCTACTCTTGGTGAAGATGCGGTGAACATTGATAAAATGACAACAAAAATTTTAGAATATTACTTAAACTTAGTTGATAAAGCAGTGAGTGGCAGGCTTTGAGTGGCTCTATATTTGAAAGAAGTTCTACTGAGAGTAAAGTGCTATTACATAGCATAGCATGCTGCAAAGAAATATCTCATGAAAAGAAGAATTAATCAATGCATAAAATGTTATTACTGTCCTACTTTAAGAAATTGCCACAGTCACCCCAACTTTCAGTAATCACCACTTTGATGAGTAAACAGCCGTCAACATTGAGGCAAATTACTCCACCACTATCTCACTGAAGGCTCAAATGACCATTCAAATTTATTAAAAAGAAATTATTTTTTAACTCAGGTACATACATTGTATTATAGATTTAATGCTATTTCACACTTAGTAGACCATAGTATTATCGAAATGTAACTCTTTTTTTTTTTTTTTTTTTTTTTTTTTGAGGCGGAATCTCGCTCTGTCGCCCAGACTGGAGTGCAGTGGCCGGATCTCAGCTCACTGCAAGCTTCGCCTTCCGGGTTCCCGCCATTCTCCTGGCTCAGCCTTCCAAGTTGCTGGGACTACAGGCGCCCGCCACCACACCCAGCTAATTTTTTTCATTTTTAGTAGAGACGGGGTTTCACCGTGTTAGCCAGGATGGTCTCGATCTCCTGACCTCGTGATCCTCCCGCCTCGGCCTCCCAAAGTGCTGGGATTACAAGCTTGAGCCACCACGCCCAGCGAAATATAACACTTATAAGTACTTTGAAATCAAAATATTTCTGTTACTTGCTTTACTGCAGTATTTGTTTTAATGCAGTAATCTAAAAATAACCCAAAAGATCTCCAAGGTATATTGGCATTCCTTCTATCTGCTTTCCTTTTCCTTCTTTTGGAATTTTCTTATCTTAGGTTGCTTAATAGCGTTTCACAAACCTCTTAGGTTCTGTTCACTTTTCTTCAATTTTTTTTTTTTTTTAATATTTGTCAGTCTCCGTAACTTGTATTGTCCTATTTCAAGTCCACTTATTCTTGATTATGCCTACTTAAATCTACTTTTGAAACTTTCTAGTACAATTTTCATTTCATTTATTACGCTTTTCAGCCTGAGAATTCCTTTCTGACTTATTTCCAGATTTTCTATCTCTTTATTGATACATCTATGTTGTTCTTACATTGCTTTCTTGACTCCGCAGGTATTTCATCAGTTCTTTGTGCATCTTTAAGAGAGTTTCTTTAAAGTCGTTGTAGTAGATCTGCCATCAGGTCTTTTTTAGGGATAATTTCTAATGATGGTTTTTTTCCTTTGATTAGTCCATACTTTTCTGTTTTTTGTATGTCTTATACTTTTTAAAAAATCTGCATATTTCAATCTACTGAAATAAGTCTGAAAACCAGGCCTTCCTTTTTTCCCCAGGGTTTGTTATTTTTGTGATTGTTTCTATTTGTTTTGTTTATTTATTATTTCTCTGTGTCGACCTACATCAATACATATAAATAGTAAGAGTCAGCCTGAGGGGAAAATTTGAGGTCTTTTCAGGTCTCCTCTGACCTTGTACTTATACCTTTTTCTATGCAAGTTTGAGTACCTTCTAATTTTTTCCTTGTATGTGATTCCTTTTGAATGTTCTATACTTTAATATCTGGCCCTCCCAAAGGGAAAAAGAGAAAAATAAAAGTTTTTTTTCGGTGAGGGGGCGGGTACCAGCCCTTTAAATCACCTGAAATTTACTTCAACTAGAGGGAGGGAGGTTTGCACAGTGGAGTCAGGCATAACATAAAGTGCCACTTGCTTCTTTTTCTTCCCCTCTGTAATTAGGTACACTTGATTAATAATCAGAGCACAGAGTTCCAATATTTGTAGTACAGGGTGATTTGGGTCTACACCGGCCCCAGCAAGCTGTGTGCGATCTGCTTCAGGAGCATGTGCACAGCTGCCTGCCATCAGCAGGGAGTGAGGAATAGGTAGCTGCTACTGTACTAACATCTAAAATTGAACAAAATTTACCACAATTTATCTATCTTAGCCTTCCCCTAGAAGTCACAAGTCTTCAATAGATATCAGAGTTAAAAAAAAAAAAAAGAAATATTAGACAGATTCTGTCAATCCAATCGTCTAGGTAAAGAGATTCCTAGTGCTTCCTACTCTGCCATATTCCAAGAACCATTCCTTTAAGGTTCTTTGCTATTATCAGTCATGTTTTATGGATATTTTATTCATAGATCAGTAACATTCAATCAAATATTATTTTAATTTTTATCTTGTGCAAAGTGCCTGGTGTTTTAGTCTAAACTTTCAGTATTCCTTAAATAACTTGGTCTCTGTCATCATACTAGTAAAGAGAGAGACATGATAGAAAAATCCCACAATTGTATTTTTGTGTGATAAATATTACCTCAAAATGTGTTGTATTCCATTGAAAAATAAAAATGAAAAACAAAAATGTGTTTTGCAGTAAGAAAAAAATCCTTTATGGGAAACTAATGTTTATAATAAAGTTTGAAGAAAAACTTGTAAAGAAGAGTGGGCTTTCCAGGGAGAAGAAACGTTCTTCACAGATGCCTGAATTTAGGAAAGAGCTTTTTACACTAGAGAAACTGGAAGAAAGAGGCTGTGCATGGAAGAAGGAAGAAACACAAGATAAAGCTGAAGAAACAGGGATTGTGAATATGTAAAAACTTGTATTACATTGACAGTGTATCAGTTAATGATTAGTTATGAGTATAGTAACCACTTCACATATTGAAAAAGTCCGATATAGGAAATTAAGTTTTTCTATAATATTTTTCTCAGCATCTAAACCATAGTTAAATTCAACATTACTTGTTGAATACATTAATATACAAACAACATACTTGCTATTGTATGTAGGAAGAGAATATATCTAAGTGGACACTCAGCTTTCTGATGTGTATAATTGGGTAAAAACTGTGAAGCAATGTTTATGAAAAATAAAAAGAATGTTTAATTTTGAAAAAAGAAAATGAAATTTGATATAATTAGAATCAAGGAGAAACAGAATACATTTATTGGCTGATACAATTATTGTCTACCTGAAAATTTCAAGGGAAGAAACTAAAATAAATATAATAAAATGATAATGATAATCTTTTCTATATGTTTGTTTATTTAAAAGGTCAGCAAATGTTTTCCATAAAAGATTGGAGAATAAATATCTTATGCCACACATAAATATCTTATTTAGAGCCATACAACTTCTGTTTAAAACCTGCATATTGGAATCTGCCATTGTCAAACAACAGGAGCTATATGCCACATGAAAAAGAATAAGACAAAACTCCACAGAAAACAATTTAAAATTTTAATAAATTAAGATCTATAACTTTTTTGTAATAAGTTTTGAAATGTAATAATGTACTTTTTATTTTATAAATACCAATGTTGATTTAAAATCAAGTGGGAAACTTGAATAGACCTTTAAGCAGAGAGAAAAGATTAAAACACCTTCTATCAAAAATGACAAGAAAAACGGAATTACATAAAGATACGTGCATAGTAAACTTTCGCCTAAACTTTAAATAATATGAAATTGTAATAGTTATTCTAGGCCATGAAACAAAATGTAAACTTTTAAAACTCATTTTGTAAAACAAAAATATTACAACATAAAAATGGTTATGTTTAAAGCTCAGTCCTACATCAAATTATAATGAACACGTTCACCTACACTATGCTAAACTATAGCTATGTATCCCGAACATAGTGTGTTATGCCAAAGTAGGACTTATTGCAAGAATTAAGAGTTAGCTCAATAACAGGAATACTACCAATACATCTCATATCAGTAAAATAAGACATTAATACCTATCAGTATACTGGGCAAAGTTCCTGTTGCCATTTAAAATTGGTAATAAAATAAGCAAAATAGAAATATATAATAAGGATAATTTATAAAATTATAACAGCAAACACCACTTCAGAATTGGAACTCTAAAATCTTCATCATGGAAAACCAAGAGAAATAGATGACACAGGCAGGAATGGAATCTACAATATCATGCAGTGTAAGTTTTTCATTACAATTAATAAGACAACATAAAGTAATCTTTATAAATAGTCATACAAAAATTAATGGATAAAATATATCATTTTGATTGTATTATTTTTATACCTAAATAACTAAGTATCAAGTAAATTCCTTAAAATATGTTAAGGTACCTGGGAAAAGTAAATAGATACAAAATTAATACATAATTAGATCTTCCCTGTTAGAAGTACTTTAATTTTAAAAATGCATTCAAAGTAATAGAAAGTGTGTAAGATACTTTGGCATAAATTTGCAGAAAAAGTACTTGACTTTTATGAAAAGGCAATGCAGTTTTGTTGAAGAACATGAAACAAGAACAAAACAAAGGAAAGGAATATATTTTATTATTTGATGAAAACATGTTTATACAAAAGTTAATTCTACCAAAATCGTATTAAAATTCATTGTGATTCAAATTTGAAACATAATTAGTTTTGGCATTTTGCTGTAAATTTAATGCCACTAGGAAAGTTTATCTTTGCTTGTTTGTTTTTCTACAAACCAGAAACTTCTTATTGGTTATGATGAGGAGCTTATGTACTGCCAAAGCATAGGGACAGGGAGTGCTGGAAAATGTGGTGGAGTGTAGCATGGGCCTGACAATAGGCCAAAAGTCAGGACATGTTTCCTAGAGCTAGCTCAACTTCTACAATATGCATCATGGTATTCCGGCACTGGGACATAGCCCATTGGGTAGAGAGTAGACAAAGTTGGCCCTAAAAGCCAGAAATTTTACATCTGGTTCCCTTATCTTTGGTCCCTTTAGTAGGGTACGGTCAGATTAGGGAGAAAGATAGCTCCTTCCTTAATCTACATCCAAGTTTCGCTCCATTTGTGGTCTTGTAAGAGGCCTCCATTTCCTTATCCGGGGATAGGTTATTGTTGGTGGGTTCCCTTAACTAGCCAAGACAAAAAAAAATGGTTAGTGAAGCCATGTAGGTTTTAACACATAATACAGCAAAAACCAACTATCAGACAAAGCTTGTCAATTCAGAATGCTACAGCCAGATAACATATACAATAATAAATGCAAATTAAAGGTGCATTCAGAAAAATGGAAGCAGAGAGATTTTCCTATCAGCAGTGTTAGTGTTAATAGAAATACAAAGGGTGTTCTTCAAGCCGAAAGAAAATGTCAAACAATGGAACATATGTACAGGGAGGAGCAACACAAAAATAGTGATTTTAATTATTTTTTGAAAAGCCAGGTAAAACTTCCCCTGCTTTTAATTTGGTGAACCGTCTAAACTAAGCCAAAAAAATTGCAATACATAACTGTTCTCAAGCAATAAAAATGAATTGAAATCTATAAAATAGAAAATATTCAATGTACATAAAATTAATAGAGACAAATATCACTTGGGGAAAAACATAAAATTGATAGACTTCTAACAAGACTTTTTTTTTTTTTTTTTTTTTTGAGACGGAGTCTTGCTCTGTCGCCCGGGCTGGAGTGCAATGGCCAGATCTCAGCTCACTGCAAGCTCCGCCTCCCGGGTTTACGCCATTCTCCTGCCTCAGCCTCCGGAGTAGCTGGGACTACAGGCGCCCGCCACCTCGCCCGGCTAGTTTTTTGTATTTTTTAGTAGAGACGGGGTTTCACCGTGTTAGCCAGGATGGTCTCGATCTCCTGACCTCGTGATCCGCCTGTCTCGGCCTCCCAAAGTGCTGGGATTACAGGCTTGAGCCACCGCGCCCGGCCTTCTAACAAGACTTTAAGAAAAGAGATAGGAAAAAAGAGAGGAAAAAAATCACTGGTACCAGTAAGTAAAAGTATTTGTTACAACTATCCCACAGATTGGAGGATGAAGGAAGCCCTAGTTCTTGCAGTGACCCAGAAACCAAAGGAAGAGAATGATTTGATAAAGATCAAGTACCAAGACTGAGATTATATGCAGTAAAATATAGACACAGAAATGATCCTAGATTTCACAACACGGGGTTTGTTGGAGTCCTCCTAAGAGCAGTTTGAGCAGTGGAAAGAGGAGAATGTCAAATTGTATTTGATTGAATTGTGTTTGGGCAATGATTTGAAAAAAATTATATGTAGATAAGATATTCAAGAAATTTGGTCATAAACTACAAGGGAAAAATACAACCTACCTGGAAAAAGATAAATAGTCAACAATAATTTTTCCCTTTTTAAAAGTAAAACATAATGCTTTCACATCTGCAAGGAAATTGACTGGCCAACAGAATAATAGAGCATTGTCCTTGCCCTGTAAAAATATACGGAGATAAATAAAATGGTTTCAGTTATTTTTATATTATCTGAAAACTTTGCTGCAAAGAACCACAGTCTTTGTTGAATGTAAAATTTTGTGTTACTTTTCTTGTTTACACCTTACTTTGAATAAGAAGACTCTGAAGGATTTATAATTGTAGTTTATTGAATATAGCATTTACAATGGAATTGATAGACAATTAGTCAAGAATCTTTTGAATTAAGTAAAACTGCAATTGATGTACTGCAAACAAAATGAAAAGAATACAATAGCATTGGTTAAGAGACAAAAAGTTTAAAAAATCTTGTGGGCAACTGACTTTTGTTTTAAATGAATACATTTAAGTGTAGTGGATGTATCTTGAATTCACTGGATAAAACAACCAAAAGTTTATAATTATGTTGTTAATTGTGCTAGGCAATTATTGTCAGTTTTAATGCTTTGCCACTGTATCATGCCTCAAGCAAATACTCTCCGTGTTCATGAATATTGGAGAAAGGAAGTAATAAATCTGTAAACCAAATATAAGTATCTTTCAAGCTGTCTGTACACTTGCAGTGTTTGCAAAGCTTAACATATATTTTAATCTGTGCACTGCTGTTTTTTTTTTGGTGCTTTCCATCTCTCTGTCTGTCTTCCTGCCTCCTGTCTTTCCATCGATCCATCATTTTTTCCAATTAAGGCAAGCTAGATGACAGACATGACAGGCACTCACTGTCCAGTGCCACAGATTCTAAGTAGAAGTAATTGCTGTGTATGAAACGGAAAGAGTACACCAGGGCTGCCATCACAAGCCTCCACGTCAGTCGGCTTTCTTGCTTGAATAATAGGCAGGGAATGAAGTGAAGGGTCTGGAATACTGAATGCAACTCCAGAGATGATTATCTAAGATAATACTTTTAATTTTCATCAACTGAAAGTAAAATTTATCTTTCTCTGAATTTACAGCTGAGAAAATCATTTCATACAGAATGCTGGCATACTCTGAACAATGTAACCCTGGAGGGGAAGATTTTTGGAAAAATGCTACAGGCTTTATGTGGCAGAAATATCCTTCATTTTTTTCTTGTTACAGGATTTGTCACTAGAAATAAGGGTACAATAACCTGCAGCTGAACCATGATGATATCTATTTATTCAGCCATGAATACAGAATGAAGTGTGTATAAATATCAGACAGAGACACACACACACATAATTTGCATGTATCACTATATATGGTTATATACATTTAGTAAGCTCAGAAGGTATTTTTCTGTGTGTTGCTGAATAATAGAAGATGTGTCAGATTTTTAAACCAATGTATTAATCCATTTCTCTTTAAAATGAAAACATTAACTTATCTATCTAGTTAGAACTGAAAGTTCTGTGAGATTCAAAAGAAAAAGTACATACAAATTATGTAAAATAATATAATGATATCAGAGTAGACTGTATTCAGTCATTTTATTTGTTCTAGTATGACAGATTTGGAAATGCAATTTTTGTGAGGAAGCAGGGAATACCACTTTTTACAATGGTGTAATGCTGTCCCAATGCCAAGATTGTTGTCTCTAATACAATTCACTCAATTAAAAGGGCCCGAGATTTGGCTTAGGAAAATGACTGGTTCTGTGTTTGACGCAGGAAATGTACCAGATGAATTTCATGCATGCTGTAGTGCCTGAAAACGATAAGCTACCAGGAAATAACAGAGTCTTGTAAGAGAACTCAAGAGTCAGCTTTAGTAAAATCCTGTAGACCACTGACAAGGCAGGTTGATTTTTTTTAAGTGGTTACAGTTGATTCAAGTTCTT
Source organism: Colobus angolensis palliatus (assembly GCF_000951035.1). Classification (NCBI taxonomy): domain Eukaryota; kingdom Metazoa; phylum Chordata; class Mammalia; order Primates; family Cercopithecidae; genus Colobus; species Colobus angolensis. The sequence continues at coordinate 1,169,745 of NW_012113919.1, forward strand.
TAAATATAGAAAGTGAGTTTATGAAGATATTCGGAAAAAGAAGAAAAAAGTAACCAATAAAAATAATAAAATCATTTGAGTTTCCTACAGCATTAACTCATTAGTCTGAAAATCAAGATAAATTCATAATTATTTTATTGTCTTTCTTGTAGTTATTATTTACAAGACAGTCAAATAGCTTTAAGAATTATCTGTTCTTAGAAATTATATAAACACCTTAGGTCAGGAGTTCAATATCAGCTTGATCAATATTTGAAACCCCGTTTTTACTAAAAATACAAAAATTAACTGGGTGTGGTGGTACATGCCTGTAATCCCAGGTACTTGGGAGGCTGAGACAGTAGAATCACTTGAACCCGGGAGGCAGAGGTTGCAGTGACCTGAGATAATGCCACTGCATTCCAGCCTGGAAGACAGAGGAGATACTCTGCAGTCCCTGCTACTCAGGAGGCTGAGGCAGAAGAATTGCTTGAACCTGGTGGCGGAGGTTGCTCAGGAGAATCGCCTGAATCTTGGAGGCAGAGGTTGCAGTGAGCTGAGATTGTGCCTGGGCGACAGAGTGGAACTCTGCCACAAAAAAAAAAAAGGGTTTGCATTAACTTCAGAATTCTCTGTTCTAAAGAATAGATTTTAGAAAGTATATTTAAAACTTCTGGCTAAACATAAGTGTTTGTTAAAGCTGGGTTATTAATTCATAAGTGTTATTTAACTTATTTGGTAAATATTGGAAAATTTTTATAATTTAAAAATGTTTATAATTCATTTCTTTTAAAATTCTATCTCCTTATGCTATGGCCAAGTAGGACTTATTTCTGGAATGTAAGGATGGTTCAGTATATGAAAAGAAATCAGAGTAATATCCTACATAATCAGAATGAATTTTAAAAATACATAAAAATCTAAATTGATGAAGAAAAAAATCGGACAAAATTCAATACCCTTTCAAAATAAAAGTGTTCAAGAAACCAGAAGCAAAAGAAAATTACTTCGATATAAATAAGGTCATATATGAAAAACCTACAGTTATCTTGATGTTCAGTTGTGAAAAATAAAAGCTTTTTCTCTAATATTAAAAATAGGACAAGGATGACTTCTTTTACCACTTCTACTTAGCATGATAATAGAAGTCCCAACTAGAGCAGTTAGGCAAGAAAATGAAATAAAAGGAGTATAGATTAGAAAGAAATAAGCAATATAATCTATTTTCACAAATGATATTATTTTATATGTAGGAAATCCAAAAGATTCTACCAAAATAGTATTAGAACTAATAAATGAATTAAGCAAATTTGCATGATCTAAAATAAACACATACAAATCTGTTGCAATTCTATACATAAGAATACATAATTGAAAAAGAAATTAAGTAAACAATTTATTTTCTTGAGAAAACATAACTATTTTCAGTAGTATCAAAAATAATAAAATAATTATGAATAAACTTAACAAAGGAGGAAGAAGGCGTGTACACTGAAAACTAAAAAAAAGTTGCTGTAAGAAATTAAAGAATACACAAATAAGTGGAAAAACATCTCATGTTCATTGGTGGGAAGAGTTAGTATTATTAAGATGTCAATATGACCCAAAACAAACCACAGATTCAATGCAATACCAATAAAACTTTCAGAAATAGTTTTTTGGCAGAAAGAGAAAAATTCATCCTAAAATTAATCCAGAACTTAAGGGACTCCAAAAAGTCAAAGCAATCTTTAAAAAGAAGAACAAATATGGGAGCCTCTTAAAAAAAGAAGTACAAATATGGAGGTCTCACACTTTCTGATTTCAAAACTTACCATAAAACTACAATCATTAAATAAGTTACTACTAGCATTAAGACAAGCAAATCAATGGAATAGAATACAGAACCACAAAAGAAACCTTCACATATATGGTGAATCAATTTTTGACAAGGGTGCTAAGACAGTTCAATGAGAGTAAAACAATCTGTTCAAAAAACAGTGTTGAAAAACCTGGATATTAACCTTAAGAAATGAATTTGAACCCCTACCTTATAGCATATACAAAAAAATTAACTTAAAATGGATATAAGGCCTAAATGTAAGAGCTAAAGCTGTCAAACTTTTAGAAGAAAGTACAAGAGATAAGCTACATGACATTGGATTTCATAATGATCCATTGACTAAGACACCAGAAGTAAAGGCAACAAAATGTAACATGGATAAGCTGGACTTCATCAAAATTAGACTTTTGTGCATCAAAAAATACCATTAACAGGGCAAAAAGTAATCCACTGAATAGGAGAAAGTATTTGCAAATCATATATGTCATAAGTGATTGATATCCAGAAAATATAAAGATCTCCTACAACTGAAAGCAACAATACAGGTAATTAGTTTACTGTACAGAAGACTTGAGTGGAAATTTCTCAAGGGAGAATGTACAGGTGGCCAAGGGACATACAACGGGATGGTGGGCATCACTAATCAGAAATTCAGTTCAAGACTAGTATATCATGCCACTTCACAACTATCAGAATGGCAACCTAGATGTCCATTAATAGTGGACAGGATAAAGAAAAATGTGGTACATATACATCACGGAATACTACACAGCCATAGAAATAATGAAATCATGCTCTTTGCAGCAACATGGATGCAGTTGGAGGCTATTACTATAGGAGAAATAATAAAGGAACAGCAAATCAAATACTGCATGTTCTCACTTTTAAGCAGGAGCAAAATGAATATACATGGACACAAACAGGAAAACAATAGACACCAGGAGCTACTTGAAGATGGAGAGGGGGGAAGAGGGATCATGAAACCATCTATAGGGTATTGCGCTCACTACCTGGAGGATAAAATCATTTGTACAACAAACCCCAAGTGACACTCAATTTACCCATGTACCAAACCTGCACATGTATTGCCTGAAGTTAAAATAAGATGGAAAAGAAAACAAACAAACAAACACTGTTATTAAAAACAACAACAACAAAAAGCCTGTAAATGACAGATCATGAGGATGTGGATATGTTGGAGATCTTGCTTTGCTCATTGTTGGTGGAAATATGAAAAGATCAAAGGCCGTAAAGGACAATGTGGGAATTTCTGGAATATTTGTATGTGGAATTGCCATTTCATCCAGCAATTCCACATCTGCATGTATACCCAAAGATATGGAAACAAGACCCATGTGGATACTTGTACACCCAAGTTTATGGCTCAATTTTTTTCAGTAGCCAGAGAGATAGAGGCAATCCAGGTTTCCATCACAGGATGAAGTGATAAACATAATGTGTCATGCCATTGTGGTAGAACATTGGTCAACTTTGTAAGGACAGGAATCCCTGGCACATGCTGTAACATAGATGAACCTTGATACCATTGTGCTAGCAGTCACAGAAAGAGAAATGAATCATTCACTTCCATCGGTGCCTAAAATGATGCATTTCTAGGGGAGAGAGAATGTGGAATGTAGTTTCCCAGAACTAGGTGAGAGAGTTGGAAATGGGGTGTTCATGTATAATGTGTACAGAATTTACTTGGGGAGATAGAGAGGTTCTAGTGATGGACGATAGTGGTGGCTGCACCACCTTGTGGGTGTGTTTGATGCCACAGAGCTGTATTCTTGGAGATGGTGATTTTTGGGTTGTGTGTATTTTTTCCAATAGAAAAAATATTAATGAAATATAGTTTTAGAAAACTCCACTAACCTTATATAAAAGTATTATGTTTAGGGAAAAAAACCTGGCAAGCATGGTTTCATACTTACATTTTTATGGTTACAAATCCAACTCTTCTAAAAAATTTATGGTACTAAACCTGGATTTATATGCCCATTAACCAATAACCCATTAACTCCTTTGGAGACTTTTAAAGATATTCACATGCCCAATATGACATTAAAAAACAAATACTACTGAAAGAAAAATAAGAGCAAAACAAACAATAAAATTATAATTGGTCATATTCTTATAGCAGTAGTCAGCAAACATTTTCTTTTAAAGGTCTGATAGCAAACATTATAGATGTTGTAAACCATACAAAATTTGTTGAAACTACATAACTCATTGTAGTGCAAAAACAGCCATAAGCAAAACATAAATGAATGAGGTTGGCTGGTTCTAATAAAACTTTATTTACAGGGATAACCATGGCCAGCCCTCTGTAGTTTTCTGAACCTTCATCTTTACCATGCAGTAACTTTAATTTTTAAGATCTCCAGATTTTTTTCTGGCATCCACCTGAGGCTAATGGCTGAATTTATCATAAGTTTATTCCTATGAATTATATTGAGAAAGATTCCTTAAAAATTGTAGCAGTTGTGATTGGTGTTAGAAGTCATTCTAGTTCTATTTCTCCCTGGCGTAAGGTAAGGTTGTGTTTTCACATTATTTTTAAATTAAGCATGGTCAGGTGACATCTGTGATCAATGAAATGTGAGCACAAATATTATGCGTATTTTCATCAGGAAATTTTGAAATCCAGTTGCAACTTGCCATCTTTCTTTCTCTCAATTGTGATGGCTGCAGAAATATGTGTCAAGATTGAATCTCTGTCAGCTTAGATAGACTGAAACTAAAGTAGAAATCCCCTGCAGTACCAAAATGGGCATATTTAATTGGTATGAAACAAATCTGCGTTGGTTAAGCCAATGAGATTTTGTGATTATAAGTTATCACGGTATAAGTTATTCTATCTTGTTTGATATTGCACTATTACACAAATAATTGTGCAATTTATAAACATTTTCAATAATTGTAAATAATGGTTTGTTAATCTGAACCAGTGATTAAAGGAAATGTCTTTTAAAGAACACTAACAAGCTTTCATCTACATAGGTTTAAAGAGTCTTTATGAGGCAGACAACAGCAGTATCACATGGGATTTTGTAGTACATACATGTAGTGCAATCCTGATGTTTATTTGGAGAACTAATGCTGACTACTGGTATAAGAAAATGATCTGATGTTTATTTATGGAGAACCATAAATCCACATTGATGTGACTTCTGTAACTTCTATTTATGTCTTAAAAATCTAGTAAGAAAATATATGAATTATAAAATGCACACTTTTTTCATTACATCAGCTTGATTTCACTAGATCATCAGTCTCTGTATATTCATTTTTTTCCGCTGCTCAGGTAATATGGCTGCTTGCTAACAACTTTAAAAAGATAGGAAACTTTACTCATGACACTTTTATAAAAAGATCATTTTTTCTATCTTATTGTGATATGATGCGCAAATAACTTTTATATATTTAAGGTGCACAGGTGATGTTCTGATATATGTATAAACTGTGAAATAATTTTCTCAGTTGAGCATACATAAGATTACCTGACATAGTTAATATTTTTTCTCTTTTTTTTTGTAGCTAGAGCCCTTAAAATCTATCCTCTCAATAAATTTCACATATAAAATGAAATATTGTTAACTATAGTTACCATGCTGTACATAGATCTCCACACCTTATGCATCTTACATAACAAAATTGTATACCTCATGTATCAGCTCGTGTCTTCATTTCTTCAGCCTCCTAGGCTCTGGAAATCACGATACTACTCTATGCTTCTATGAATTTGACTATTTTAGATTCTAAAGTGAAATCATGCAGTATTTGTCTTTGCCTGCCTGGCTTATTTCACTTGGCATAACGTCTTTCAGGCTTACCACCGTTGCTGCAAATGGCACGGTTTCCTTCTATTTAAAGGCTGAATAATATTACACACATGCACGTGTGTGTGAGTGTGTGTGTGTGCGTGTGTGTGTGTCAGGGTTTTTTCTTTCATACACTGACAGATATTTAGGTTGTTTCCATGTCTTGGTTATTGTGAATAGTACTACAATGAACACTGGAGTGTAGATATCTCTTCAACATACTGATTTCATTTCCTTTGGGTATATACCCAAAAGCAGGACTGCTGAATCATATAGTAGTTCTATTTTTAATTTTTTGAAGAACCTCTGTTTTGTTTTTCATAATGGCTGCTCCAATTTACATTCGCTACAACAGGATGTAAGTCTTCGTTTTTCTCGTCAACACTTCTTATCTTTCATCTTTTTTATAACAGTTATTCTAATAGGTGTGAAGTGATATCTCTTTGTGATTTTGATTTGCATTTCTTTGTTGATTAGTGATGCTGAGCACTTTTTCATATATCTTGTGGCAGTGGCACCAGGACTGTAAAGGTGGTGGTGGCAGCTCTGGTGCTGAAACAGTGGCGACTCCGACTAAGGGATGCAGTGAAGTGAACTCTGAGCCGCTCCGTCAGCTGGGCTCAGAGTCCGCAGAGACCTTGAAAGTCCTCAGGGGTAAAGACTGCAGGGTCCCTCTTGCTGTCTTTTTTCTCTCACCAGGGGGATGTTATGGCCATGAGGCTTCCTCTCAGAACCTAGCTGTGCTTATCTGAGGGAGGAGGAGATGCATGTAAAATGTTTCCTACACCGTTGTTTTTCTTTTTTCGTCTCTCCTTTCCCTCCCTCCCT
>NW_012113919.1:1176337-1194479 GCF_000951035.1 Colobus angolensis palliatus
CTCCCTTCTCCTCTTCTCTCCTTTCTTACAGGGTCTCACTCTGTCACCAGGCTGGAGTGCAGTGGAGCGATCTTGGTTCACTGCAACCTCCACCTCCTGGGTTCAAGCAATTCTTCTCCCTCAGCCACCAGAGTAGGTGGGATTACAGGTGTGCATCACCATGCCCGGCTACTTTTCCTACACTTTTCTCTGGAGCCATCCTTGTGATTTTCTGCCCCATTGGCTTGCTGCAGAGTCTTCATTGTGCTCCGATAATCTCCAAACATTATTAGTGCTTGTGAGTAGTCATTAAATAGTGAAATTATTGTTTCTTTAGGGGGTAAGGAGAGTTAGTGTCTCACAGTCTACTATTTTGCTGATGTTACCAATTTCACCCATGACACATTCTACAATGCACATTTTATAATGCTAATTTTAACACCAAGGTGTACCAAAATAGAGCTATTTTTACATGCATATGAGTAAAAGTTGAGTAAAAGTCATTTCCCTTCCCTCTACCTATTGAGAGAACTCTTTGTAATTTTAAAACATAATACATTTGTTATAGCTGTATTTAATTTAACTTTATACAGATAGAAAAACCCTGAGCTAATTCTTAAATCCATAAACATAGACAAATTCTAAAACAAAGGATTCAGAATCAAATTATAAGTTTTATTGCATATCTTGTCCATTCTCATCCACTATTTTATTACAATGTATGCAGGATTTCATAATACTTAACATATATCCTTTTATTATTAACTTTTAAAAATAAAATTTAAACCTAATGTTGAATATTCATAGCATGCTTGTTGAGTCTCCAAATTTAATGTCGTTGATTATTCTGTAAAATGCAACATTCATCATCTTAGTGTGCAAAACGCTAACAGTATCTTATTAGATATTCTTTGTCACAGGTATAGACAAATGATGATGGCAAGCTGTGAACCCAAAAACTCTATTTAATGGTCTATTAGCGCAGGTTGAACATTGAGAGAGAAAGCATTTATTGACAAAATTTCTGACTCGTGCTGTGTAAGGGAATGAATGGCACAGGAAACTGATGCCTGACAATCAATGCACTCCAGGGAAAACATAAACAATACATATGTTTGTAACCTTCGTCACCTCCTATTTGCTTTACATTTTGCCATTGGTTTTAATGAATAGAAGTTGGGTTCTATCAAATCTCTGCAGGGTTCTTCAACTTTTCTTTTCTTGCACTACTGCAACGAACACATCTATTTGAAACTGTCAGCCATGGTAAGTGTGGATTTTTGAGTATTAAGAGGATCTGCAACCTGAGCATAGACAACACCCAAATAAAGCTCCCACACAGTTGTGATACATTGTTTCTAATCCCATTTTAGGAAAATTTGTCCCTGAGCTGAACATATGTGACGTCTTTCAAAAAGCCTTAATATCTGCTTGAGATACTGATGTTTCACAAATTTCAAAGATAGCAGATGTGACTCAGTGTATGTCAGTTTAGGGAGAGTCAAAAAATGTCCAGAATGTCATAGTTTAATTGAAGTAGATAGACTGCATTATTTTTTTTCTCAGCAAAGTATCTGTTTGTTAATTTCAATATGTAGCCGGGAGTGGTGGCTCATGCTTATAATCCTAGCACCTTGGGAGGCCAAGGAGGGTAGATCACTTGAGGTCAGGAGTTCGAGATCAGCCTGGCCAACCTTGTCTCTACTAAAAATACAAAAATTAGCAGGGCCTGGTGGTGCATGCCTGTAATCCCAGCTTCTCAGGAGGCTGAGGCAGGAGAATCACTTGAACCCAGGAGACAGAGGTTGCAATGAGCCAAGATTGTGCCACTGTACTCTAACCTGGGCAACAGAGGAGATACTGTGTCTCCAAACAAACAAAATTAATTAACACGTTTATGTTATTTAAGATGAAATTTAACACATTCCGAACACAAGGTGATGATACAATTTATAATCCAAGTTTTTTTATATTATTTCTAATTTTCAAAGGGGCTTAACATATGGACACACTTATACATCCTGGTTTTGATATTTTTTGTATACACATGTTAGAGAAATTGACATAACAGGCAAACTTTGCTTAAAAACGTTAAAATTTTAAGCCAGTTTATTCATGATGCTAGGAACCTCAGATTAGAAGGAAATGATGAACATTACCAGAAACAGAAATACAACAGAAGAAAAACAAAGGCAGCACTTATTACTGGCCCTAGAATCATCATCTCTTGTCTTATAACTTTAATAAATTTAATATCATTTTATTTATTTATCTATCTATAATTATCTATGTGTCTACATATGTCAGCTTGTTTTCAGTGATTACAGAACCATCTCATAAATGATTTAAAATTTGAATTTACTGATTTTGGCAGGAAATTATCTTTCTATAACAGGGAAGTTCCATGTGGAACACTCTATTTGAATTTTATAAGGAGTGAAGATGGAAAAGCCCTATTATGTCATAAATTGGCACAAAGAAGATACTCAAAATATGTTTGGTGAATGTACTATGATTATAAAAAGTTGATAGAGCAAAATAATGCTGAATGCATCAGATTAAAGCTTTTCAATCTAGATCACATAGAATATTAATAATTACTTAATAATATTAAGACCTTACTATGATCCAAGCATTTTTGTTAAGTGTTTTATACATATTAACTTATTTATTCCTCCCAACATGGAGATAGCCATCCTTAAAATCAATACTTGGTTATTAATTAAAATTTCCCCTTCCAATTAATGCTTGGCTTCTATAAAATTTGTATGTCTGAGTATTTCTAAGATTGATTACAAGCCTATATTTAAGTAAGTGCTCATAGTAATTAAAGTGAGTTTGAGAATTTCTGGACTGATCAAGGAAAAGATGTAACCACAATGCATCAGGAGTACACAGTGTGCTTTATTTAGGAGGCACTTGGACAGGTTGTAAGCTAGAGGAACTTCTTCACAGCAGGAGATCTTCGAGAGACAACACCGTAAGTCCAACATCTGGAAGGGGAAAGAAGCAAGCGATTTCCTGTGGAAGAAGAGAATCAGGGAGGAGGCTCCGACGTCTAGGTGCTGTCACTAAGCAACCAGACAGAGAGTTTTCGGGTCCTGAAGCTCTAAAGATCAAATCTTGGGCTCAATAGTGGCCTCAGAGTTTATATTATTTATGGCCAGCAGATGTTGGGTACAATTTCACAGGTTGTGCCAAGCAGACAGGCTCTACATGGCTAATCACATGCTCATATGGGCTATATTTAAAGTGATTGATCATGTAAAAAATTTAGTTTGGTACTGGCAGGATTTTTAGCTAAGTCCTTTTCTGCTGTGAAGAAATAAACAACATAGTGGCTGATACGCAGGGACTATCTTTGGCTCATTTATGTAACATCTATAAAGTAACTTCTACTCATTGTTAGATTAAAAAAAGTAAAAAATCCCAACATATTACTGGTTTTAAGTTATGTGGCACGATGATAGATGATAGATAGATAGATAGATGATAGGGAGATGATAGATAATAGATAGATGATAGATAGATTAGATAGATAGATAGATAGATAGGTAGATAGATGGATGATAGGGAGATGATAGATAATAGATAGATGATAGATAGATAGATAGATAGACAGATAGACAGCAATACCTATCTAAATATTTTTACAACTATATCTGTATCTGTTTCTTCCTAAGCTGTACTTTCAGGAACACACACACGAAACTCTAAAACTAACAAAAACTATTAAGCATGTAAAACGTATTTCTACATATGTTAACACCCAACCAGTTTTGCTTAGGGAACTTTATTACTTGTACTTTTGAGGTTAGGCACTTGTATCACTAAGCTAGGGCTGCCAAATACTAGGTTTCTTACACAACAGACATTTATTTTCTCATTGTTCTGAGGCTGAAAGTTGTATCCAACATATAAGAAGGTTTGGTTTCTCCTGAGGTCTCTCTTTTTGGTTTGCGGACGGCCTCCTTTTCAGTATGTCTTTGCGTGATCTTTTCTCTGTGTGTGTACACTCCTAGTTTCTCTCCCTCTTCCTTTAAAGACACCATTCCTATTATATTAAAGCCTCACTGTTATGATATTATGTCATCTTAATTATTTCTTTCAAGGCCCTATCTCCAAATACAGGCACACTTGGGGTTAGGGCTTTAATATATGAAATTTTGAAGAGACACAACTCAGCATATAACAGCACTTCCTGTAGAAGTTGCTATTACATATGCCATGTTTCCATTTAGATACAGAGCCTCTAATACATGCCCTGCATTATTTCACTATTTTAATTGTGTGTGTGTGTGTGTGTGTGGTATACCACATTTCCACTTACCTTAAACAAGAATTGCATACACATTTAGCTCACAAAATTCAGTTCCTTGGCAATCTCAGTTTCATACAGGACTTCACTAAGAACTGAAAATTAACTCCCCTAGCTGAGTAAAACCAAATGGAAACAAATTTCAGGGCTTAAAAGAACTTTGTAAATGATGTTGTATCACACATTTCATTTAATTTATTCCATCAGACATTAAAGTATCTGTTAAATACTCAATTCCTATAAAGATGTTCACAACTACCAAATGGAGTAGCCATCACATTAAGAGCTCCATGTAATTATTAAAACTGTACTTTATTGAGATCAACCAACTCCATTAAAATATCATTAAAAATGAATACATTGAAAAGATCCTCAGAGAAATGAGAAGAAATGATCATGAGTTTCTGAAATTTGAGCTTCATGAAGGCAGTATTTTGTTGCCATGATTTTTATTCATTTACACAAATAGGAACAAAGCTGGTAGCATTATATTTTAAAATTACTTTATACTAAGTTTCCTCTTCCCCACGAATATTTAGCAATTCTCAACATTATATCTATGTGCCAGACACTTTTCTAGGATTTGGGAATAGAATACTGAATAAAAAACTCTCTGCCCTCATAGAACTTTATTCTAACATGGAGACACATAAATTAATGCTTCCTTTAATTTGAGTTCCCCATTTAGGTCTAACTAGTGTCATTAAGAGAAGTGTATCAGTATTCAATGTATAAAAATATATCTATAAATCATAAAATGTACATATAATAATTATACATATAATTATTGTATTTTATTAGGTAGGCATGTCCTACTTAATACGGACGGCTAAAATAATCAGGAACAACCATTCAATTGTAGTTTCCAAATGTATTGGTGGTAAACTAAAATGCGGGAGGAGCACTTAGAAAACTAGTTTCTTGCTCTCCTTCACTCAGTTCTCAGTTACTTACTAATTGTGAAATGAGCAATGCATTACCTCCACAAAACTCAAGAATTTCCTGAGTAAAATGAGTGAAATAATAATAACTATTTAAATAATGGCTTTACACATTATAGGATAGAATTTGTGTTCTCATCCTTAGCATCATGCCCTACATGTTAAATTCATTCAAATTTATGGTAGTTATAAATATTCTGGAAACGTAGAAGTGCTGAAGAGAGCAAGCAGAGGTGGTATGCTTATATTTTCTTCCTACTAGTAGCAAATTGTTTAGCTTTCATGTCGTGGTTTATTTTTAAAAGAAAAGAATGTGATCGTATAAGAAAAATTTCCCATAGATTATTATAGTGATAGTGTCACCCAGGGCACTGAAAATTTAAATTTAAATTTAGCTATACATGTTTAAATATAAATTAGAGAGAGTGGTTTGGCATATTGCTTATTGAAAGATTTCCAGTAATTTTATTTTTGATATATTTGTGTTCCATAAGCTTTATATGTACTGCTTTTGAAAAGTAAAAATACAGCCAGATTTTTTTTTACTACCGGAGTGACAGTTAAGCAAAGGAAGGAAGCATAGATTGACCCATGTCCTAATGAATTATAATTAAAGATACCAGGAACCAGGGTTCCTTGGAGAAGTGACTGATTCTGGGATCAGGGGAGAAAATACAACATATGAGCTTGGACAAGCTTGAGTTCCAGAAAATAAGGAAACGAAGAAAATGAAAACCAAATATAATAAAATAAAACACACATACATAAAAAATGAGGTGGGTATGTCAAGGGGACAGAGGAAACAACTCAAAAAGCTCCCAACAGCCAAACTGGAACAATTTAATTATCAAAATAATTAAAATAGTATGAGATTATAACAGAACAGAGAAAATGAATATCAGTGAGTCCATATTGATATAAATAACTGCAGAACAGCAAATGATTTATGACATACTTCATCCTCAAGGAGGTGTAGCACAAGTCTCATTAACCCCCTTAAATGTGGGTTGTGCAGTTATTTAATTCCAATGAAAATAGTATGGAAAAGGGGTGGCAGGTGGAAATAAAATAAAAAGCATTACAGTAGAAAAACCTCACAAACACTACCTCAGCCAGATGGTCAAGGTCAACTTTAACGATGGTAAGTTATGTTGATAGTATGTGCCCATGATATTAGGTAACAAAAATGTCACTGTACTCCTTAATATTTCTTCCAAAAACCTGTAACTCCAGTCTAATAATGAGAAAAATATCAGGCAACTCTCAATCGAGTGATGCTCCACCAAATACCTGAACTGTTCTCAAAACTTTATCAAAAATCAATGAAAGTATGAGACTCTGTCTCAGTTAAGAGGAGCCTAAGGTGACAGGACACCAAATGCAATGTGGTATTCTCAATGAGTTCCTGGAAGAAAAAAAAAAGATATTAGGTAAAAATTAAGCAAATCTGAACAAATTATGCACTTCATAATTACTTAATAATTATGTATCAATATAGGTTCATTCACTGTGATAAATGCTAATTTATGATGTTAATGGTAAGTCTTACTGGGTATGAAGTAGATGAGAATGTTCTGTGCTATGTTTATAAATTCATATAAATCTAAAGAGTTTAATTTTTAAAACTAAAAATTGAAATTTACCAATAAACATATATTCAGAAATTTTACAAATTCACCTGGTTTGTTATGGTTCAGTGAAGTGACAGAAGATTGGTGTTCAAACAAGTCACGAAAGGAAACAAATAAAAAGAAAAGTTTATGTGCAAAATGAATGGGACCATACATGTATTTTTTTCTTTGAAAATTACCCAAATTTTTGAAATGTTTATTGAGTCAAAATAAAAGGAAAAAATTTAATAAGTGTAAAACTTTAAAAAAAGATAATATCAAGTGGATACTTTGTTTATATATAACCAAAATTTCACATGAAAATGTGTACCTTTGCTTGTGATTTTAAAAATATGTAATAACTGTTAAATCGCAGGTCTGGCAAATTGGATCAGACATTGGTAGTAAACAATGCTCATACCTATGTAAAACCCCTGAATATGAGAATGGATTCCTAAAATATAGAATATCCCACATTTCTATCTAGCACAGAGAGAATGTTGAGACAGAGCGCTTGCAGCCTCGTATATTTCACAGTGGGAGGACAATTATATTACAACAACAAGTATAATGACAAATTTCCCAAACAACATTCCAAGGACTGTAAAACCCTGAATCTGCATCCGGGCACAAACTGAAAGGAAGGAAGGAAAAAGTGGCCGTTACTTATGTTCCTGGCCTCACTGCCCCGCTCCCTATCATCTGGGAGGCCCTGTGTTACTGCAGAATTTGGTACACGTCTCCTCTTGCTGAGAGATTCCCATGCATCTTTCAAGCTGGCTCAGTTTTTTCTTTCATGAAGTATTTTGTGAAATTATCACAGAGCATTAGCTGCCCTTGTCCCCAGAGTATTGTGCATATTCTATTTATTACTTCAACTATTACTTATTTTTTTTTTATTATACTTTAAGTTTTAGGGTACATGTGCATAACGTGCAGGTTTGTTACATATGTATACTTGTGCCATGTTGGTATGCTGCACCCATCAACTCGTCAGCACCCATCAATTCATCATTTATATCAGGTATAACTCCCCAATGCAATCCCTCCCCCCTCCCCCCTCCCCACGATAGGCCCCAGTGTGTGATGTTCCCCTTCCCGAGTCCAAGTGATCTCATTGTTCAGTTCCCACCTATGAGTGAGAGCATGCGGTGTTTGGTTTTCTCTTCTTGTGATAGTTTGCTAAGAATGATGGTTTCCAGCTGCATCCATGTCCCTACAAAGGACGCAAACTCATCCTTTTTTATGGCTGCATAGAATTCCATGGTGTATATGTGCCACATTTTCTTAATCCAGTCTGTCACAGATGGACATTTGGGTTGATTCCAAGTCTTTGCTATTGTGAATAGTGCCGCAATAAACATACGTGTGCATGTGTCTTTGTAGTAGAATAATTTACAATCCTTTGGGTATATACCCAGTAATGGGATGGCTGGGTCATATGGTACATCTAGTTCTAGATCCTTGAGGAATCGCCATACTGTTTTCCACAATGGTTGAACTAGTTTACAATCCCACCAACAGTGTAAAAGTGTTCCTATTTCTCCACATCCTCTCCAACACCGGTTGTTTCCTGATTTTTTAATGATGGCCATTCTAACTGGTGTAAGATGGTATCTCATTGTGGTTTTGATTTGCATTTCTCTGATGGCGAGTGATGATGAGCATTTTTTCATGTGTCTGTTGGCTGCATGAATGTCTTCTTTTGAGAAATGTCTGTTCATATCCTTTCCCCACTTTTTGATGGGAAAAATCACAAGCATTCTTATACACCAGTAACAGACAAGCAGAGAGCCAAATCAGGAATGAACTTCCATTCACAATTGCTTCAAAGAGAATAAAATACCTAGGAATCCAACTTACAAGGGATGTAAAGGACCTCTTCAAGGAGAACTACAAACCACTGCTCAGTGAAATAAAAGAGGACACAAACAAATGGAAGAACATACCATGCTCATGGATAGGAAGAATCAATATCGTGAAAATGGCCATACTGCCCAAGGTTATTTATAGATTCAATGCCATCCCCATCAAGCTACCAATGAGTTTCTTCACAGAATTGGAAAAAACGGCTTTAAAGTCCATATGGAACCAAAAAAGAGCCCGCATTGCCAAGACAATCCTAAGTCAAAAGGACAAAACTATTACTTATTGATCAGCTATTATGTTCTAGATACGCATTTGTATTTCCAAGTCATCATTTCCTGAAATGTGTGACAGCATTGTCTGATTCACCTTCTAGATTATGACACATACTTGGTGGTCTCCTCAAGAAATGAAGGAGAGCATTTCTATAACCTCAAAATAAAACCCGTGCCCATTAGCTGCCACTCACCAACCTCCCTCCCTCAAGCACCATTGATGTGCTTTCTGTCTAGATGGATTTGCTTATTCTGGCAATTCTGTATAAATAGATTTATAGAATGTGTGTGCTTTTGTGTCTGACTTCTTTTACTTAGTATATTGCTTTCAAAGTTCAACCATTTTACATTCCATATGAGAACACCATTCCTTTTCATGACTGATATTACATGGTATTGATAAGCTACATTGTGTTTATTCTTTATCAGTTGATAGACACTTGAACTGTTTCACTTTTTAGGTGTTCTGAATAATGCTGCCATAAACATTTTTGTACACATTTCTGGAAATGTGTTTTCAGTTCTTTTGGATACATATCTAGATAAAGGATTGCTGTGTCCTATGGTAATACTACACTTAGCCATTGAGGAGAATCTAAACTTTTCAAAATGTCTGCACCATTTTACATTCCTACTGTTGATAAATGAAAATTCCACTTCTTTCACATCCTTGTAAACACTTTTTTTTTTTTTTTTTTACTTTTTGATTGTAGCCATTCTAGTGTGTATGCAGTGATTTCATCACTTTTGTTTGCTAATAATATTAAATGTATTTTCATATGCTAATTGCTGCTTACCTATCTTCTTTGGAAAACTGTCTATTCAAATCATTTGCTCAAAGTTATTTAAATTTTCTGCCTTTGTGTTGTTGTGTTGTAAGAGTTCTTTATGTATTTTGGACATGAGCTTCTTATCAGATTTATGGCACACAAATAATTTCTGCCACTATGTGGCTTGTATTTTCATTTTATACATAGTATTCTTTAAAGCACAAAATGTTTAGTTTTGATGAAGTCCAATACAAAGGGATTATTACATGGAATTGATTTATATAATTATGGAAGCTGAGACATCCTGAGATTTACAGTTGGCAAGTTAGAGGCTCAGAATAGCCAATGACATATTTCTTGTTCAAGTGTTAAGGCCTGAGAAATAAGAGAGCCCATGGTGAAGTTCCAGCCCAAACGATGATAGGATCAAGACCCAGAAGGAGCTGACATTTTGAGTCCAAAAGCAAGAAAAAAACACAACATCTTAGGTGAAAGGCAGTAAGTTCCCTTTTACTAGCAGGAGATTGGCCGTTTTTGTTCTACTCAGGCCTTCAACTGATTAGGTGAGGCCCACCCACGTTAGGGAAGCAATCTGCTTTATTCGGTCTACCAGTTCAAATATTAATCTCATCCCAAAACACTCTCACAGCAGACATCTTCAGAATGTTTGGTCAAATGAGCACATCATGTTTCAGTCAAGTTTACACACAAAGTTAACCATCACTGGCTCTCAATTTTACTCATTGTGTCTTTATGTCTACTTATACCAGTATCTCATAGTCTTGATTACTCTAGTTTTGTAGTAAGTTTTAAATTGGGAAGTGTAATTTATCCAAATTTGTTCTTTTTAAAAGTCATTTTTATATTATGTATATATTATTTTTCAATATTAATTTTTGGATTTTTGCAAAAAATCCACTTGAATTTTTGATAGGGCTACACTGAACATGTAGAGCAATTTTGTATATCAACTTATAGTATCTATATCAGGTCTTCTAAACCTTCCTTCAGGAAAATGAGATATTTCATTTTAATTTTTTTTTGTCAGATTATATTACAAAGTTTTATAGTTTTCAGTCCACAAGTCTTGTTAAATTTATCCCAACTATTCTTTTGTATTCTGTTGTAAGTGGGATTGTTTCGTACATTTCCTGTAAGGACATTTCATTGCCTGGCTATAGAAATGTATCTACTACATTGTAATTTTGTTGTAATAATTCATTAGATTACATAGTTTTACTGTGGATTCCTTAAAATTTTCTCTACATAAAATGAAACCTCTAGAAATGGAGATATTTTATTTCTTCTCGTTCAATTCAAATACGTTTTACACACTTTTTTGCATATTTTCCTTGCTAGAGCATTCAATGTTAAATAAAATAAATGAGAGTAGACATCCTGTCTTGTTCCTGGTGTTAGCGGGAAAGCATTATATTTTTCACTGTAAATATAACATTATCTTTGGGTTTTTCATATGTAGCCTTTATTAGAATGAAATAGTTCACTTCCATTCCTACTTTGTTACTTTCTAATTTTTTTTAATTTTTTTGAATGAGTATTCGATTCTGTCAAATGCATTTTTCTTCATCTAGGATGATGACTTTTTTGTCTTTTATTTTATTAATATGATTATTATAATCATAGTCGCATGTTAAATCAACCTTATATTCCCAGGTTCAATTCCAGTTAGTCATATTGTATTATCCTTATGTATATTGTTGGACATATTTGCTGGTATTTTGTTAATAACTTTTGTATATATTTGCAAATTTAACTGTGATGCCTTTAAAAAAATTTGGTTTTATCCTCAGGTTAATATTGGCCTCATAGAATAGATTGTGAAGTGTCTATTATACTTCTCTAATATGGAAGAGTTAGTGAAAAGTTGAAAAGTTGATGTTAATTTCTTTGTAAACATTTAATAAAATTACGTGTGAAGCACTCTTGACCTAGACATTTCTTTGTTAATTTATTTAAATCACTAACTCAATTTCCTTACGTGTTACGTGTGTATTCACATTTTCTATTTCTTCTTTAGGCAGTTTCAATAGTTTGTTTCTCTAGAAATTTGCCAATTTCATATGTTATCTAATTTGTTTAAATACAACGCTCACAGTGTTCCCTTATAAACTTTTAAGTACAGATTTATATTTAGAGAAAATTGAATATATAGTACAGAGAGTTCTCACATACTCTTTCTCCTCCCCGCAACTTCCCTATTACAAACATCTAGCATTTATGGGGTATATTTGTTACAACTGAGAAACAAATATTGATGCATTATAATTAACTAAAATAAATGCTTTACAGTAACTACTTCATTGTGTAGTACCTTTTATGAATTTTAAGAAATGTAATATTGTACATCCATCATTAGAGTATTACAAATAATAGTTATACTGCCCTAAATGTTCCTTGGGCTTTACCTATTTATCCCTCCCATTTCACCTACTCAATCTGTGGCAACTACTGATCTTTTTATTGTCAACATAATTTTGTATTTTGCATCACAGCATTCAGTTTTAATTGTGTAATATGTAGGCTTTTCACACTGTCTGATTTTGTCTAGTAGTATGCATTTTGTGTTATCTGTGCCTTTTTATGGCCTGATAACTCATTTTTTTCTGTCACTAAATAATATTCTATTGCACCAACATACCAAAATTGTTTATCCTTCTACCGTTTGAAGAAAATATTGGCTACTTCCACTTGTTGGCAATTACCAGTAACACTGACATGGATATTTTATGTGCAAATTTTTGTGTTTACGTGAGTTTACAGCTCATTTGGGTAAATATTTAGGAGCAGAATTGCTGAATCATATGGTAAGACTACGTGTAGCTTTGTAAGAGAAGTCAAATTGACTTCCGATGTGCCTGCACTAATTTGCATTCCCATAAGCAATAAATAAATGAGGGTTCCTGTTGTTCCATGTCTTTGCCAGTATTGGTAATATTGGTTTCTTTGGGTTTTAGCCATTCTAATAGGTCTGTAATGGCATCTCACTATTGTTTTAATTTGCATTTCACTGACAACATACAACTTTGAGCATCTCTTTATATGCCATTTGTCCTGTACACATCTTCTTTGTGGGGTATGTTTTCCCAGATCATCCCAACATTTTTTTTCCGTATTTTTGAGCCTGTTTTACATTTTCAGTCAAAATAACTTTACTGAATATATATTTAATATTTTTTTTCTCCTAGTCTGTGGCTTGTCTTTTCATGTTCATAGTGCATTTCATGAGCAAATATTCTTAATTCTAATGAAAGCCAATTTGCAATTCATCTTCATGGTTTGCACCTTTCATATAGGTTCTAAGGAGTCATCACCAATTCCAAGGTCATTAACTTTCACCTATGTTGTCTTTTACTCATTTTATCATTTTATGTTTCACTTTTAGGTCTATAATCCATCTGGAGCAAACTTTTGTGAAAGGTATAAAGTCAATGTCTAGATTAAAATTTTGGTATGTCAGTGTAGAGTTGTTCCAGCACCATTTGTTGAAAGGACTTCCCTTTGCTCTTTTGTCAAAGATTAGTTGACTATATTGGTGTGGGTCTATTTCTGGGCTACTTTTTCTGTTCCTTTGTTCTGTTTATATTTTTCATTCATATGACAGTACTTGGATTTGTACTTTTATATTAAGTCTTGAAGTTGGGTAGTATCAGTTCTCTGACGTTATTCTTATTTTTCAGTATTGTATTACCTATCCTGGGTCTTTTCCTTTTCACATAAACACCAGAAAATGTTTGTCCATATGTGAAAAATAACTTGCTAGATTTTGACTGAGATTGCCTTGAGTCTATGGATAAATTAGGGAGAAATTGACGTCTTGACAAAATTGAGTTTTCCTATCATAAAAATGGAATATCTCTCTATTTATTTAGATATTTTAAATTTCTTTCATCAGAGCTCTGTAATTTTCTCTCATGTAGATCTTAAACCTATTTTCTTAGGTTTATTTCTACATACTTCATTTTTATTTGGTGCTCATGTAAACGGTACTATATTTTAAACTTCAAATCCAGTTTTTCAGTGCAATTGACTTTTGTGTATTAACCTTGTATCCTGCTAGGTGGCTGTAATCTATTTCAGTTTTATGAGATTTTTGTTTCGTTTCATTTTTGTCAATTATATGAAATTTTCTCCATAAAAATCATGTATATTTATGAACAAAGATAGTTTTTGTTTTTCTTCTTTCCCAATCCATATGACTTTTATTTCTTTCTTGTGTTTTTATGCATTCGTCAGGACTTCCAGTATAATATTGAATGGGAGTGGTAAGAAGAGACATATTTGTTTTGTTTGTCATCTTAGGAGAAAACATCCAATTTCCCAATACTAAGTATAATGTTAGCTCTGAATTTGTTTCATTGATGTTTCTTATGAAGTTATGGAAAATCTTCTCCATTGTTAATCTGATAAGAGTTGTTCTTAATCATGAATGGATGTGTCCCTTTTTTTTTTTTCAAAGGCTTTTTCTGCATTAATTGATATGAACACGTAATTTTTCCTCTTAGGCCTTTTGATGTGATGGATTACATTGATTTAAAAATGCTGAACCAACCAAGAACACCTAAGATAAATCCCACTTGATCATGGCATACAATTCATTTGATATATTGTTGGATTTAAGGTACTATAATTTCATTTAGAATTTTTGTATCTACTTATGAGAAATACTGCTCTGTAGTTTTATTTTCTCATAATATCTTTATCTGGTTTTAGTATTAGGGTAATACTGGCCAGCCTCATACACTCATTTAGGAACTGCGTTTCTGCTTCTATTTTCTGGAAGAGATGAAATAGAATTGCAATCATTTCTTCAGTAAATGTTTGGTAAAGTTCACCAGTAAAAAAAAATATGAGCCTGGCATTTTCTCTTGTGGAAAGTTAATTACTGCTTCCATTTCTTTCATGTATATGGGCCTATTCAGGTGATCTATTTCTCTTGTGTGAGCTTTGGCATGTTTTGTCTTTCAAGGTATTGGTATGTTTCATCAAAGTTCTCATGTTTTTGTCATAAAGTTATATATAATCTGCTATTGTCCTTTTAAATTCAATGGGCTTACTAGTGATAATCATATTTCATTTCTGATACAGGAAATGTGTCTTCTCTACTGTTATTATTTTATCAGCTTTTCAATTATTTTATTAATTTCAAAGAACCACTTTTTTTAATCATTGATTTTTTTCTATTGATTCCTTCGTTTTAAAAAATCATATTTTCCCTTCCTCTAATTTTGTTGTTGTTGTTGTTGTCGCTCTTTGGTGTTGTTTATTGTTGTTGTTTTCTGGATAAACTTTTCTGGACTAATTCTGTAAAGTCTGTATTCTTTGTTGTGTGTATCCACAGGAGTCTCTGCTTCGGTAGTCTTACTGGAGAGAGATATCCTTAAAGATCTTGAACCAACAAGTTTCTGAGATTTGGCCAGTAGGTTCTTTGTATGTATCAGTGTATGCTATCAGTGATCCTTGCAGTAGTTTACAGCTGTGTCATAGACTTCCATTTCCTGCTTGTGTAGGGACTCAAGGTCACGCAGAGGTTAGAAATCAGTTCTCTCTAAGGTCTCAGGTCTCTTTAGGGCATCTGTGCAGCACTATGCATGAACACGGAGCCTAGATTCCCTGGAATTTGGTGAAATCGTGTAAATTATGGATACATAATCATCAGGGTCTATTTTTTGGTCGTCTTTTTGTTTGCTTTAACTGGTAATGCCACCTCAAATATCAGCAGTGTTGTACAATTGCTGCTGGTTACTTTTGACAAATTTCCTGGAGCTAAGCTGCTCTCACATAGGGAGCCCCAAGTTAGGTAAAACGAAGAAAAGTGCTAAGAATTAAATATTTCAGCCAGTCCCTAGTCTGGTCAAGCCTGAAATGGGGGTTTAGGGAACTCCAAACCTCTGCTGCCCATTCCATAGCTGTTAGGTTGCTGAATTTTGCAGCTCTGCTGTTTTGAGCCTATTGGTTTTCAAGGCTGCGAAAGTGTTAGATAGAGGGGAACGGGATCAGGGCAGGCCAAGACACCACAAGGTGCACTGTTCATACTGAGATTCAGTCATTTTTCTTGAATAAACACTCTTTGGATTTTTTGTAAGTGTTTAAGAGATTTTCAGAGTTCCAAAGTGTTCATTTTTTACTTTTTCTGTCAGTGTTCTCATTGCTTCTAAAGGAATAGAACGTTTTCAAAAGTCTTTACTCTGCCATTCCAGAAGCTGGTCCCCAAACACATACTGTTTTGATTATATGACTGCATAGCTTTTTGTGAGACAAGCAATAGCTCACTGAACCTGTCACTTGTATGTACTATATCACAGTATATGATATCATGTTATATTTAGTATTTATTACATATTTGTATATGTTATAGAAATATTATATATAGTATGTATCATAGCCATATATGTATGTGTTTTGTGCAATAATTATTTTTCACACCATATAAAAGGAAACACATTATCCAGCTACAATTAAAGTCCCTATTACTCAGCACTCTGCTGAAAGAAAAGTGAAAACATGAGTTTGAGATTAGTTCCCTGTTTGATTCTATACCTTCCGCTGAAATGGACCTAGAGGAGGTAAAAGAAAAAGGTGGTTGCTCTTCCATGATGATTAAATTATTCCAGAGGAGGATGGGATGGTTAAACATACACACAGACACAACACACACACTCACACAACACACACACACACAGCTGGCTTGAGCTCATGAGACTGCAGTAGTGGTCAAAACCTAAGTTCACTTGAAGTCCAGAAATCTTGAAATGTTGATAAAAACCTTGGAAGAAACTCAGCACAGTTAAATCCTTGTCCAATATGTTTTAATACTTTGGCCTGGGATAAAGAAAGCTGTTTTCTGTCCTGGAAGGAGTGGTGGTTCTAAAATGGGAAATTCATTCTACCCATTGGGACCATTGCATGCTTTCTTTGTTTGCTATACTCAATTAATTAACTGATTTTATAATAAATTGTAAATATATTTTATAATTGTTGACTTTGTTTCTTTGAATTGGATTAGGAAATATTAAAATAGGATATTTTCAGTTATATTAATTAGCAATATTCTATAACAGTAAAAATGTATTTTATTATGTGCTATGAGTCAAGATGAAAATGAGCAGGTTGGTGACACTAAAATGACAAATTTTTTAAAAACTGTATAAATGCACTGAAAATTCTTGTCATAAATAAACAATATTTTAAAAAATCCAACATTTCTAATGCATTTGACTGTCTGCCATTAATTTTCTGAAATGATACCTATATCACATAATCCATGTTCTAAATTCTTTTTTATATTACTTATATATGAGCTTAAAAATAGATTAAATAAATAAAGGCAAAAGGTGAAAATTTATGTTTTTCACTTTTTACAAGATATCCATGAAGTCACTTTAGCTTGGTGTATA
Source organism: Colobus angolensis palliatus (assembly GCF_000951035.1). NCBI lineage: Eukaryota > Metazoa > Chordata > Mammalia > Primates > Cercopithecidae > Colobus > Colobus angolensis. The sequence goes on from NW_012113919.1 coordinate 1,193,512, forward strand.
TGTGTGAGATTTTTTTTGTTTTGCTTTGTTTTTGTTTTTCAGGAATTCTGCATTACTTAACAAAAGAAGCCTTGATAGCCTAAAACAATATGAGAAGTAAAAAAAAAACAAAAAAAAAATTGTGTTTGCTGCTCATATACTGAACATTTTTATTTAGTAATCCAGACTTGCTGAAAATTTCCCAAAAGACAGAGGGAAAGAGTGGTTTAAAGGAAAAAACAAGTAACTTAAAATAAAACTAGTTTTCCCACAAAATGAAAGCCATCTTATACCCTATGTAATGATATTCTCCCTCCAGCAAAGCTTTATTTTAATCTAATAACATATGCTAATTTAATCAATAGTCAAATATGTTTGTCACTTTTTACTAATAGAAATAATCTTAGCCTGGTTTCTATAGAAAACTGAGATTACAAAGACGTATGTTGTTGTGGCTAATTTCTTATTAGCAAGTGTGAAATCCAAGACTAAGTTTTCCTCTTAACCGTTACTTCTTCCCCACCCAAAACCCCCATCCCCACCATTGCCCCTCCCGGGTTCTATGTAAGTTACTTATTCAAGCCATCTCTTTTCCCAGGCAAGGGGAAGTAAGATCAGTATGGTTGCCCTTATGTTATACAAGCAAAAAGAAAAGCTTGAGGTCCCGTGCATGTTGCTGGTTACCGGTAGATGTGCAGACTCACCGTCTGCGGTGTCTGGTGGTGGTCCGGGTTACCTTTATTCAACTTCATAGCGGGTCAGAAGTGGATACACATTAAAGAATGAGATACAGTATGGTTACCAGCTCCCTGGGGAATGGGCTTGAGCAGGATTTGGAGACAGGGCCAGGAAATAAACTTGGGTCTCTCCTGCTCTGCCTGGTGCAACTTCAGGAAGGCATTCGGCAATTTGATATCCACTCCATGGAGCATGATGAAGTGGGTACAGTCTTTTCTTTTTCCCTTCCCTTCCCTCCCCTCCCTCTCTCC
>NW_012113919.1:1195129-1205909 GCF_000951035.1 Colobus angolensis palliatus
CTGACCTTGTTATCCGCCCGCCTCGGCCTCCCAAATGCTAGGATTACAGGCATAAACCACCGCACCCAGCGGTACAGGCTTTTCAGCTGCCAGATGCGCTCTCCTTCCCTTAGGAAAGTGCCTCTGGACACAGGCTGCCCCAGCTGTGGCCTGGTCAGCCCAGAAACCTAGGATGCAGCTGCTGCCTCGCTTTTCCACATAGGGAACAGGTTGTCATTACTCTTAATTCACATGCTTGTTCTAGAGATTAGAAAGAAATTATATATCCCTGACTAAAAAGATAATTATCAAATTTATAATTATTGTAATGGTAAAAATCCACAAGTTATATTCCTCAGAAAATCAAGACAATGAAATGTATATTCAGTAAATGTGCTTAGAATTCAGAAGAAAAGTATAGAAACTAGTTATGATTGGAGAAAAATTAACAGACAGAGAAAAATGTAAAATAAAATTCAATTTATATAAAATTGCAACTTCATTAAAAAGAACTGATAAAATATTGAATAAAAATACTTTTTTCATCTGTAAGAATTAAAAGTTTCTAAATCATCAAACAAAATTAATAAATCATCATCTGTATATCCTGGTTTTTTGGCAAATTATAAGGATTTTTTTTTTAAATTCATAAAGCAACATATGAGTCATTCTTCTGGTTGTACATGTAGCTTCCTTCAACTACTATTGAAAATGCAAGTCATAGTGAAGCTGCCAAATACCAAACATTCCATCTGAAGAAAATATAATGCAAAAAATGGGGAAAAATTTATTCTTCCAAGTGAGTAAATGAAAATGAATTGAGGAAGAATGAAGCAATTCAAGGTTTCAACTAATGATACTGAAGATTCATGAAAAGATGATGATAAAAAAGATGTGATTAACCAGAGATATTCACACTGTTTTTAAGTAGATATTTACAATTTTCCAAACCAGCAACTAATCTTCACGGAACCAGCAACAGGGTAGTAAAATTATTGACTACATCCCATTACCTGATACAATAAGGGAATCTTCTTAAGTGTTTGGCATTATTAAGAATATTGGTTACAGACCAGAAAGTAGGCATGAGTTTCCTTTTATCCAGCAAGTTAACATCTTCTGTTCAGTTTCCGTGTCCTCTATAAGGACCTACTCTTTGATGGCAGGGCATTCCCTTTAAGAGACAGGTTTTCTCTGACAAACCACTATAGTATGCTTTTTTCTATGATTTCAAGAGGTTATAAATATCATAATATGATGATTAAAAAGTGTACATTTAATTAGAAGTTGGGTGATCTTCTTATATAGATCCTGAAATACAACTCCAAATAAATTTCATATGGTGTCTTAGTCGGTTCTGGACGCTCTAAGAAATTTCCACAGACTGGGCAGCGTAGACACAACACAAATTTATTTCTCACAGTTCTGGAAGCTAGAAGTCTGGGATCAGGGTGTCAGTATGGTCAGGTATTAGGAAGGGCTTTTTTATATGTGCAGACCACAGACTGCATTTCATGTGCAAACTGCATTGTATTCTCACATGGCAGAAAGCAAAAGAAGCAAGCTCTCTCCCAACCCTTACAAGAGCACTAATTTCATTCTCATTAGACTAATCTTAATTACCTCCAACGATGTCACTTCCTAATATCATCACATAGGAGACAGGGTTTCAGCATGAATTTTATGGAGACATTCATTCCATAACAAATGGACAAGTGTAGAGAGCATCACATTACTCAAATAATCCAGAAGACAATTGAAACTCTGAGATGCACAATAAAAGCAGACATAATGAGAGATTTGATTAAATATCAAAAAATTCAACAGTAAAGATAAATATCTAAATGGAGAAGTAACATTTGCAATGCAAAATAATAAATACAGGGTGGAGGAATTTTTTAAAAATAACAGAATAAATCTTACATTGGACAAATGCCAGAAATAAGCAGTTCAAACAGGTCAATAAAAGTCAATAAATATACTAAAATGTTCTAAGCATGTAGCATTCAACAAAACAAGATAAAAACTAAAAACGTATGTTTTTCTGTTATTTAAACATTTAATTTATGTTCATTTATATATATATATAAAATTTGTGAAATGTAAAGTATTCAAGTAGGTATAAATGTAAAAATTAAAATGAAAAAAAATGTTTCCTTTATTGTACCTAATGTCATTATGCTCTTTGTCTCTCCCTAAAGGCAGTTTCTGTTAACATTCTGCTACGCACATTTTAATAAGTACACTTTAAATGAACAGTAGGCTCTTACTCTTTTTATGGTTTTGGATCTTGCTTTTCATTTGATAAGAATATTGAGAGGCATTTCCCCACCCTATGTATGTGTTTCTGAATTTATAACTTTTTCTAAATACCATCATGTGTTATGTATTCTAGATTCTTCATTGTGTATTCACCATTCCTATAGAGATATTGATTCGTCCTCACTTGATTGCTATGCAAAAAATTTTGGGGGAGACAATCTTATTGATTCAATTTGGTTCAGTAGATATGTGTAGTTTTAGCACTCACTCTGTCTCCTGGGACAACCTTGCTCCTTTTCCCAAACTTCAATTCAGAAATCACAGAGTTAGTCATTTATTTTTAGAATTTTGTATTATTTTATGAGTATTGTTCATGATATGAATGCAAATGAAGTAACCAGTAAAAATTAAGTATTGTTGCTTTTTGATCCCATAATTCTGCCTAAATTTGGTCTATTTCCTTATTCTAATAAAACATAATTCTATAAAGCAACAAAATATTTTTCTTTTTTATTAAAGATACATGTTTTTCATTTTGTTTTACATTTTGTTTACTTTATTAGCACTGAGTTGTTAAGAACAGGACAGAAGTAACAACTTTATTTCACCATATTTAACTGAAAATCGGTCTATTTGTAGTGGTATTTGTTCTTGTTTACACTGTATAACATAAAATTTAGAACATTTTTAGGATATTGATATTACACCTCTGCTCTTTATTGAAATTACACCTGGTAAACTATTATTTTGATATTATATCAAGAATATTTTCCATTTTACTGAATATTTTTAAAGCAAGTTGTTTAATAACTACAAACACAATTCATCTTATGCAAGTATGTTACCTAAACCATACAGTTATTGCTTGATATTAAATGTTTTTTAATTGTCAGATAAAAGTGTATGTATTTACTGTGTACATAATGAGCTCTGAAATATACATACATTGCAGAATGATTAGATCTAGATGAGTAACACATGCATTACCTCACATAGTTATTATTTTCCTGGTAAGAACACATAATATTCACTGTTTCAGCATTACCAGGAATACAGTATATTAATAACTATAGTCATTTATTTTATGAGATCAACATTTTTAAATTTCACATATGAGATCTCACCTATGAAGCATTTCTCTTTCTTTGCCTGGCTTATTTCACTTTACATAATGTTCTCCAGGTTTGTTCATACTGTAAATGAGATAATTTCCTGCTTTTCCTTGGTTGAATAGTATGTAATATGATTTAATTGTGTATATGACCCACATTTTCTTTGTCCATTCATCTATTGATACACACTTAGGTTTAGTCCATATCTTTGCTGTGGTAAATAAGTCTGCAATAAACATGAGTGTGCAAATATTTCTTCTACATAATGCTTTTATTTCCTTTGATGTATATCCAGCAGTGGGATTGCAGGATTTAGTGGTTGTTCTTTTTATGATTTTCTGAGGAACCCTCATATTGTTTTCTATAATGGATGTATTAATCTCCATATCCATCTACAGTGTGCACTGTTTTCCTTTTCTCCACATTCTTACCAAAATTTATCTTTTGTGTTTTTCATAACAGCCACTCTAACAGGTGCATGGTGATGTTTCATTGTGAATTTAATTTGCATTTAATTGATGATTAATGATGTTGACAATTTTTAAAATATACCTGTTGACCTTTGTATATTTTCTTTTAAGAAATGTCTATTCAATCCCTATGGCCATTTTTTACTGGCTTATTTCTTTTCTTGATATTCAGTTGTTTGTGTTCTTTATATGTTTTGAATATTAGTCCCATATCAGATATATGGTTTTCGATTGTGTTATCTCATTCTGTAGGACATCTCTTTACACTGTTGATCATATTTTTTGCTGTTCAGAAGCTTTTTAGTTGATAAAAAAAGGCAAAGCTGTGCAGACACATTTAATTTGGAAAGGAGACAAAGAAGTTCCTTATATAATGATAACGGGGTTTCAGCAAAACAATATAACAACTGTAAATACTTGTGCACCCAACATTGGAATACGTAAATATATACAACAAGTATTAATAGATCTGAAGGTAGAGATAGAGTGCAATACAATAATAGTAGGAGACTGCAACAGCCCACTATTTGTAATAGACAGATCATTCATACAGAAAACCAGTAAGAAAACATTAGATTTAAACTACAGACTAAATTAAACTAACCTAGCAGACAACTATAGAATATTCCATCGAAAAGCAGAAAAATACACATTCCTTTCAACTGCACATGAAACATTCTCCAGGACAGATTATATTTGAAGCTGTAAAAGAAATCATACAAAATTTAAAAAGGTTGAACTTATATCACGTTTCTTTTCTGAGTATAATGTTCTGACCGTAATGGTATGAAAGCAGAAATCAATAACAGGAGAAACATGGAAATTAAACAACATGCTCCTAAATACACAATGAATAAGTAAAAAATTAAATAGTCTATTCAGGCTCTCAATTAAGGGAATTGAAGCCCACCCCCATTCGCAAGGGCAGTGTGCTTTACTCAGTCTACAGAATTCAGTGTTAATATCATCTAGAAGCATCCTCACAGATACGTGCAGAATCATGGTTGGTCAAATGCCAACCGTGACAAAGTACTCCATGACAAAGTCAAGTTGACACATAAATTTAACCATCACATCTACTATGAAATCCATTCCTATGACACTGTAATACTGTAGAGTATAGCAACTGTGGTGATGCCTCATTTGTGCCTACAACAAGCCATATTGATGCGCCGTCAGTCTGGTCACCTCTGGAAGGTAAGTGGGAATCCATGCTGTTGGTCTCCCTCTCTGCTACCGGGTCTTTCTATTCTCTAAATCACGTGTGTCTTATACTTTCAGGATGCTAGCCATTTGAATAGATCAACATGTTATCCTCAATGAAATGGATTCATGTACTACTCTGTGCAATATATACTTAGGTCACATCCCTTTGGTTTACATTATGACAGAGGAGTTGACACAGCCTGAGGTGAAATTTTATAAAGGTTTATTGTATATTTTAATGAAATAAAGTTATTTGTGATACATTTCTCTCATTGACAGAAAAGAATGCACATGCCGTATCAATGTCCACACCAGGAACCTGGAGCTGTTATCTGCTCTAAGAAAGTTACCATCCCTGTCATGGCAGGTGTAATAAGGAAAACTAACTACTGAATTGAGCTTGTAATGATATATAATCATCTTTCAAGATCCATCTGGTTTCTGCAAAGAAAACACTAGGTGACCTAAATGAAGATGAGATGAAGATCACTATCCCTGCATCTTTTGGAGACATAAGGTTGGCACAAATCTGCTAATCTCTGCCATACACACAGTACTAATTTTTTCAGTAATTTATTCATGGAAGGAGAAATTTCAGGGGCTTACACTTAGCTTTCCCTATGCATATATACAATGGAACACTCTTTAGCCATAAAACAATGAAATTCTGTCATTTGTGGCAACATGGATGAACCTGGATGCTGATCTCTGCTGATTATCTACTGTACTGTTTCCTCTGCAGAAACCAAATTAACCTGATGTTAATATCTGCTGTTTTTATCAGGCCACTGCACTTCAGTCTGGGCAACAGAGTGAGACTCTGTCTCAAAAAAAAAAAAAATCTGCTATTTGTATATTTATTTTTGAGAATTCTCATAACAAAATGTTACCTAACCACAAAACAGAGAAGCAGCAATGAGTTTAACATTTATTTACTTAAAATATACAATATGTGTTTATTTTGTTTACTTAAAATATACAATAAACCTTCATAAAATTTGACCCCACATAATAGAGAGCTTTGTACTTACCACACACACACACACACACACACACACACGCACACACAGCGTTTATCTTGTAGAGATTGAAATAATCAGCTTTGAAAGTGATAGAATACACTGTTATTAATTTGGACACATATTTATCCAGAAATAAGGAAATGATTACAACTTTCTTTGATTTCTGTACTCCCAGTCCCGGATACACTATTATGTGCTGTTTTTTTTTTTACAGGATGATAACAGAAAAATGAGAAAAATAAAGATCATTTTAAAACGAAACATGAAAACTAAAGCGATGAGGCACTCCTTGGTATGGTGACAAAAAAAGCCCTCATAACTTGCAGCAGGAGTGCATAGAAAGCCAAGCATGAAACACAATATTTATTGGACTGTATGATTAACTTCAGAGGAGGTTAAGCCCTCAAGGAAGACAGATTTGTTATGCCAAAAGGAGAGCTTCATTGGGAAAATCTGAGATTCTACACCAGGATTTAGGTATGCGGGTGACTGTCCTTGGAGGATTGATTGCTCTATCTCTTCTGAAACATGTAAGCTTGCAGTTACATTTCATTTCTCCCTATTAAGAGTGATCAGCCCCATAATTCTGAAAGGCAATATACTCAAAATCTGCCTTCACGTCTTTTTTGGACCACCCGACTTTTACCTGTATTTAAGTAAGAAAATTAACCAGCTGAAGATGCACTGGGCTTGATAAAGAAAGAAAGAAATAACTACAATTTAAAGACACTACAAACTTAGTTGACAAGTATTGCCGGCAGCCTGGGAAGTGTGAGTGGCACAAGATTAGAAAATTCTTCATGAAAGGGACTGAAATATAAATTTTGAAAAGAAAGAGTTTATTTATCTGAGAATACTCTCTGGAGATAAAGGATTTCTCATGATGGAAAGAACCTCAGGAGAGCCTGCAAAGTACCTAATAAGTTGGCTCTCAGTGCCTTGGTATCCACAATGGCCAAGCTGGGCAAAATTGAAATGCTTAGAATTGCCATTTCTGATGATGGATAAAGAGAATAAAAAGTTCAGGGTAGTGGATTTGCTAGTATGGATAAAATATTTATAGTCTGAAGATGAGGAAGATGATAATGTTATTTGGGGAGGCCGAGAGGACACACAATTTATCAAGACCACAAGAATGCCCCAGTGAGAAACGTAGCAGCATCACTAAAAAGTTCAGTAATGGCTCTACCTTGCAGTTCAAGGATGGAGGTAGGAAACACTGTTAGAAAATTTTTCTTGCTGAAAACAATTAGTTATGAATGGACTTTGAAATAAGAGAGTCTAGAAGTGGCACTTAACTGATGGTACCCAGGTTGTGTAATGACTAGCAAAGTTGAAGTAGCAGCCCCAGGAAACAAATACTTGGGGACTTATAATAATTGTTAATGGAACGTGACCTCCCTGGGGACAAAATAGATTGGTGGAAGACAAATACGCTATTCAGCTTAAGTCAGTGGAAGAAGTCAAGGTTTGTTTATTAGTCCGTTTTCACACGGCTAATAAAGACATGCCTGAGACAGACATGTCTCAGGACAACTTACAAAAGAACAACGTATGAAAAGAAGAACAACTTACAAAAGAAAGAAGTTTATTGGACTTACAGTTCCACATGGCTTGAGAGGCCTCACAATCATGATGGAAGGTGAAAGGCAAGGAGGAACAAGTCACGTCTTACACGGACAGTGGCAGGAAACGACAGAGAGAGAGAGAGTTTGTGGAGGGGAACTCCCATTTTTGAAACCATCAGATCTCATGAGACTTATTCACTATCATAAGAACACCATGTTCTTATGATAAATTCTAGAATGAATACCAGACTGACCAAAAAAATAGAACAATAAATAACTTATGAACAAGTGACATATTCCCTGAAGCCACATAGGAGTTTCTTGAATATTGGGGAACTCCTGAAGGTGAATGGCATGGCCAATGCCCTTCATGGCTTAAAATCCATGCTGGACTAGCTATTGTCCAAGGGTAGGTGAAGAGAAAAAGGGAAACAGTGACGAAGTACAGAGGTTATGGAATTCAAGAGTGACAAATAAAAAGTTGTTCTCAAAAGGATGTAGAACAATAGTTTATGAACTAAGTGCAATACTGTAAGAAAATGTGCAGGCTCCAGAACTTTGTAAGACAAGACTAAAGGAAACACAGTAGGATGATGAGAAGATGAAACCATCTGAGCCTAAATTCCAAGGCATCAGTGAAAGTAGCATAACATAGGTTTTCGGAAAGACGAAGACCTGCCATAAAAGAAAACATTTGGCAATATAAGCCAAGCGGAGAAGATGGTAACACTGGGAATCCTATGAAAGATTGTTGAAGTACTGGGAGTAAATAAATCCAGAATAAGCTGGTCTCAGAAAACAGTATCAAAAAAATATATATAACATTGAAAGTGAGTAATCGCTTTGAAAGACAAGACCTGTAGTATGCAGGACAACACAGAGTTAGAAACTCTGAGCCTTCCTGCATCAGATTTATGTCATTCATACACACATACACACACAAACTATTGGCTCACATAGTTATTGAGGCTGACAAGCCCCAAGATTCGCTGTCAGCAAGCTGGAGACCTAAGAAAGCTAATGGTGTAGTCCCAGTACAAGTCTGAAAAGAATGCACATGCTGTATCAGTGTCCACACCAGGAACCTGGAGTTGTTATCTGCTCTAATAAAGTCTGAAGGTTAGGAATCAGGAAAGTAAATGGTGTAATTTCCAGTGCAGGCCAGGCACAGTGGCTCATGCATGGTGGTGTGTGCCTGTAGTCCCAGCAACTCGGGAGGCTGAGGCTGCAAGTGAACCACGGTTATAACAGTGCACTCCAGACCGGGCAAAAGAGCAAGATTCTGTCTCAAAAAAATAAAAACTTAAAAAAAAAAAAACAGTTCCAGTCCAAAAATCATCAGTTTAGAGATTTAAGAAGAGTGGATGTTTCAGTTCTTCTGAAGTCAGGAAAAGAATGATGTTCCAGCTCAAGCACTCGGACTGGAAGAGAGTTATCCCTCTTTTTTTTTTTTTTCTTTTTTTTTTTGTTCTCTTCAGGCTCTCAGTTAAAGGAATTGAGGTTCACCCCCATTAGCGAGGGCAGTGTGCTTTACTCAGTCTACAGAATTCAATGTTAATGTCATCTAGAAGCATCCTCACAGATACATCTCCCACTGGGTTTCTCTCACACCACGTGGGAATTATGGAAGCTACAAGATGAGATTTGGGTGGGGACACAGAACCAAACGATATCAGTTTGGTAACAGGGAATCTGAGGGAGGCCATCTTAAGAAAAATTTCCTTTTACCTTGGATACTTTTCAGACCTGAGACATTGAGAAGACCTCACCCATTAAACACAGTTGACTTCTTTCTGAAGGTCAATGATTCTCCAGGACGATAGCATGTATACATAGAAATTATTTCTTAAGCTTTTACCAAAGGGAACTAAGACCATATACTCAGTTAATTGGACACTGGGAAATGAGAACTACTCACATTTTTCTAATACAGGGTACAGGGTCTAATAGATATTAAAATATGGATACTTTGAGACATTACCATAGCTTTCTTATTTGTTGGAAACATATGGGAACCAGGTGAAAAACAGCTTATATGGACCACATTGATGAACCCTAAACCCTGAATATTTAATTGGCATTGACATACTTGAAAGTTAACACAACCTCAAAATTGGGCTCTTTATAGAAAATAACTAATATGATAGGGACAGCTAAGTGAAACCCCTGAAATTTCTCATTCCATGACCACATTACTGAAAAACATTGGTCCTGTGTGTATGGCAGGGGTTAGCAGATTTATGCCAGCCTTATGTCTCTAAGAGATGTAGGGATGGTGGTCCTCATCCCACCTTCATTTAGATTATCTACTATTTCCTTTTCAGAAACCAGATGGATCTTGAAAGATGATTATATATCATTACAAGCTCAATCCAGTAGTCAGTTGCCCTGATTAGAACTGCCATGACACAGATGGTAACTTTGTTAGAGCAGATAACAACTCCAGGTTCCTGGTGTGGGCATTGATAATGGCATGAGCATTCTTTTCTGTTTCAATGAGAGAAATGCATCACAAAGAATTTTATTTAATTAAAATATACAATAAGCATTTATAAAATTTGACCTCTGGCTATGTTAACTCCGCTCTCCTCTGCCATAATATAAGTCAAAGGGATGTGAACTATCAATATATTGCACAGAGTAGTACCTGAATCCATTTCATTGAGGATAGCATGTTGATCTATTCAAATGGCTAGCATCCTGAAAGTATAAGTCACATGTGATTTAGAGAACAGAATGACCCAGTAGCAGGGATGGAGACCAACAGCATGGATTCCCACTTACCTTCCAGAGGTGACCAGACTGACAGAGCATCAGTACGGCCTGTTGTAGGCACAAGTGAGGCATCACCACAGTTGCTATACTCTACAGTATTACAGTGTCATAGGAATGGATTTCATAGTAGATGTGATGGTTAAATTTATGTGCCAACTTGACTTTGTCATGGAGCACCCTGGCATGTGACCAACCATGATTCTGCATGTATCTGTGAGGATGCTTCTAGATGACATTAACATTGAATTCTGTAGACTGAGTAAAGCACACTGCCCTCGCTAATGGGGGTGGACCTCAATTCCTTTAACTGAGAGCCCGAAGAGAACAAAAGAAAGGAAAAAAAAAAAGGGATAACTCTCTTCCAGTCCGAGTGCTTGAGCTGGAAC
>NW_012113919.1:1205959-1269255 GCF_000951035.1 Colobus angolensis palliatus
AAAAAAAAAAAGGGATAACTCTCTTCCAGTCCGAGTGCTTGAGCTGGAACATCATTCTTTTCCTGACTTCAGAAGAACTGAAACATCCACTCTTCTTAAATCTCTAAACTGATGATTTTTGGACTGGAACTGTTTTTTTTTTTTTAAGTTTTTATTTTTTTGAGACAGAATCTTGCTCTTTTGCCCGGTCTGGAGTGCACTGTTATAAACGTGGTTCACTTGCAGCCTCAGCCTCCCGAGTTGCTGGGACTACAGGCACACGCCACCATGCATGAGCCACTGTGCCTGGCCTGCACTGGAAATTACACCATTTACTTTCCTGATTCCTAACCTTCAGACTTTATTAGAGCAGATAACAACTCCAGGTTCCTGGTGTGGACACTGATACAGCATGTGCATTCTTTTCAGACTTGTACTGGAACTACACCATTAGCTTTCTTAGGTCTCCAGCTTGCTGACAGCGAATCTTGGGGCTTGTCAGCCTCAATAACTATGTGAGCCAATAGTTTGTGTGTGTATGTGTGTATGAATGACATAAATCTGATGCAGGAAGGCTCAGAGTTTCTAACTCTGTGTTGTCCTGCATACTACAGGTCTTGTCTTTCAAAGCGATTACTCACTTTCAATGTTATATATATTTTTTTGATACTGTTTTCTGAGACCAGCTTATTCTGGATTTATTTACTCCCAGTACTTCAACAATCTTTCATAGGATTCCCAGTGTTACCATCTTCTCCGCTTGGCTTATATTGCCAAATGTTTTCTTTTATGGCAGGTCTTCGTCTTTCCGAAAACCTATGTTATGCTACTTTCACTGATGCCTCGGAATTTAGGCTCAGATGGTTTCATCTTCTCATCATCCTACTGTGTTTCCTTTAGTCTTGTCTTACAAAGTTCTGGAGCCTGCACATTTTCTTACAGTATTGCACTTAGTTCATAAACTATTGTTCTACATCCTTTTGAGAACAACTTTTTATTTGTCACTCTTGAATTCCATAACCTCTGTACTTCGTCACTGTTTCCCTTTTTCTTTTCAACTTCCCTTGGACAATAGCTAGTCCAGCATGGATTTTAAGCCATGAAGGGCATTGGCCATGCCACTCACCTTCAGGAGTTCCCCAAGTATTCAAGAAACTCCTATGTGGCTTCAGGGAATATGTCACTTGTTCATAAATTATTTATTGTTCTTTTTTTTGGTCAGTCTGGTATTCATTCTAGAATTTAGAGAAATTTCAAGACATTACTACAGTCATGACTCCGTTGTTATTGGGTCAGAATTAATATTTGATCTTCATTTATAATATTAAACTTATATATTCATTCTAGAAAATCCACTAAATTTGATGTGTTTGTATAGATTATAGATAAATCAATGCATGTATCACATTTAAGAAATTACATATTGTTTTTTTGTTCTGCATTCTGTATTATATAATATGAATTATTAATTGTATACTATATTTCACACATAACCGATTAAATAATATATATCTGATTAGTAAATTTCTGTAGATTTTTTATACAATCTTATTTTGACTTTATAACAAAATATACTTGCTTTATGCAGCTTTCTCTGTTTGATCATAAGCTGTTTGAGAAATAAAATTATATCTTATTAATATTTGTGACACCAGTAACTAAAAATAATACCTAATATGTATTAACAATTAAAAGTTGTTACATATCAAACTTAAAATACATCCCTCCTTAAACATCAGTATTTTCAGCAATCAACCTAAACACCAGAACATATGATCAAAATTAAGCAATTATGAAGCTGAGAAACATAGTAGTTAAAAATCGTAGGCAACACGACCCAAATCATATTGTAGAAAAATATATATTCAAGTTTCATATATAAATATTCTCAGTTGAATTAACTTTTATATATATATATGTATAATGTCTTAATCATTCCTGAACATAAAATGTTTCCTGAAGAATTTCTAAAATAGTGTGTAAGATAAAAATGTCTAAAGTTGTATAATTTTTTATACAGCTATTTATTTGGTAAGATACAGTAGCGTAACAATCTTGACACTTATAATTCTCCTCCAAATTTTACTTATAAAATATACCTTTTAAGAAGTAATGGAAAATAAATATTTGATTTAGATATTGAAATTATTTCCAATCCTGGACATCGTCTTACACATAATGAAACAAAACATTAACAAAAACTTCCTTAATGAACTGAATTTTCGGGGAAGATGATATTTGGGAAGGGGAAGAAAAAAAGGCCTGCATTGTATACATTTTTTATTTTCTTCTTATCACTAATATTCTGTTTTGGTTCTCGAAGTAGAAATAAATTATTCCTTTAAATCTTACCATTGATACTTTCAGAAAATAAATTTATTGAGGACATTTTCACCTTATATTACTGTTTGAATGTGTTCCTTCATATTTGTAAAAGGGTATATCAGATTTGACTTTCCAGGTCTATATTTCCTCATTATCCTGTACGTATGTTTTCTCCATACCACACCATATTATTCTAATGCAGAATTTTTGAAAGAAACAGTTATAACTAGGACTTTCTTGAAATATTTTGCAACTTTAAATCAAATAACACTGAAGTTTATAGACAAAAAAAAATTCTGCAGACAAGTCTTTTCCATTCTTGGAGGACAAACCTCGCACATTTTCAAAAATTTCTTGGACTTTCACTGTCCATTTCATCCAAGCAACCAATTTATCTTTCTCTGTGGAGTCTGTGAGCAGGACTCCATTGCCAATTGACTGGTGGCAGGGATTTCCCTGACTAAGCCGCCCTTTTTGCTCCTTTTCTAGTCCTGTCACTAGAGAGAAATGACTTTGTGCCATCAAAAGAAAACACCTGCTGACACATAGTGCTATCTATGTTAAAAGAGAACAATGCCCATGCATCTAATACTATATATATACCTTTAAAGATCTGCATCTATACTTAATTTTCCAATGTATGTGAATTTTGTTGTTCTCTATAGTAGCCCTAATTACTTTTATGCATCAATTTATCCTAAATTTGGCATAAGATGTTTAATACAGACACGATTTATTTAACTTGCAAAGATGCTCTTTGCAAAAACTCTATTCAACTTCCTTTTCCTTAATAGAGATTTTGCTTTGCATGGTGGCACAAATCATTCTAATATGCTTAAAAGAGTCTGAAAATGAATATAACTTACTGGGGCTGAAATAATGGCCATTGGTTTCTATATGCAAAGATTGATGAGTGAAGATCATCGTTGGTACTCTGCTGTATGTTTTTTTGAAATGATTTTTACGGAATATTTTATTTTCCCATCGCTTTACTTCGTGCCTAGATGTCTAAGCAATATTAAACATTACCCTAATTTGAATAGAATGTAGAAATGTTCCTTCCTTAGTGTAAATCCAAGGTGCTGGGGGTTCTCTCCTGGTGTATTTCTATTTCAAAAATCATTACAAATGGACAATTAAATATACTGCTACCTAGGACATTAGGAATAGTAATTTATAATGAGATATTTGCTAAGCAAAATTATCTTAATTATCCAAACAATTCCACCCAGGAAATCTATTAGTAAGGAGAGTCTTAGTAATAGAAATAAGTCAGAAGTTCTTGATATTCAGCATTGTTGTTGAGTTAGTATTTTAGTAGAGTTTTGTGGTACGGAATTTAAATTAATGTCTTACTTTTCTTCCTTCCTAGTATACAAGGGAGAATATTTTATATGTCTTTAAAGATTACAACCCTTGCATCAGATTAATTCTCATCGATTTTCATTACTAAAATTAAAATCCCTAGCTTTTTCTCATTACTTAAGGGAATTATTTCAATGCTTATTAAATATAGAAAGACCATTTATATTGTATTTGTTGGATATTTTGGTCCCTTTATTTTGTACCTATCACTGTCAAAATACGAATAGCAGATTATGATAGTATAATAATTCACGTGTCTTTCAGTTTTATATTATTTGTTTTGCTTTGTTCTGTTTTAAGAGACCATAAGATTCTTTGAGACGAGTATTTTTTGTCATTAAAATATGATCAATGTTGGCAAAAAAAACCATTTTATATTATAAATGCCTTTGAAAATAATGAACAACTTGCCAAAGTTTATATTTATATGTTCAGTGTAATCAACCACTGTCTTAAAACAATATCATTATTGACTAGCTAAGAAATATGCTAAAATGCCTTTGCAGCATTCCTTATTTATTATTCCTCCTGGAAATCATTTAGGTAGTAATCATTTTGTATATTCAAAAGTTTATGTATATGACTTTTAGGAATATAACTTTTATTTTTCTAAAAAATGATGGAATAACAAAAGTTATCTAGGCTCTATAATGGTAAATTTGAATGTTAAATAGCTTAGTTTTATAAGAAAAAAAATCTATGCAGAATACCTGAAGACCCAAGAATATATTTGTGTGTGTGTATGTGTGTGTATGTATAAAGTCTGTTAATTTCTCATCATTTTATCCACAGAATGCACTGTACATTGCACATGTGTTTATATTAAGTGGAGCTACTTTGGGGGAAAATTAAGAAAAAGTCCATTAATCCAGTTTACATGTTAGCAATGCCCTCATTGGACATCTTTATTGCGCTAAACCTGAATGCTTATTGCCACTGTGTAAACTTATATGTCCTTGATCAATATTTCCTATTTAATCTTTTATACTTGCTTAAAAACATTAAACATGGCTACACATAATACAGGTAAAATACCATTACTCCAGGAATATCTTAGAGCAATGTATCACAGTGACCACGTGTTCTTGGGTTAGTCTGCTTGGGTTTAGATTTTGCTTTAACTTATTACTGCCTATGCCATCTTGATAAAGTTATATGACTTTTTAAAATAGCAGCTACCTTTTCTATAAAAGGGAGTAAATCTAATATTTCTAGATTTTTGCAAAGATTAATATGATAAAGTACACAGATCATTATATCAACCCTAGATACTTAGAAAACAGGTAATAAGTGGTAGTCAATTTGAGAGCTAGTCCAAGGCATTAGCTATGCTTTCTCTTCCAGGATCAAGATAATCACCAAATGACACTCAAAGTCTTGAAAATGTTATTTTTTGAGCTGAAAAAAAAAAGTTGAGACTTCCTGATATGACGGCATCAGAATCTCCCATTTAACCATCTTGGCATCATTTCTTTGGCACAGAAAAGTTGATTCTTTCCTATCATGAAGCTAACATACCTTTTTTGCCTTTTGAAAATGTATGCTGCTATTAAACATCAAAAACTGTGTCACATGGAAATGCCTTCCTGCCAGGGTGTGCCGTTGCCGTTGAATCATCGGTTTGTGCTATCATGAAGTACAAAAGCTTTGAAGTAAGACCTAAAGCCAAAATTCTCACAGATGTTGCATGGAAATAAACTTCAAAAAGGATGCACAGTGTTCATTCATAGACAGGTAAACATCTGTGAGAGAGAGAGAGAAAGAGAAAAGAAAGCAAGAGAGACGGAGCAAGTCACTTAAAGGCTTTGCTTTGAACAAAACAGGCCCTGGGCCTTCTCTTTCAAATTGATGTCTCTGTTTATACAGCTTCCTGCCTCTGTACTAGGTGACTATTGAAGTCCCACCTTTTGAACTAATTTACAATGACCTCTTCCTAGTTTTCAACAGTTTCTTTCATGGGGGTTTGTTTTCTCTAACGAGGCTCAGCTAGGACCGGGGTAAACAAAAGGAAATAGACATCCTTCAACAGATTCTGTCTGCACTGAGACTGATATTTGAAAAAGAGGAGGGGCCAAGAATGAATAGGAGATGTCCTTGTATCTGCAGCTTTGAAACTGGAGATCCCATAAATTCAATGTGTTTGGACTAACTAAATCTTTCTTTATTTAAAAATATTACATTTCATACACTAAGGCTACAAAATGGAAATAAACAAAGCCATATGACAAATGCTTATTTTCGATAACACTTATGTCAGAAAATGAACTCATTCTCTGTTTTGAATAAGTGTCCAAGATTTAGATCAAGTTTCACTTTAATGAAATTATTTGAAAGGATTTTTGTCTTTTCATTTTATTAACCAATACCTCAGAAATATTGATGCCATCACAAAATGAAAAACAAAACAAAACAATAAAAACTGCAAATTATAAATAGTCAATCTATCAGGATTATAGCTTGCTGTTTCAAAGCCTAAAGCTTACTCAAAACCCCAATATAATTTCATCAAACAATGTGATAAATGGAGATAAACAGTCCAGTTCCCTTTGAATTTTCAAGTCTGTTGTTTTCTATTACTAGTTTATCATATGACTTATTTTTCAAAAAACAAGAATCTATCAAATTCATGCCACTAAATATCTTCACTACTTTGATCTTCATTTATGCTCTAAGGCAAAACAGCCTATGTGATGATACGCTTTATGAAATGTAGATTCTTTGCCCTTCATGTGCATGGCAAACTTCCCTCACCTCCAAGCATTCTGGAACTGATCGATGGCAAGTTCTGCCTCAAAACGTCTTTTCTGTTCTTATCCTTGGTGAGAATGTATCAATAAATAGAAAGAGATGATGATGCTATTAAAACCTGTAAGCATAACTTCTCATTTCATCAACTTTGCTGATGGTACCTCTGGCTCAGAGGTTTCATTTTCTCTCTGCCTCTATGGAATGCATCAGGATTGCTTTGACAGCAAGCCCCAAAGGCATATGGCAGAGAGCTTCTTGCTTTTTAAGTATGCTTTTACTGACTCACCAGTTAAGAGCAGTAGCCGTTCTAATGATAACCACGAAGCTGACAAAATAATTTAAACAGTGCTGCCCTCAAATTCTGAGAAAAAAAAAATCTATTTGTGTAAATGCATTTTACTCTGAAAATAAAAGAAAGCACAATATACTTCTGAAAAAGCCTAACTTCCATTTTATTATTATTACTATATTTTTTCCATTCTTTTTTATTAGAAGTTCATGAACTAGGGGTCAGAAAAAGGTGATTGGAATTATTTCTTACTTATGAGGATTATGATCAGAGAAATTGTGTAATCCTCTATCCTCCTTAAAATTCAATCTTCTTCTTTAACAGTTTGTATTCAGCTATAAATCAGTTGGGGCAATCATATATACAGATCAAGTTCTTATAATGTTTACATAGAATCATAAGTGTTTATGCTTAGGATTGTGAGAGACACTAAAATAATCATTAACATGATTATTTTTTAATTTTTAGAGATTATATAATTTAACACTCTTTCCCTTGAATAGATTAAATACGCCTATCTCAAGATCAGGGGCTTCTCTAAATTCTTTCTCTATTTCTGAAATTTTTAGTGTTTTATTGACCATAATCATTGCCCCCAAAAGATATCTCCATGCCATAATATTCAGAACCTGTGAATATTATCTTTCATGACAAAAATGTTATAGAGTTAAAGAATCTTGAGAGGAAGAACTCATCCTGGATTATCTGGTAGGCCCTAAATACCATCAAATTTATTCTTATGAGAGCAAAGAAAAAAAAAACAACTTTGAAACAGACCAAAGAGGAGAGATAGAAGCAGAGGAAGAGACTATCATACTTAGAGAGATTGGAGTGATGCAGCCACAAGTCAAAAAATACCTGCAGTCTTTAGAAGCTGCAAGAAGCAAATAACACATTCTTTGCTATAACCTCTGGAGGGAGTGTAGCACTGGCAAATCCTTGACTTACAGCTTTTGGCCTACATAAATGTGAGAGAATAAATTTCTGTAGATTTAGGTCACTCAGATGGTCATAAATTTTCACAGCAGCCACAGAAAACTAATACATTGCCATTTCCACATTTCGTGCATTCCATGTGTGTTTTGGCAATCTTACATTACTAGACTTAGGACCTTGAATGTGGAAATTATATGTGACACCTTTTTGTGTTAGACTCAGTACCTGAATCCTTATATGTAGCAGAGGCCAGGAGAAAGTTTCCAAATAGATTCGTGAATGGCGTCATCAGTGAGATAATTATTTTTGACACAGTTCCTAATTGTGATGATAAAGAATATAAGGCCAGGCGTGATGGCTCACGCCTGTAATCCCAGCACTTTGGGAGGTCAAGGTGAGTGGATCACCTGAGGTTGAGAGTTCATGACCAGCCTGACTAACATGGAGAAACCCCATCTCTACTAAAAACACAAAATTAGTCAGGTGTGGTGGCACATGCCTGTAATCCCAGCTACTCGGGAGGCTGAGGCAGGAGAATCGCTTGAACCCAGTAGGTGGAGGTTGTGGTGAGCCAAGATTGCACCATTGCACACTCCAGCCTGGGGAACAAGAGTGAAACTCAACATGGCACATGTATACATATGTAACAAACCTGCACGTTGTGCACATGTACCCTAGAACTTAAAGTATAATAATAATAATAATAATAATAGTAATAATAAATTGGTGAAAAGATGACAAAATCGATTGATTATCTAGAGATGTATCTTTTGGGGTAGGAGTAAAATGAAACATGAAATTTTACATTGAGGAAATAAAAAATGACATTATAAATAACTGTAATTATGGAATCTGAAAGATGAGTTGACCATTGAAAAGAGGAATTAGTAATAATATTTTTGTATATTATGTTAATTGTACTTCTAGTTTCCAATCCAACTTATAAAGAGCTTGGATGGTGTCAACCGCAGTCTCACAAGAAGGAAAGAAAAGTTGAACAAGCTGCAAATCAATAACTCTTCTTATAATATACAAGGAATTGAAGCCACAAGGCAAACTTTTGCCCCCACAATTGGAGAGACAGACAAGTGAATACAGAGAATCACAGCTTATGAAGGGCAGATGCCCGGGAGCAGAATTCCATCGCTGGTGCCAATCCCATTAGGAGCATTTACATTTTAATGACAAATTGCTGGAGGTTTGGTGTGGACTAGCTTGAGAGTTAAAATCTCCATGTGATCCTAGCCTTTCACTAATTTTATCTCCAGGAATCCCACGAGGTTCTCAACAGTGAAGGGTAGATGAAAATCCTCTCACACTTCTGGCAGAAGGAAGGGAAAAGTAACCATTTTGAAATATGCCCAGATATCTGTGCTTTCTTTAACAATGCCGGCCCTCAGAGGAAACAATTTTGTCAGAGCCTAACTGGGATTTATTGAAGTCTGATCTACCAGTTGGAAGTGAAATATCCAACCTCCAGCCCCTTCTAGCCTTTCTGTCCCACCTATGGAGAAAAGAGAAAAGATGAGAAGCAATTGTGAGGGTCACAGTCAGGGACCAGGTTCATTAAAAGACTGAGACCTAGTCACAGAACCATAGGATACTTTCCCTCCCCACATACCTTTTTACCACGTCAATGGGACTCCTGTATAAAAACAAGGGATGACAGCTGAGAGTATTGCAAGCCTGAGAAACTTTTCAAAACATGAATGTCTTAATTCTACAATCCCCCTCCCCACAAAAGTAGAAACAAAAATGAGGACTGTAGATGGAATTTAGCTTCTAACACTGCAGCTACAACTGACAGGAAAACATAGTCTAACTCAGAGTTAGATAAACATACAACTTCACAATAAAGACAAACCTATCTCACTTCTTTATACCACAAGCATCATATCTGGCTTTATATTAAAAATTATAAAACATAGAGCTGGGTTTGGTGGCCAGTGTTGGGATCATAAGCATGATCCTATCACTTTGGGAGGCTGAGGTGGGTGAATTGTTTGAGCCCAGAAATTTGGGACCAGGTTGGGCAACATAGTAAGACACTACACTGTCTCTAAAAAAAAATTAAGTTAAATAAATACATTACAAATATAATAAATGGCAAAAAACACAGTCTAAATAGAAGCAGCACGCATCAGAATCAGACTTAGATACGGCAGAGATTTGAAAATTTAAAATAATTACAATTAATATTTGTAAGGCTGCAATGGGAAAAAGTAGACAACATACAAGAACAGACAGGTAATATAAGCAGAGATATAAACTCTAAGAAAGAATCAAAAGGAAATGCTAGAAACAAAAGCCCTGTGTGTTATGATCTGAATGCATGTTTTTCCCTCAAACTCACATGTTGGAAACCTAAATCCCAAGGTGATAGTATTAGCAGGTGAAGCCTTTGGGAGATAATTAGGTTCTGAGGGTGGATACCTCATGAATATATTATTACTCTTTTAAAGGAGGCTAAAAGGAACTTGTTTTCACATTTTACACATGAAGACTCAGCAAGAAGGGACCCTCTTATATATGAGAACAGTCCCCCACTACACACTGAATCTTCTAGTGCATTGATCTTGAACTTTACAGCATCCAGAACTGTGATAATTAAATTTGTGTTGTTTATAAGCTATTCAGTTTACCATATTTTGTCAAAACAGCCCAGACAGGCTAATACACTGTAACAGAAATGAGTAATGCCTTTGAGTGGCTTACCACTAGACTGGACATGGTCAATCAGTGAGCTTAAAGATGTATCAATAGAAACTTCTCAAACTGAAATATACAGAGAAAGGAAGAATAAAAAATAGAATTGAACATAATAACCAAGTATTATGGGAAAATTACTAAACTTGTGACACAGATGTAAGGAGAATAACAGAAAGAGATAAACGAACCAAAGGGATATTTAACATAGTAAGGGCTGAGAAATGTGCACAATTAATGGCAGATACCAAACCACAGCTCCAATAAATTTAGTAAACAGCAAGCAGGATACATGGTAAAAATCTCCATCTAGTCATGTTATAATCAAATTAAGGAAAATCAAGGACAAAGAGAAATTCTTAAAAGAAGCCAGAAAGAAGTGACTGGGTGTACATCTTAGCTATAGAGGACACAAGTAGAATTACATTGGACTTCTTTACAGAAACCACACAAGCAAAAAAATTGTAGACTGAAATATTTTAAAGGTGTTGAAAGAAAACACCAAATCAAAATTCTGTATCCAGACAAGTTACCCTTTAAAAGAAAGCAAAAATAACTATTCCTCAGACAAACAGAAATTAAGAGAATTTCATGCCTGTAGATCTGCCTTGAAAGAAATATTAAAGCTTTTTCAGAAAGCGTGAAAATTATATGTTGAGAAAATCAGAGTCAAATAAAGAGAGAGGAAAATTAAAGGTGAAACAAATAGAAACAAAATAAAATATTTTATTTTACAAGACTAATTTTTCCAAAAAGTGTCAGAATTCATCAAAAACTAAAAGTCACTGATACACTCCCTTCTTTCAAAATGAAGGAAATTTTATTATGCCTGGCCTTTGTTCTTTCTGTGTTGACATAACAGAATATGTCATACTGAGCAATACATCTGAAAAATACAAACTTATTCTCACAGTTCTGGAGGCTGGGAAATCTAATTTCAATTTGCCAGTATCTGACGCCAGCATTCTTGCTTCATTATCTCATGGCAGAATGAGAGAGGGTGACATAGGGCTAAAAAGAGAGAAAAGAGAGGGCCAAACTTATTTTTTAAAGCAAGGTCATGTTCTGAGTAACAAACTCACTTCCCTGATAGCAATATTACTCTATTCATGAGAGTAGAGCCTGCACAACCTAATCGCCTTGTAAAAGTCCCACCTCCAAACACTGTTGCATTGATTATTAAGTTTCCAACACATGTGCTGTAGGGGGCACATTCAGATTATAGCAGGCTCATAACTGTAACTTCTAAGTCTCTAAATTTATGTAACTGAACAATTGTTCCGTTTCAAAACAGTAGATGTAGCCCTTTTGTTAATAAAAGTTATTTGTGAGTTATAGTTGAGGAAGTTCACCTGATCCCAGAGGTTTATATCCCTTCTCCCAGAAACCCCAATAAAGAATGATGAAGGAATTTATAAGGGTATTATTTCAAATGGTCAAAAAGTTAGAGAGAAGAAAATGATAGATAATGTATTTGCACTCTGTTTATAATAAAGTCAATTTGATGCAGCAGTCGGGCAAGGGGGCTCATGCCTGTAATCCCAGCACTTTTGGAGGCCGATACAGAGTCCAAGAAAGGTTCACCACTAGGACTCAATTACTAATGTATGGACTCCAGAAAAAATAGAAAACAGGAGAGCATGAAGAACAGGGATCAAGGCATGTAACACAGTGGAGGAGCTCCTAAGTTGAAAATAAATGAAAGCCAAGAAAGATGACTGTCACACGAGACTGAAGAACAACCAGTCCTAATGGAAAAGAATTGTCTCCCAGGGGAAAAAAAAAGTCAGAATAAAAGTTAATGGATCTTTTGGATTATTTGGCAAAAATATAAAAATACTGTAGTTACAGAAAACTAGGAAAAGGAAACAGTGAAAACATTGATCTCCAGGAAAACAGGAGTGCACAGGAGGGAGATTTAGTCATGTGCATGGCTGGGCCATAGAGTGAACACACTTTGCATAGTATGCTTTTCTCTGTGTATGCATTTCTTTGACGACTGTAATAAGTATAAAGAGAAAAGAGACAACTGTATTTACACGTGGGTAAACTGGTTTATTATTTGTAAAACAATGTGAATTGTGTTGAAAGGTTTCAGTATGATTGGTAGAGATCATGGATATATCACTTTCTTTAATTTTTATTTATTTATTTATTTGAGAAGGAGTCTTTGCTCTTGTTGCTCAGGCTGGAATGCAATAGCCCGATCTCGGGTCATTACAACCTGTGTCTCCCGGTTCAAGTGATTCTCCTGCCTCAGTCTCCCTAGTAGCTGGGACTACAGGAGCATGGCACCATGCCAAAGTAATTTTCGTGTTTTTAGTAGAGATGGGGGTTTCACCATGTTGATCAGGCTGATCCTGAACTCCTGACCTCTTGTGATCCACCCACCTTGGCCTCCCAAAGCACTATGATTACAGATGTGAGCCACTGCCCCTGGCTGGATACATCACTTTCTAATCTACAAATAGCCTCAAAATGTTATAATTTGTTCTGCTACAAAATGTTTTACATAGGTGGCACAGTCATTAATTTCAGCATATACAGTTTTTGTTTTTGACTCATTATTTGGTTAACGTGTTACAATACATGCATGTGGTTTCTTCTTTCTTTCTCTTTATTCAGTCTTGTATCACTTATTTTCTTCAGCCCCCCTTGCATGTTATTATATCTTCCTCCACTTACAGTTTCATCCCTTATTTAAAAAAAATGGAGCTGGTACTTTTCTGTAGAATCAGCAAAGCATAAGTACATAGAGAAAAATTAATAAGGGTTATCATTACAAAAGTGGTGGTGGTACTCCTTCTAGAAGGAGAAAAGGAAAATGAGAATATGATATAGAAATGTACTTCCTGAACTGCCTTTGGTACAACATTCCCTTTCATTATAACACATCTATGTTTTTCTCCTCTCTATCTACAAGTAGATTTGGTATCAGTTCAAATTCATTTGTTGGCACACTATGGCTCAACAATATGCCTCTCGTTTGCTCTTACAGTGATGCGTTATCTCTCATGTCTCTTTTGGTCTCACTTTTTTTTTCCTCTAATGGGAAACAAAAGACTGACAAATCCATCACTGTGTCCTTAAAGTGATTTTCTTCAGGCATCATTTGAAGTTCTCAGTTGAATATGGAGAAAAAAATTATTCAAATAAGTTATAGACTTTGTGTAACAAAAAAAAAACATGCAATTTAGAGATAGTCTAACGTATTCAATATCTTCTATCTTCAGAATTCTCAGCTCAGTAATGAAACATTTTAGAGATGTTGTGTGGCAATTTTTCTTGTAGGGTATCTAGTTCAACAAGTTCTACATCAATTATAATTATTTAATTATTAACAACTGACAAATAAATATATGTAACTATTTTTTTCTGCCCTATAGTATTATTACGTTCAATTCTTAGATGAGGAAATACTGGCTTAAGTGAGTAGTTGCTCAAGATGACCCAGTTAATAAATAAGAAATGGTGCTGAAATTTACACATAAGCATATTTAGACCCACACCTCTATCAATTTAGATTTGATGTCTTTAACCTGTATTTTTCTTCAGTTCCTATATTACATATTTATAAATATTATAAAAGGTGATATAAATTAGTAGCAATATATCACATTTCAGGAAAATCTCATTATTTATTACATTTTGCTCTCCTCTCTTTGTTTAGCCTCACAATATGCTGGCCATAAGGAGAAGAAAGAAGACAACATTTCTATTAGAATGAAGTTCAACTTCTTTCTTAATCCATGATGTGAAATTGAAAACTAAAATTCAAAAGATCAATAATGTCTAAATAATAATGAATGGTACTGACTTCAAAACTGACTTAAACTGTCAAAAGCAAATAGGGCAGCATAAACCTGCATAAGATTGAATTATCAGTTCAAGTAGAGAGACCCATCTATATAGGCAGTGTAAAGCATTTTCACTGACAGGCCATGCAGTCCCTGTTATTGAATTCTGCTCAATAGCTAAAGTAGTAGTCATCAATTTGGTGACTTAAACATTTGATTTTCTAAAAATATCACAGTATTCACCCAGTGGAATGAGAATTGTGTATGCAATTGCAATTTTTATTGCAAACAACAAGCAAACACCGCCAAAATGACATAAAATAAGGTTTGTATGAAGAGAGAGATTTAAAAATGCTCTTGACTGACAACACCCAATGTAGTAAATATATTATTTTCCCCCCATAGATGCATAAGTTAAATATCATTTAAAGAAAATCTGAATTTGTATTTAAACACTTGATTACATAGTTTCAAAATTCATCTGGAAAGGGAGTTTTGGATCATTTATCTTTTACCTTGTGTGGTCTATGGCCCCACCACTCCGGTGCTGCACTGGGATTTCCAGTCCGATGACATTTCTATTTCTTTCCATCAATAAGGCTTTTTTCCCTCTGCTCATTTCTGTTTATCCCTTTTTAATTCTTTGCCTTCTGATCCAATACCTCACTTGCTAGTACTTGAAACTGTTCTGCTTTTATTGTTATTTTTTTCTGTCACAGTCTTGTCCCAGCTACACTCACTTCTAATCACATTCATCACACTGTTGCCTCTAGGTCTATGGCAGCTGTGAGGGCATATACAGAAAATCATGGATCCACCCACCTGAAAAGCCTTGTGAATTGATTGCTTCCAATTATCTGGCAAACCTACTCTCTCCCTCTGCTCACTCATTTTTTGCAATCACTGGGGAAGGAGAAGCTCTATTTTTTTTTTTCTTTTCAAACCTTTGGGAGTCTCATGTTCCCTTTCACTTCAAGGTAACAAGATTTTTCTACCTGTTACATACAGCAAAAGGCAGCTCGGGAAGTATGATTTTATGTCATTTTTCTATTTTTTCTTTCTCTCTTTTACAAATAATAGTCACTCCCTTCTTTGTTGATGGTAATTCCAAATAATTTTCTCCAGGCACCGATTCTTTGTTTACTACAGAAAAGAACCAGCTCCACATTTTAAATAGAGATGAGGTTGTAAAAGGAGGAAAATGTAATGATGTGGAAGAGGCATTAAAGGAAAAATAATTGACACAAGATTGAATAAAAAGAAGGAAGAAGAAATCATATACATTTATTGTGCCATGTTAACCAGGCAATTTTGATGCAAAAACCAAAACGTGGTTAGGCTGAAATTTAAAAAAAGTACTACTTTATGTAAAACATATCAAATTTCATAAAAAAGAGAGATAAGCTCTTTACATTCAAAACAAGAAATCCACAAATATCCCTGCATAGAAATGCATGAATTTTCCTCCTCTCCTACCTTTACTCATTGAAGGCCATCTTCTCCACTACTGCCTTTAATGTGGTAATGTTTTCAGAAAACATGTAATATTCACTACGATTTCATTGTCCTAACTCAGCTTGTCTACTGGATACTTTCAACAGCTTTAAAAAATGCCTGTGTATCTCTCTTTAAACTCCCCACACTTTCTAGATAGATAGAAAGATACATTGACAGACACAGACACACACACACACACACACACCACAAAGGGCTTTAAAGTATATGCGTGTGTGTGTGTATACACATGTATATATACCACCTGTATTATCTTTGCAATGCTTCTCTATCTCACTATCTCAAATTACTTCAAAATAAAATGTTAGAAAGACTAGAATTTTATCTTTTTGTTGTTGTTGTTGTTGTTACTAGTAGTGGCCTAATTCTTCACTCCTTTTCACAGACAAACTTTATTAAAACGTGTTTTTTTGTCTATTTGTTTGTTTGTTTTTGGTGGAGAGTGGTGGCTCATGCCTGTAATCCCAGCACTTTGGGAGGCCAAGGCAGGTGGATCACAAGGTGGAGAGATTGAGACGAGCCTGGCCAACATTGTGAAACCTTGCCTCTACTAAAAATACAAAAAAATTAGCCAGGTGTGGTGGTGTGTGCCTGCAGTCGTCCCAGATACTCAGGAGACTGAAGCGGGAGAATCACTTGAACTCAGAGGTGAAGGTTGCAGTGAGCCAAGATCACGCCACTGCACTCCAGCTTGAGCATCAGAGAGATACTCCATCTCAAAAAACAAAAAGCAAAAAACAAAAAACAAACAAACAAACAAAAAAAAAAAGAAAAGAAAAAGAACAAGAAAGAAACATCATCAGCATTTTTAGGCCCAACTTTTTGGTTAAGCAGCAGTATTTCACACAATCCAACATACCTTCCTTTTGAAATATGGCTTTCCAGACATTTTTCTTTCTTTTTCTTTTTTTTTGATTACAATATGATACTGAGTTTTAGATCTCTCAATTCCTTTATCTTTGTTGGAAACTCCATGTATAAAATCCATCTGCCACATGGGACTCTCGTCTAGGCCCTGTTCTCCTCGCATTATTATTACATGCTTGAAAATAAACTTACTATTTCAACTCTCTAGCGTAGACAACTTTTTAGTGTTCTTTCAGTTTCTATTTAATTGATTTTTTAATAGTTTCCATAGGAAGTCTAAAATATACACCAAATTTAACATAATAAACTTGAACTTTCTCAATCTTATCTTTATCTAGACTCTTTAATCTCAGTATAGACAGCTATCCATCCAAGTGCTTAAACTACACATCTCATAGTTATTCATATATTATTGCTGTACATTCTCTTACAAATTTATCGCTAATTCAGTTTTCTAGTAACTCCTACATATGTCCCAGTTTTACTTAATGTTTTTTATTCAAATTTGGACAGCTTCACTGACCTAAACAACGTTTTAATCTGTATTCTTTTTTTTTTTTTTTTCTTTTGCTCCTGGAATTGACTCTGCACATCCTGATGAGAATGATTGTCAGAAATTCAAATCTGATACTATATTTCTATACTTACAATCCTCCTCAGTTTTACCGCTGATATAGGCAGAAGATCCATAAATCTATGGCATGGAAAAAATACATAATCTCTAGCATACACTATGAGACTGTGGACAAGAAGCCCATTCTTCAGTTTTCCAGCTTTTCTGTCCAGTTCTAGCTTCTGCTACTTCAATAGTGTTGCATTCTCCTTAATTTCTAAGGCTTATTTTGCCTCCTTTTCAAATAGACCTTCATATATAACTTATCCCCTCCTTGGAAGACTCCCAGAACTTTGTTCACCTGCATGGAAAAATCCTACTCTTTATGTACATCCTAGCATAACCATTCTCTGAAAGTCTTTCATATTACCTGTTCATATTTTTATTAAGTGTCTGGCCCATGCAAGAGTCTTCCTCAGAGTGCTCTGCATATCAACCAGCATGACACTATGAACTCGATCATACCATGCAATGAGGTTTCCTTCTAGGGAAGATTGAAAGTCTTTTCATTTATTTTAACAATCTCTGTACAAAAGTTATGCACATAGAAAAGTGACCTTTATTGTTGCAAATGTTTGTCTTATCGAAAATGTGAAAAAGTCACAAAAAATAGTACTGTAGGCTACTTGTGCTAACCTCATCAGATATATCACAGAAAACATTAAAATGTATAGAAGTAGACATCTGAATTAATATTTATTATTTTAAATTGTCAATACTTGATATATGTATTATATTTTAAATAGTGTAGTTTAATTTATGTGACAATTTAAAATTTAGAAAAAGTTAATCTTCACTTAATAGATAATATCAAAATAAATGATATTTCAAATATTTTTATTAAAATATAATCATTTAAAAATATGAATTTCATAAAGATAAATGCCTATCCCTCTAACTTTAAGAAAAATAACAATTACATTCCATGTTTAGGGAAAAACACTTCTAAAATCCTGCCTCTGTATGAATTCCATACAAACAAAATCTGTATAGAAAACCGGTAAAAAGGATACATGTTTAGTGGTAAAATTATCTGTAAGATATAGACATTTAATTGAGTATATAGAAATCTATGGACATTTGAAAAATACATACAAAAACATGAGCAGATAATTAACTACGAAGAAATGAAAATGGTCAAAGCATGAAAATGTACATCAAATAACATAAAAGCAAGAATAAGGTTAAGAAAACATGGAGTAAAAATTAGATTAAAATTTATAATATTGGCTTTTCTACAGCTGAAATCTTCTCTATATATTTATTTTTTGAAAAATTTCAAATTTTAGTATAAATTACAGGGTACATATGCAAGTCTGTTATATGAGTATGTTGTGTGATGCTGAGTTTTGAGGTACAAACAATCTCATCACTGCTAGAGAGCCTAGCATCCAATATGTGGTTTTCTAACCTATTCCCCCTTCTTCCTTCCTTGTCTAATAGTCTCAAGCATCTATTGTTCTCATCTTTAAGTCTTTGTGTATTCTACATTTAGTTCCTACTTATATGTAAGAGCATATGGTATTTGTTTTTCTGTCCTTAGTGCTAATTCACTTATGGTAATGGCCTCCAGCTTCATTCATGCTGCTGCAAATGACATGATTTTGTTCTTTTTTTGTGGCTTTGTTATATTCCCTGGTGAATATGTACCATATTTTCTTTCTCCAATCCACCACTGATGGACACCTTGGTTGATTTCATACCTTGTCTATTGTGAATAGAACTGTGATGTGTGCATGTGTCTTTTTGGTCAAATGATTTGTCTTTTGGATATGTACCCAGTAATGGGTTTGCAGGGTTAAATGATAGTTCTAAATTCTTTTAAAAATCTGTATACTGCTTTCCTCACTGTTGCATTCCCACCAACAGTGTGTAAGAATTTCTTTTTCACCACAGTCTTATCAGCTTATTTTTTCTTTTTAATAATCATCATTATGGCTGGTGTGAGATGGTATCTCAAAGCCAGTAGAGAAAAGAAATCACTAAAATCGGAGAAGAGCTGAATGAAATTGAGACATAAAATTTGATACAAAAGATCAATGAAACCATTGGTATTTGTAAAAATTAATAAGATTGATAGACCACTAGCTAGATTAACAAAAAATAAAAAGAGATCTAAATAAGCACAACCAGAAATGTCAAAGACGACATGAAAATGGATTCCACAGAAATACAAAATATCCTCATAGAATATTATGAACACCTCTAAGAATACAAATTAGAAAATCTAGAGGAAGTCAGTAAATTTCTGGAAACACTCATCTCCCAAGATTGAAACCGGAAGAAAATGAGGACCTGAAAAGAACAATAAGTTTGGCAATTAAATCAGTAAAAAAAAAAAAAAAAACCTGCCAAATGAAAGGAGTTCTGGACCAAATGAATTCACAGTCAAATTCTGCTAGATGTACAATAGAAGAACTGATATCAATCTTACCGAAACTATTCCAAAAATTGAGGAGAAAGCATTTCTCCCTAACTCATTCTACAAAGTCAGCATCATCCTGATACCAAAATCTGTCAGAGATACAAGGGAAAAAGAAAATTTCAGGCCAATATCCCTGATGAACATAAATGCAAAATCCTCATGAAAACACTAGCAAAGCAAACCAAATACAGCAGCACATCAAAAAGTTAATTCACCATGATCTAGTAGGCTTTATTCCTGGGATGCAAAGTTGGCTCAACATGCAGAAATCAATAACTGTGATTAACCACTTAAAGTAAAAACAAAAGGACCATATAATCATCTTAGTAGATGTAGAGAAGACTTTGATAAAATCAAATGACCCTTCTTCATAAAAACCCTCAACAGACTAGGCATCGAAGTAACATACAACAGAATAATAAGAACCATTTTTTACAAACTCACAGCCAACATCATAATGAATGGGCAAAAGATGGAATCATTCCTCTTGAGAACTGGAAGAAGACAAGGATACCCAATCTCACGACTCCTATTCAACATAGTACAGAAAGTCCTAGCCAGAGTAATTAGGCAAGAGACAGAAATAAAAGGCCTCCAAATAGAAAAAGAAGAAGTCAAACTGTCTCTCTTTGCTGACAATATGATTAGAAAGAAAATCCTAAAGACTTCACCGAAAGCCTCCTACAACAGATAAATAAATCTGATAAACTTTCAGAATAAAACGTCAATGTACAAAAATTAGTAGAATTTCTGTACACCCATAGCATTCTAGCTGAGAACCAAATCAAGGACACAATCACATTATAATAGCCACAGGAAAAATGAAATACCTACAAATATATTTAACCAATAATGTGAAAGATCTCCACAAGGACAACTAAAAAACACTGCTGAAAAACTCAAAGATGACACATAAATTTTAAAACATTTCATATTGTTGTATAGGAATAATTAATATTGTTAGAACAGTCATACTGCCCAAAGGAACTTACAGATTCAGTGCTATCTCTGTGAAAACACCAGTGCCATTTTTCTTAGAATTAGAGAAATCTATTCTAAAATTGATTTGGAATAAACAAGGCCTGAAGAGAAAAAGAAATCCTCAGTGAAAAGAACAAAGCCAGAGGCATCACATTACTGGACTTCAAATTATACTATAAGACAACAATAACAAAACAGAATGCCATTGGTACAAAAACAGGCACATAGACCAGTGATATAGAATAAGCAAAAAATTAATCTGCACACCTACAAATATCTGATATTTGACAAAACTGACAAAAATGAGCAATGGGAAAAAGGCTCTCTTCAATAAATGGTGCTGGGCTAACTGGCTATCCATATACAGAAGAATGAAACTGGACTCCTACTTCTCATTACATATAAAAATTAACTGAGGATGCATTAAAGATTTAGATGCCAGACTTCAAACTATAAAAATGCTGGAAGAAAGCCCAGGAAATACCCTTCTCAAAATCAACTTTGGCAAATAATTTTTGGCTAAGTCTCCAAAATCATTTTCAACAAAAACAAAAATAGATGAGTGGGACCTAATTAAATTAAAGAGTTTCCACACAACAACAACAACAAAATTACCATAAGAATAAACAGACACGCTACAGAGTTGGAGAAAATATACACCAACTATGTATTTGATTAAGACAGATATATGGAATCTATAAGGAAATTAAACCAATCAACAAGCAAAAAGTAATGTAGTTAGAAAAATGTGCAAATGACATAAACGGACCGTCTCAAATGAAGACAGACAAGTAGCTAACAATTACATAAAAATATGCTTAACATCACTAATCATGAAGTAATACAAATCAAAACCACAATGGCATCTATTTATTTACTTTCTATGTTCAGTCCATATAATTTCACCTGTCATTTAAAAAAACAACATGTGCATTTATGATTTCATTGCTTTTGCACAATTTGCCCACTCTTAATTGACTCTTCCGCCTACTCTGACCATCCTTCCATTCATTGAACTCCTGAAATCTCAAGTTTCAGAATATAAGACGGAAGTAACCTCTCTTTCAACTTAACAATTTGTACATATGGTTATCACAGCATTGATGTAACTTCATCATATTACACTTACTTATAAAATACGTGTCTTCCTGCCTGACTGTGACATCCATGAGTTCCCATGAGTTGCTTGTAGGAAGTATTATGCCTAGTAATAATAAACATGCAATTACATTTGCTAATTTGTATCTTAGATTGATGGATTATTGTTTGAAATCTATTACCTGGGTGAGATAAGATGGGATCAGAGGCAGATCAAGAGAGAGAAACTAGAAAGAGATTTACAGTTATATTAACTCACAATTCCCTGGGCAATCACAGTTTACCATAAAATACTCGAAGCATCAAGGCTGATCAAAAGGCAGAGAAAGGGGAGCAGACTATTGACTATCACCTTTATTACTGACATCATTTATGCAAGAAGGAATCAAAGAGGCAGGCAGGGCTAATTTGATGAATTTCAGTGGATTCTGGGAAATAGGGCTGTCCCTTTTCTGTTCCCTGAACCTGTAATGCTTAAGGTACAGGTAATAGTGACCAGAGTACAACAACTTGATAATACAAGTGGTTGGTGGTGTTGATTAAACTGGTTGCCCAAGAAGGGAAACATACTGAGTTTTAGTCAGGGTATCAAACTGTATCAAGATAGCAGAAGAGAATCCACCATGTTTCACATAAGTGTGAAGAGTTGGCCATGGTAATACTTCTAAAATCCAAGTAAATGCAAAACGTACAAGGTCATTTCACTATACAATGAAAACATGGCTTAAAATGATAAACATAATAGTGAAAATCTGAAGAGTAGACAGTTCAGCCTATCATGTAATTTAAATATGTCTAAAGATTTACTATTCTAACTTAATATTTTAGTAACATCAACAGGAACTTATAATAATATACTGTTTAAATGAAAAATAAAATAACATTCTCCCATGAGAACAGCATGAAAAAAATACATTTAGTTACACATTAACATGTTTAGCCATAGCCAAATCACATATCTTAATTACAAATATTATTCAAAATTAAGTCGGAGCAAATTCTATCATCTATCTTTCTATCTATCATCTATCTATCATCATCTATCATCTATCTGTCAGACTGTTTCTTTTATCATTTATCTCTCTTTCTTTCCAGTATTTCAGAGAGTTGAAATTTTCTTCTTAACTTATCCCCACTAAAATAATCTTGGACTTGTAACTATTCCAGTACAATTTTAGGTACACTAAATGTTTTCTTCTACTTGGGTGGCTATAAAAAATACTGTAGAATGGGTGACTTTAACAACAAAATTTTGTTTTCTCATAGTTCTGGAGGCTGGAAAGTCCAAGATCAAGGTCCAGAAGTGTTTAATTTCTGATGAGGGTTTTCATCCTGTCTTGCAATTGGGCTGCCTTCTTGCTGTGTCCTCACGTGGTGAGAAGAAAGAGAGAGGGAGCCCTCTAATGTCTCTGCTTATGAGGACACAAATCCTATTGTATTAGGATCCTATCCTTATAATTTAATTTAACCTTAAATACCCTTGAAGGCTCTATCTTCAAATATAGTCAAATTGGGTGTTAGAGCTGAAACACAGTAATTTGAGGGGTGCACAATTCAGTCCATGGCACCCAACAATGGTGAAGTAGCTATGTGATCAAATTACTGGTGTATTACTCTATGATATTTTAAATATGTTAATTGTCTCTAGTTATGATTTATGTATAAAGCAAACATTTATGGTTTCAATATTCTCTACAAGATTACTAAAGCAAATGGAGATTTCCTATTTTTAGGAGAATTCTCAAGAAATCCATCTTTACCTAGCCAAGAATCACAATGCTTTATTGATACAGTTAAGGTTCTTGGTGATGTGAAAGGCCGTGAAAGACTGAGCATACTGCAATAAAACATAATAAATCAGTGGAACAACAAGTGAGGATGTGGAGGGTTTTATCCTCTTCCCCATTGCTACCATTCTTCTGTACATATTTTTTATATTGAGTATGTGTGTATTCTTCTGCGTGTGCTTTATGACTGCAATATCAAGATGAGTCCCACAGTCCACATCCATAATAGGTTTTGGTGCCTAAGTTCTACATGAAAATTTAATCTGGAGCTGTCCATGAACATAGGCTTGAAACTTTGTATAAAAGGTGAGATATATTTTACATTTTATCATTTTTACTATAAGCACTATAAATTTGTACCTTTTACATTCTTTTTCTCCTGGGGCAAGTGAGAACTTTTCTTTTTTCTAAATTTAACTTTAATAATTTTTGTAGAAAATTTATATATTTATTTCTTAATACATAAATCTCCAAATATATAAATTTTCTACAAATTTTGTTTAAATTAAGTTATTTTTAGTTTATCACAAATTGTCTTTTCTCTAAGGACCACACTAAAAGACACAAACATTCTATGAAAACTTTGATTTACAGGCAAGACAGATTTTCTCCAATAACCAGGTTCTGCAGTGTGTGAAGACCAGATAACATTGAGGCTGACAGGTTTGAAGCAGGGCTGATAGTTCTTCTGGTGGAAGAACCTGAGTGCATGAGAGTAAATGAAATTTAGATAACTTGTCCTCAAATTCCCCACTTTGAATAAACCATGGTTTGGGATCCATAATATTTTTAGAAAACCTCCTAAATATGAAATTAGGAAGTCGAGTTTCTTGCATGAGAACAGGAGTATACTTCATTCTCTCGATCACTTAAAGTCAATTGATAATTTACCTAGGATTAAATT
The DNA here is from genome assembly GCF_000951035.1 of Colobus angolensis palliatus. Classification (NCBI taxonomy): domain Eukaryota; kingdom Metazoa; phylum Chordata; class Mammalia; order Primates; family Cercopithecidae; genus Colobus; species Colobus angolensis. The sequence continues at coordinate 1,230,295 of NW_012113919.1, forward strand.
AGCATTGGACCTTCTCTACTTTTTTAATTGTAGCTAAATAAAAATCACCATATTCTCTAGAAAAACTGGAAAAAAAAAGAACCCTTGAGTAAGACTTTAATCAAGATGTTATCAGAATAACAAGTAAAAGGGTTATTCCCTATCCTCCTATTTGAGATTTCCCAAAAATGTTTTCTATGTAAATTTTTTAAAAAATAAGAAACATATATAGAAAAAGAACAAAATCTATTTTCATAATCATATGACTCACTCCCCAAAATTACAGGGATCACATGACTTATAAAGATTTTTGGTGAAATGTATATTTTTGTTATTGATTGAATTTACTGTCTGCTGGAGTTATCGTTGGTCTTAGAGATATTTGTTGGTAATGCTCAGGATAATTCAGTAAAACTGGAATGATTTTTAATTACACTTGTTCAAAAATTTGGAAGGAAAACTGAATACACTGAGCGTTGGTAAAATCGATATGTTTCCAGATTTACATCTCTGCAAACTTTGAGGTGTGAGAGGCAAGTATTAGTGGTTATAAAAAGAAACCTTCTGAAATATCATCGTTATAAATGACAAAGGCTTGAATAAAGGTCATTTCCGTGGAGAAAAACTAAGTTTTCCACGAGACAGATAAAGATTAACAGATGTATAGTAAGAAAATAAAAGCATACCTCATATAATTGAACTCTGGACTGAAAGATTGAGGTTAGTAATTGGAGTCAACCAAGAGGTTAAAATTTGGGACAAATTTAATTTTTAAGTGCTTGTCCTTCTGAATTTTGAGACTATTTCATATTTTTCTATTTTCTGAAAACTATACAATCACTGAAATTGGTGAATTATATTTATTACTAATATAGTATTAGAATGAAATGCATAAAATTAATTATATTTCATAAAAATTTTAGCTTGAAGGAAATGTTTTGAAGCAAGAAATTATTCAAAGAAAATGATAAATTTTTCAAACAGTAAAATTTAACAGACTATAACAACTATTGGTTATATTTATTAAGTGTACTGTTTGGTTATGTGTACTTTGTGAATCCAAATATTATATAACATACTGAGGACATGGGAAGTATTATAACATACTAAGGACAGGGAGGTATTATTTCAAAATGCTTTATGAGACTGAGAAGTGAGAATAAGTCCTTCTTATCTCCTGTTCATGTGAGAAAGTAACTCCCTAAAGCTGTAATATACTTTCATAAAGTGTTTTAAGTGCTTTCCTCAGGAGAATGTTATTGAACTGAAGAGAATAATAATTGAAAAATAATTGCACGTTCTTTCTGAGCCAAGATACATTTACTCTCTCTGTGTGAATATTAGAATAAAATGTTCAGTTGAGTTTATTTTTTTCAATTTTACAGAATATTTTTAGTCTTATAAGAAGGAAAGTACTTACCAGATGTATTTTATGAGAAGTGAGGAAACATATTTGCAACTATTAATAATAAATTAGTAACTTACCTGTGTTAATTAGAAAAAAATACTAGAAAAAAAGAAGAAAGGCTAATTTGTAAAGGTACAAATTCATTTTGGTCAGATTTTGTCTTATCTAGAATCCATTAGTACTTTCTTATTCATTACTTTTATTGAAGGTTTCCAAAAATTTCAAGCCTGTTCACAATTATTAATCTCTTTAGGAATATTTTGTTTTTACAACCTATTTTTTCTGCCTCTTGATTGATGATAGCATTAGTGCTATTATCATCACAAGCATTTTATAAATAAAGTTAATATGACTCTGAATATTCAAAACTCAAAATGTTGAAAAATGTGTTTGTATGTATAACGTATTTTAAAAAATAAAACATTACTATAAAACATATTTCAGATAAGTAAAGGATTTATTTTTCTCTTATCTTACTTATTAAATTCCATGGGCAGCAGTTTATATTTCAGCTTGAGTCCTTATCATCTCCTGTTCTATATTGTAAGACTTCAGTCAGGGTGGTGGGAAAAGTTGTAAGAAAATGTTATAGGGAAAGACACAAACCTTCTTGGAAGGCTGGGAGGTTTTAGAAAAGCTTCAGAAGGGAGTTATGTCAGAAGTCAGCCAAATTGTCTTATCTGGAGCCTGAGACCAAAGGGTAGATAACAACAGAATGTAAAGGAACTTATTTAGATAAATTTGTTTAATCCTGTCTCCAGAAACCAAACTTTGATCATTCTCAAGCAAAACTGCTCTCTACTTGGGGGTTGACAATATTAATTACTCACAAATTGTATTTGCTTCAAGCTTTTGTCATTAAATCTGTTCTAAATAAATGTAAGCATCACCGGCTTATGGGGGCTCCACTTTCTCAGCTACTGCACTCTCTCCTCGGTCCTGCTGAACCATGCAGTCCCCTAGCCATGCTGTCAGGAAAAATACCTGTGTCAGCATACTTCTTTCATCTGCCACTCATCCATAGGCTGTGGGACAGACTCAGCAGGTGGTGCCCGTGTGAGGAATGCTGCAAGGTATCACAACAGAACCCTCAAAAACGAAGGTGAAGAGACAACACTGTAAGTCATTGGTGGTCACTCAGAATTTCCAAGTTTGAGGGAATTGTTCAGGCTAGGGTTTCATCACGGGACAACAGTTATCAGCTCAACAGCAACAGTATATAAATGTATTGAAACAGCTGCTTAAAGCTAGTGGAGTCTCGGTTTTGCAGGTTCAGTTAAGGGACCTAATTAAGAGACAAATTAGTCATGCCCAGGCCACTGATACCTTATTGTTGCAATTGGCTTATGAAATGCTAACTTTGACTGAAAGCAACGCAGGCAATCAGAGGAAAGGCAGCTACAGTCGGGGAACATATATGAGCATGTTAACTGGTGGTGACTGAAACATACAAAGCCAAAATATTGGCTATGACATTAAGGCCTCCTAAAGTGAAAAGGGAGAAAAACCCAAATTGTTTTCTGTGTGGAGAGCCAGGTCATATGAAGAGGGAATGCCCCAAAAGTAGAGACCAAAGTAACTCAAGAAAAGAACCCCTTCTACATGCCCCTGACATAAAAAGAGGAAACACTGGGCAAATCAATGCAGGTCCAAATTTGATAAAAACAGCAACCCCCTAAGTAATCAAACAGGAAACTTCATGAGGGTCCAGCCCCAGGCCCCCGATCCCAACTGGGGCTATGCTAGTGACTTTCCTTTGTCAGATGGAAAACACGGTCTTCTCTCTCAGAGAAGCCACCACTGGGAGTGCAGGACTGGACTCACTCTGCCCCAGTGAATTACTGCTAAAAGAAGGAGAAGACTCTAAAAGGGTTGCAACAGGGATCTGGGCCCCACTGCCTCCTTGAACAGTGGAATTAGTCCAAGGACGATCAAGTCTATCAGTCAAGGAATTAATATGCTCACTGGGGTAATTGATAGTGATTATCAAGGTGTAATATTAGTTATGATGGAATGTAAAGGTCTGCATATTTTTTTGTCTGGATCAAAGATAGCTCAGTTACTACTTTTACCATACTGGGTCCCCAGTGCCCAGGGAAAGGAAAGGGGAAAGGGAAGTTTTGGAAGCACAAGAGCCACAGGAGTATATTGGAACCAATTAATCACTGATCAGAGACCCATGATTACCTGAAAAAATGGAAATAAAAATATTACTGGCTTGTTGGACACAGAGGTGGATATTTCAATCATTAGTGATCAAAACTGACCAGAAACTTGCCCTGGGGTCACTCAGAAACAAAAAAATTGTCAGCATAAGGGAAGCACACACAGCCAAGCAGAGCACACCACCCCTAACATGCTGTAATTCAGAAGGAAGAAAGGCAGTTATACAACCTCTAAAAATGCCCATTCCTGTTAATCTTTGGGGACAGGACTTATTAGCCCAATGGGGGATCATTCTGCAGATCCCTTTCTATTAAAGGCCACTGTTATTCCTCCCCAACCCCTGACATGTCTCTCTCAAAATTCTATTTGGGTAGAACAGTGACCTTTAAAGGGAGAGAAATTAGAAAGAGCCCATGAATTAGTTGAGGAGCAATTAAAAGTTGGCCATATAGATCCATATAGAACCATCAAACAGCACTTGGAATTCACCCATTTTTGTCATTCCCCAAAGGTCTGGCAAATGGAGACTTTTGCATGACTTACAGACTGTCAACGCTAAATTGCTACCTATGGGCCCCCTTCAACAGGGCCTCCTTTCCCCTGCAGCAATTCTTCATGATTGGCGTATAGGCATTATTGACTTAAAATATTGCTTTTATATTATTCCCCTTGCAGAACAGGACAGACAAAAATTTGCATTTGCAATACCAGCTATCAATAATGAAAGGCCAGCTCACCAATGTTATTGGAAAGTGCTTCCTCAAGGAATGCTGAATAGTCCTACCGTCTGTCATTATCATGTAAGTCAGCCTTTGCTCCCCAGTAGAAAAGAATTTCCTAATTGCAAGATTATTCATTTTATGGATGATATTTTACTAGCAGGCCCCACCGGAGCCAGTACTTTTAAGTTTATATACTACTATCATAAAGAATACACAGTTAAGAGGTTTAATCACAGCATCTGAAAAAGTGCAATTGTCCTCTCCTTGGAAATATCTTGGATACATACTAACTTCCCAGTCAGTAAGACCTCAAAAGGTTAAATTAAATTAAATATTAGCAACTTACACACCTTAAATGATTATCAAAAACCACTAGGCGATATTAATTGGTTTTGCCCCACCTTGGGAATAACTTCTGAGTTATAAAACCTGTTTTCTAGTCTAAAGGGCAACACAGCCCTAGACTCTCCCAAGTATTTAATTCCTGCAGCAAAAACAGAAATTGAGGATATAGAGTAAGTTATTTCTCAGAGGCAACTAGGTCACATAGACCCACAATATTCAGTTCAATTGTTTGTTTTTCCTACACAACATTCCCCAACAAGATTAATAGAACAGATGACCCCAGGGCTACACTTCCTAGAGTGGGTTTTTTGCTCACATACTGGAACTAAAACACTATCTCCCTATATCCAGCTAGTTAGTAAAGTTATCTATACAGACCACAGATGACACAGTCAGTTGCCAGGTTATGACCCTGATGTCATAAGAATTATTTTGAATAAAAAGCAGTTCAAAGCAGTGTTGCCCCTATCTCTGGATATTCAGATAGCACTCTCTGATTATGCATGCCATATAGAGCATGCCCTTCCTGCTAACAAACTACATAAGTTCTTAGCTTGTACTCCTATAGTTGTGCCTACCAACTATAAGTAGTTCACTCCCCCACACCTAACGCTTTAACACTTTTTACTAACAGCTCTGGTAGTCATTAAGTTTGTACTAAATAAATGTGAGCATAGCTGGCTTATGGGGGCTGTACTCTCTCGGCTACTGCACTTTCTCATTGGTGCTGCTGAGCTGTGCAGTCCCCTAGCCTCACTAGGGGACCTGAGTCAGCGCACTGCTTTCATTTGTTGCTTGGCCAGAGTCTGCGGGACAGACTTGCACTCTATCTATCTAGCTAGCTAGCTAGCTAGCTGTCTCCCTTCCTATTAATCATTTATCATCTGTCATCTAACATCTATCTATCATCTATCCCTTTATCATCTGTCCATCATCTGTATCTATATGTATTTATATAGCTATACATAAATATATGTATGCATATATATCATATATATCTATATCATTTAAATGTAAAGATTCTATATTGTAATATTTAAATATCTGCTTTTCTGATGAATATTGAGTTAATCCTCAGATGTTGATTTGTATTATCTTCCAAATTGACTCTTTTGTTTTTTCATTTCTAATGCAACTGAATAAATTTTTATGTCTTTGACTACTCTGGTTTCCTATGTACTTTGTTTCTGACTTTTTTTAAAATAATGTGATTTTTACATGCACTTGTTTATCTTTTTTTGTAGAATATAAAAGCTCTTAAAATGATATCTAGATGATCTGTTTTATCTATTTCCTACATGAAAATATCTCTTGTCATGTATTCAAACATCTAGGGTATCTTTTACTATTCAAAAGTTATTCCTTTTAATGTGGAAAATATATTTGTCTTTTATATGCTTTCATAGTTAAGTATTAATTCATCCTTACAGGAAGAATATATTTAATATTCCATATTTATTTTTGACTTAAAATATTTTTTCACTTTTAGATTTTTAACTAACCAGTTGTGTGTGTGTATGTGTGTCTGTTGTGAGTCCCATATTTTTAAATAAACTCAATACATAGTACAATGACTAATATATAATTTTCTCAATATCTGTGTTGGTATGAACCTGTACAAATTGCATATATGTGGAAAACTAGTTTGGATTCTTTATTCTTTTTCAATGGCTATTTCAATTTTTATTATTTATTCTTTTAAATTATCATTTGTTATTATATGTCTTGATATCAGATAGATTTTGTGTAATCTTTCTTCCTTTACAACTATTTTTAGTATTTATGCATCTTCACAATTTCTTTTAAAATTTATAATTACTAATTCAATATATACAGTTTTGTTTAAATTTTATTAAAACTGTGTTGAATCCATAGATAATTTGGAAGAAATTGGTTCTATAGTACTGAATCTTTCAATCCACACAAATTTTATGTCTTCCTCTTCTATATTGTACTGTGTTTAAAATTATCACATATATTATTTAATTTATTCCTAATCATTACCTATATTGGTGCTATCATTAATGTAATTTTTCTTTTTATCATTGGTTGCCCTTAATACATAATGTGCAGGCTCCCTGGTGGTGTAACAAATTAGATAAGTAAAATTTCAAATTTTCATATCCTTCACCCACTTTTTGATGGGTTGTTTTTTTCTTGTGAATTTATTTAAGTTCCTTGTGGATTCTGAATATTAGCTATTTGTCAGATGAACAGATTGCAAAAATTTTCTCCCATTCTTTAGGTTGCCTGTTCACTCTGATGAAATTTTCTTTTGCCATGCAGAAGCTCTTTAGTTTAATTAGATCCTATTTATCAATTTTGACTGTTGTCGCCATTGCTTTTGGTGATTTAGTCATGAAGTCTTTTCCTATGCCTATGTCCTGAATGGTATTACCTAAGTTTTCTTCTAGATTTTTTTTTTAAATCGTTTTAGGTTTTACATTTAAATCTTTAATTCATCTTGAGTTAATTTTTGTATAAGGTGTAAGGAAGGAGTCCAGTTTCAGTTTCCTGCATATGGCTATCCAATTTTCCCAACACCATTTACTAAACAGAGACTCCTTTCCCAATTGCTTGTTTTTGTCAGGTTTGTCAAAGGTCAGATGGTTGTAGATGTGTGGCATTATTTCTGAGGCCTCCATTCTGATCCACTGGTTCATATTTCTGTTTTGGTAACAGTATCATGCTGTTTTGGTTACTGTAGCCTTGTAATATAGTTTGAAGTTAGGTAGCATGATGCCTCCAACTTTGTTCTGTTTGTTTAGGATTGTCTTGGCTATGTGGGATCGTTTTTGGTTCCATATACAATTTAACTTATTTTTTTTTTTCTAATTCTGTGAAGAAAGTCAATGGTAGCTTGATGGGGATAGCATTGAATCTATAAATTACTTTGGGTAGTATGGCTATTTTCATTATCTTGATTCTTCTTATCCATGAGCATGGAATGTTTTTCCATTTCTTTGTATCCTCTATTTCTTATTTCCTTTAGTTTGTAGCTCTCCTTGAAGAGGTATTTTACATCCCTTGTAAGTTTGATTCCTAGGTACTTTATTCTCTGTGAATGAGAGTTCAGACATGATTTGGCTCTCTGTTTGTCTATTATTGGTCTATAGGAATGCTTGTGATTTTTGCACATTGATTTTTGTATCTTGAGACTTTGCTAAAGTTGCTTATCAACTGAAGGAGATTTTGGGCTGAGGTGATGGGGTTTTCTAAACAACAGATATTTCTCAAAAGAAGATATTTATGTTGCCACAAAAACCTATGAACAAAAGCTCATCATCCCTGGTCATTAGAGAAATGCAAATAAAAATCACCATGAGATACCATTGTATGCCAGTTAGAATGGTGATCATTAAAAAATCAGGAAACAACATATGCTGGAAAGGATGGGGAGAAGTAGTAATGCTTTTACACTGTTGGTGGGAGTGTGAATTAGTTCAACCATGGTGGAAGACAGTGTTGCGATTCATCAAGGGTTTAGAACCAGAAATAACATTTAACCTAGGAATTCCATTACTGGGTATATGCCCAAAAGATGACAAAACAGTCTACTCTACAGACACATGAACATGTGCTTCTATTGTGGCACTGTTCACAATAGCAAAGACTTGGAACCAACCCAAATGCCCATCAATGAGACTGGGTAAAGAAAATATGGCACCTATACACCATGGAATACTTTGCAGCCATAAAAAAATAATAAGTTCGCGTCCTTCGCAGGGAGATGGATGAAACTAGAAACCATCATTCTCAGCCAACTAACACAGGAACAGAAAATCAAATACTACATGTTCTCACTCATAAGTGGGAGTTGAACAAAGAGAACGCATGGTCACAGGGAGGGGAACATCACACACTGGGGCCTGACAGGGGGTTGGGGTAGGGGAGGGATAGCATTAGGAGAAATATCTAATGTAGATGTTGGGTTGATGACTGCAGCAAACCAACATGGCACGTGTATACCTATGTAACAAACTTGCACGTTCTGCACATGTATCCCAGAAATTAAAATATAATTTAAAAAATCATTTTTTTCCTCAATGATTACCTATTTATCCTCATGTTATTTTTGGCCAATATTTTATTCATATTATATTTCAGATTCCTTTCTTTTGATATTACTTCCATAGTTAGGATTAATACTCATTATGCTAAGCAATGTATTTAGCAATTCCTTTGTTAAACATTGTGTCATGTATTTTACTTCTCCTTTTCTGCTTATTTTCCTCTAAGGAACATCCTTTAATCTTTCTCTAAGGCTCAAATTTCTAGATTTTCCAGGGAGAGGTGTTTGAGCTTTTATGTATATTACCTATTGTTACATCAGAAAAGTAAGAATTTTTATGTACATCAATGTTGTTACTGACTTGTCAATATTGAATTAGTGGACAATATATATATGACATAAATAACTAATATCTGTAATTATGATGGACAAATAATCTTTTTAAAAACTTTCAATTGGAGTAAAATACACATAATGTAAAATTTACCATGTAACCATTTTTAAATTCTCAGTGTCATGATATTGAGTTCATTCACAATGCTGTACGATCATTATCATCATCTACTCCAGAGCTCATTTCATTACACAAAACTGAAACTCTGAATCCATTAAAGGATTACTACTCATTCTGCCTCCCACCCCAGCCTCGGCTAACAGTTATTTTACTCTCTTATTCTACGAATTTGACAACCCAATGTACTTCGTTGAAGTTTGTACTTTGTTTTTCTTTTTGTGATTGGCTTATTCCACTTAGCAATTAGTCAAAGCTCGTCTATGTTGCAGCAGGCGTCAGAATTTATTTCCTCTTTATGGATAAATAACATTCACATATATCTTGTTTACCCATTTGTCCATTACAGGCAATTGGGTTACTTCCACCTTTTGGTTATCCCACCCACAACTCTGTATCCGTTAAAGGATTTCTAGACATTCTCCATCCCTCCCTCCCTCCCCAGTCTCTGGTAACCACCAGTGTACAAATATATTTTGAGTGTACAGATATATTTTCTTCAAGACTCTACTTTCAACTGTAATGTATATATCCTTAGAAGTAGAATTTCTGGATCATACTGTAGCTTTATTTTTAGTTTTTGAGGAACTTTTATACTGTTTTTTATGATGGTTGCACCATTTTACATTTCCATCAACAATGTGTAAGGGTTCCAATTTATCCACAATCTCACCAATACTTATTTTCTGTTTGCTGTTTCTCTTGGTGGTTTGTGTGTGTTTATAGTAATGATTTAAATAAATGTGAAGTGATATCTCATTGTGGTTTCTTTTGCATTCCCTAATGATTAGGGATATTGAACATCCTGTTTTGTGCTTGTATAACATTTGAATATAATTTTTATAGAAATCTATTCAAGTTGTTTGCCCATTTTTGAATCAGGATTTGTGTGTGCGTGTTTACTTGCAGGAAGCCCTCTTGATTTTCATTTCAAAAGGTCATTGTAGAACAAAAATGAGCATATATATATATATATATATACACACACACACACACACACATACACACACACACATACATATAGACACATAGACACACACACATATATATATATGGATAGTGCTTTAGTATGCTGATAGAATATAATAAAATTTATAGGACAACACAAGCTATATAAGGTATGCTATTTTAATCCAATGGGATATTAAATTTTCCAAATACATATTAAATAGTATTAAAGATTATATATTGAAAATATTTTACTCTGTCTCTGGTTCATTTTCCTTTTTGGAAAAGATATATTGAATCTATTCTATGATAAAAATATTGTTAAAACTTAGGGACTTCTACGAAATCTCATATGCTCATTTTCTCTTATCTTGCTCTTTTTCTCCTCAAATATAGTTTGATTAAGCAGAAAACTGCAAACATATTCAAAGATAATAATAAAATAAAAAAAGAATGTTGGAGAACTATTATTTCTAAAATAGAGTGAGATGCACTAGTATTTATTAAAATATTAAATTGCTAATTTGTTGATAATTATTTACAAAAACAAAAATTTATAGATTTGAAAGCAAAAATTGCATTAATCTTTATACCAGACGAGTTGCTTCTTTGAACATATCACCATGGTAAACAGAATTATGTAAAGCAATACAAATAATTACAAAATAATATTTACATTTAAAATGATAAAAAAGAAATACATGCAGTCATGAAAATTATAACTTTGTGTATTTGATTTAATATTTTATTCTACCATCTGTAATAGATTATTTTGTGAGAAAATATACTTTTCAAAAATTGAGTGAAGCTGAAGAATATCAGTTTGGAATGTATAGAGAATAAAGATCATAAAAGCAAAAGCAAGCAAAACAAAAAACAAACAAAACAATAAAATTAGTCAAAATACAGTCTAGGATAGGATGAAAGCTTAGGTTTAGCCTACAACATAAAATTTAACTGAATCAACAAATTTCTAAATTTTACAATGTAAAAAATGTATTACTTTTTACATACTTTGTAGTGAGTGTACCCCAGCTGCACTGAAATTGAAAGAAAAAAGAACTCCAAATAATTTGTTAAAATAGGAAACTATTAGCCTCCTTTCATTTCTACCATAGTCCATCTGTGAGCCACATTTAAAAATATACTTTAATTGAGGCAATATCTTCCAAATGATTTCCCTAATGGAGTACATTTGACATTTATGCCCATGCAAATGTCATCTACAACAGAAATTTGTGTGGTTGACTGGCTTAGGATATAGGATTCCAACCCAAAATATTGGGTTAAATTTCTGCCATGACACTTATTCTCCATGTGAATTAAAACAGATTTCTTAAATTTCTAAATCTACATAGTCTTTTTTTTTTCAATCAATAACAGAGGGTTCTTGATAATAAATGACAGTCTTTCATAGGGCCACAGTAAAGATTCAAAGAACTGGCATACATGAAGTCAAACATACCGTAAAAGTTAATGGTAAGAAACAAAGTGCATGGCAGTGACGAACACAGAAAGGTTTGAAGTGAGAGTGCCTTTAAAGCCCAGATCTATCACTGTTATAATTATTAATGGGCTCATTGTCTATCAATATCACATACATTTAATATAATACTAAATATAAACATAAAAATACATTTTGGGGCTTGTATTTAAAACAAGGATATTATTTATCTCAAGTATAATATATCTCAAATATATCCCAAATATAATTTTGAGGATTTAATGATTTAATAAATATAAAGCACTTCATACAGCAGTGTGATGAAACAGCCACATGGTAGGTCAGTTTGATAGATTTTGTACATTACTAAAATTGTTACTTATTTTACGTTCTCTCACTTTTTCCAATTCTTGTATTAAGATTTTCAAATATTTAGAAGAGATTTATAGGCAAATCAAAATCTTCATAAACGTTATTCAGGCCTTCTAATATAATTTGCTTCAAGATCTAAAAATATCTATCATTTGATGCAATGTGGTTTTATGTTAATTCACAGAGAAGAAAAATATTGCATACAATGAGGTATACTTTTATTATAATGAATCATGAAACACAGTTTTATTTAACCAATGAAATTATTGGTATTGTAAACAAGATTAGAAAGATAAAAGTCATTTTTAATGAAGTATTTTATCTCACTATAGTAAGAAACCAAACACTACACAAACATATCAAACCCACCAAAATTTTACAAACTGCTTTTCCTTTGTTAAGTCCTAAAAGTTCAAAATGAAATGTAATGTTTACTCTTGAGAACTCTAAAAATACAAGACTTACTTAATTTACCTATATCATTCCTCAAGGCATTTTATAAAAGAAACAGAATAATTTAATTTTAGGCAATAGAAATAAATTTTTCATGTTTAGCTAAGTTGCAATAAACTATTATGTCCATGAATGTTGACTCACATTTTTTAAATTTTCAAACTCAATGTTAGTTTTAAAATGAATCAAATTTTATATTTTTAAACATATGTATCAAAGAGCCCCTTAAATTTATATTATTTTGGAATTATGAGCCATTTTGGATATTTTCAACCTTAATTCTAGACCATATAAAATATAATTATTTATCAATAATGATCATTCTCCTTTTTTTTTGAGACAGAGCCTGGCTCTGTTGCCCAGGCTGGAGTGCAGTGGGGTGGTCTCGGCTCACTGCAAGCTCTGCCTCCCAAGTTCAGGCCATTCTCCTGCCTTAGTCTCCCAAGTAGCTGGGATTACAGGGGCCCACCACCAAGCCCAGCTAATTTTTTGTATTTTTAGTAGAGATGGGGTTTCACCGTGTTAGCCAGGATGATCTCGAACTCATGACCTAGTGATCCACCCGCCTCAGCCTCCCAAAGTGCTGGGATTACAGGCGTGAGCCACCACACCTGGCCTCACTTTTTTTTTTTTTTTTTTCTTAAGATGAGTTCTCACTCTGTTACTCAGGCTGGATTACAAGTTAAGTTACTAGATGGTAGCTCACTGTAGCGTTCAATTCCTGGGTTCAAGTGATTTTCCCACCTCAGCCTCCCAGTCCCTGGCTTCATAGGCATGTGCCACCACACCCAGTCATCAATGTGTTGTCAAAATATATGTCAAGGGAAAAGGAAGGATAGAAAGAGATTCATTAAAGGATACAAAACCACAGCTACATAGGAGGGATAAGTTCTAGTGTTCTATACCACTATAGAATGACTATTGCTAGCAATAAAGTATAGATTCATATAGCTAGAAGGAGGATATTAAATGTTCTTAGAAGAAAAAAATAAATGTTTAAAATGATAAATTGTGTTAGCCAATTAAAATAATGAAAAATAAAATAAAATGTCAACCACTTTGAATTTCTTCCAAAAAGAGGTGTATATGTTCACATATATTCTGTAAACTGCATTTTAATCTTAGAAAAATTGATATCAATTTATCAATTGATTAATCAAATGAATGCTTTAATCAAACCAATGTTTTAAATGAAATGACTTATTAAATACAATTATGAATATATAATTTATTGCATGTTATAATATATTGTAATTATGTAGTGGAAAAATGTAAAAAATGGTTTTAAAATGTATATTGTTATAAATTATATCTAACATTTAAGCTTGCTGTCAGGGTAACTACACTTTCTTACTGGATGCTCTATTTTTCGAATTGGAAAGCAGAAAAGTATAAATGAAGGATCAACAAAAATATGCTTTATGAATCTAACCGGAACATATCTAAATTCAGATATCAAAACAATTTACCTACATGTGAATATACCTGAGACTAGAACATAGTTGTATTTCTTTATCCAGGATACAGCATCCTGGCTAGGAACTGCTTCCAAATTCTATTACAGTTTACATGCTTTGAATTTTTTAACCTATGGATCTATATTCTAATTGCAATTTGAGAAAACTATTCTCGTTAATACTTAAAATCCACACTGTAGTATTAATACGGATTTATATTTAATGAAATTTGGCAGTTTATTTTTTCTGTTTTATTATTAAACAGATATATTGAACGTCTAAATTATGTAGAACACTGGTTCCTTTTAGGCTGTAAAAATGAATTGAGAAAGAATCATTTATTCAAGGAATTCATAATACTTTTAATTAAATGACTAATGAGTTCTAAGAAAAAAGAAATTATTTTAATTAATGAGATCAAAGATGTCTCCAGAGAAATGGAGTTGTATCAAACTTAGTCTTGGAAGAGAGGCAAGGATTTGCACATGGAGGTAAGGATTTAAGGGGTGATTCAGAAATAATGAGCATGTCCAGAGGCAAGTTTGCAGTGTGTAGTACATTATAAATTGGACCACAAAAAAACAGAAACGATTGCTAGTTGGCAAGCCTTTGTAGGAATTTCGATGTCAATCATCAGTCTGAAGTTATATATAGGCTTTATTCAGCATATAATGGAATGACCTGAAGAGAGTTTCCACAGTGAACAACAAGGTCAATGCTGTTCTGAAGAAAAACTAATTAGGCATCAACATTCCAAAGTACTTGGAGGAGGAAGGTGAACCAAACATTATGTAATACATGAACTGTGAGAAAATATATTATTTTCCCCAACTTCCTGTTTCTTGCATATTCATCCTATAGGTAAGGGTTAATGAGTGGACAAGAATTGACCTATGAACAAAAAATAATCTCAACTGATTGTTTAAAAAGTGTTCCCAAAAGGATAAGCATATGTTCCACAGCCCTCACAAGAGGAAAACTATCAAAAATTCTAGGAAAAGTGATATTGAATGTAAACTATTCCAGTGTTTGACAAAAGAACATACACTATTTCAGTGATACAAAAATTGACTAGATAATCAAACCTGAGAAAATACTGTAGGAAACTTTTTTTCTATGCCAAACCCACTTTTATCACTATCAACTTATTTTTTAAAATAAATACAATTTATGGGCATCTATTCCATTATCCTTGTTTATTATATTGTCTGTATTCTCCCAAAAATGCAAACTACATGAGGGCATAAGTTTTTATCTATTTTGTACACTACTTTTTAAAATTATTTTTATTTTCAGACAGAGTCCTGTTCTATCGCCCAATCTGGAGTGCAGTGGCTCAGTCTCAACTTACTGCAACCTCCTCTTCCTGGGTTCAAGTGATTCTCCAGCCACAGACTCAAGAATTATAGGCATATGCCACCAGACCTGGTTAATTTTTGTTTTGTTTGTTTGTTTGTTTTTTGTATTTTTTAGTAGAGATGGGGTTACATCATGTTGGCCAGGCTGATCTCAAACTCCTGATCTCAGGGTGATCTGCCTGCCTTGGCCTCCCAAAGTGCTGGGATTACAGGCGTGAGTCACCGCGACTGGCCTGTGCACTACTTTTTGACTAACATCATAAAACGAGTTTTTCTTGGTTATATATAAATGTGGAATATTGTAGTAGATATTCTCTTATGCCTGACTGTTCTTTCTTTTATTAAAATGTGATACACATTTATGCTGTTCATACATCAATGGTTAACTTATTCTCATGCTTCAACAGCACAGCAGAGGTTTTATAAATCTTATTTATTTCAGGACCGGACCATTATTCAACCTTAAAAATATTGAGGACCACAAGTGCCTTGTTTTTATTCATACCCATCAACTTCTATAGAAATTTCTATAGAAATTCTGATGCTATAGCATCAGAAATATAACTAAGAGTTTTGTATTTTTTATTAATTTATTTAAAGTAACAATAATAAACCCACTAAACACTAACATGAACAATATTTGGAGTTTAAAAATAACTGTATTTTCCAAAATACATATTTGACATAAGGCAGTGTAATATAATTTTTTAATTAACTTTAATCTTTGATTTAGTAGAACATAATCAATTTTCTTATCTCCTTCCTACCTACCATCTGTATTCATTTTGTAGCAATATGTTGTTTTAGTTGAAGTGTATGAAGGAAATTTGGCTTCACAAATATTTGTATCTGTAAATGGGAATCATATTTGAATGGTGTTTTCACATATTTTGGGATATTTTTATTTGATACTATACGCAAACTCAATGTTTTAATTTTACATTAATTTAAATATAGAATCCACAAATATTTCAATGAGCTTTTCATAATCTGTCACATCAAAAATTATTGATTATTTTTTACATTGAATGGTCTTTTACCCCTACATAATGTTGCTACAATGATTATATAAAAATAATAGTTATCTATTTTATGCAGATATTCTAAATATTTATGCATGTCGCTGTGAAATATGAAAAATTACTTTTGCTTATATTATCACAAATCTCATTAGGAAATTCCATGGTAGTGGGTATTTGTCAATCTTATGGTGACAGATACAAGACTTCCAAAATTCTAACATTTACTAGGAATTTTTTTGATTACCCCAAACACTCTCTATTTTGTTCTGTCAAATGAAAAATTCACTCCATTTATTTTTGATGAAACTTGAATTAGATACCTAAGGCAGGATAATGATAATTTTTCTGTTGGCTCCTCTCTTTAAATAAAAACAATATTCTGTGAATAAAAGTGGCTAAAGTCTTGAGCAAATACTTCTCTAAAAAGGTATATGAAAGGTCAGTAGACTAAGCAAACACATGTTCAACAACATTGGTTGACTTCCAGTGATGTGGCACTTTTTTTCTATTTCATTGGTAATATAAATTATTGTAAATATTTTATTTGAGTTTGCTTTTTGTTTTCACTATGATATAATAAAGTGCGTATATTTTAATCTACTCTGTTCAGAAATTACAGGATCACTGGAATTCTTTTTTCTTGTCGTTTCAACCCTTGATTTAATTTTGATAAATTATTTCACATTATCAGTTAAAATGTTTGTTCCTGTCCTAGTCTTTTCTTTCTTCTCTTTCTGAAAATACAGTTACAGTAAGTTATTTAGTACAGATTGTAGAAATATTGGGGGCAGTGAAATATTTTTATCCAGTCCTCCTGAAAGAGTGGCATGGTGGACATATTGGAATAGCCAAGAAAATCTAGGAAGGCAGGCACATCCATATGTCAATATGGGGCCACAATATTGAGTTGGTGGAAAAGACTCTGGAAGTCTGGCATCTCTTTATCTGGCTGTGGATATGCACTGCTGATGGTCAGCTAGGCGGGCAGTTGAGAAAAACCAGATGTAGAAGGTGAGAGCTCAACAAGTTGGAAGCTGGTAGCATCTCTGGCTTTCCCTGGAGTGTCATGAAATACATGATAAGACTAAACTTGGATTATACTTCATATGTCTCCTATCACATGCAAAATGATAAGCTGAGAGACTTATGGCAGCCAGTTGGGCATGTTGAATGACATATAAACTTGTCTTTTACACAAATCTTACCTAATAGGAAACACAGATACATGTTAGCCAAGTTGAAACACTGGAAACTAAATATAAAAGAAGGATATGAGAATTCTTAAAACTCACTTTGGATTCCACCTAGTTGGTGGTATGAAAGCTTATAGAATTAAGTTATGTCAAGACTCCAAATTTATCATTGATTTTCCTAAAATTTCTAGTTACATATTGTGTAATAAGTAAATGATTAAATCATGTACATCTCCTTTTCACTATGTATGTTTTCTTAACTTTCTTTTTAAATATTTGAGTCTTTTTCTGTGTAAAGATACTTGTCATTTTACAATGCTTTCAAATTGCCATGATCTAATACTTTGAAATTTACCTATGTGATGGTTTTACTAATTCCTAATTCTGGAATTTTCAATAGGCTTATTGAAATTGAACATTTCAATCTCCTTCTTTAATTTTAGTGTTTATTTAATCTTATTTAAAATTTTATACAATATTTGTCTTCTCTTACCTTCTTATTGACATTGTTTTAATTGGTTCTATTTCTCTATGCTATATATTAATGAATACAATTTATACATCTGCTATATATGTCTATATTTTATATATTAATAGTTTTATAGTTATATGTCATATGTTTGTACAATTATAGTAATATATATATATTTGTGTATATATACACACCTCCTACATTTTAAATTGACTCTTCTGTATACATTTGCATTATAATTATTTTGGTTTTACACCTTTGTAGTATTTTGTATATTTTGTATATGTTAATATTTAATAATCTTAAACATTAGTAAGTCCATTTCAGATTCAAAATCCAAGAAACTAGGAGTGTTTTTTCTTCCTAATTTGTTAGACTCATTGGCTATCAGTAACGAAGTTATTTTTCAAATTTTAAGTTTGAAATATTCTTCAGAAGAAGTTCTTTTTCTCTAATAGAAGACACTATTGTAAGCATATGCTCCACCTGATCACCAGGTGATGCCATTTCGGAATCAAGTCATATGTTAGTAGCATGTGGTTTGTGATTTGCTAATAGATCTCAGAGCCAGTCCCGAAACTAAAACTAGGTTGGTCCGGGCCTTTATTGTAGATGTCTCTCTCAATACAAGCCCCAGGAAGTGCTCACTTTAGATTTTTTTGTATCTTTCTTCACAGAGGATCCTTCCTACAGCCTCCTGTCTCAAGTCTTGTTGCCAGCTCAGACTTTCAAATCACATGAATTGCTCTCCTATGCTAGCATCCTGCAGAAATTGAAATCCCGCCTGCGTTCACTCCCAGGTTCAGACCTTTGCTGACCTATGTTAAGCTCATAGGTTTTCTGGACAACCTTTTCTAGACTATGATGATGTATATCTGTAAAAAACTATCTGGGTTCAGTTGCTGACATTTGACAGCTTTAAGCCTTGCCTTACTTCTTTGGATTTCCCTTCTGTGCCTCATCTAGACAAGATAATAAGAAAGCCTCTGTTGACGCCTCATTTGGTGCTAGCAGGAGTTTAAACATTCCTGAGCAGGAGGACATCACCCTGGCCCTACCCTCAAGCCATCGTTAAAATCTCAAGCTCCTTTCTTTTATCTGCTCTCTCAGTCCTTTTATTTATTTTGTTAACGTTTGAATTAGGTTCAGGGGTACAGGTGCAGGTTTTTGATATAGGTAAATTTCATATCACAGGGGCTTGGTATACAGGTTATTTCATCACACAGGTAATAAGCATAGTACTTGAGAAGTAGTTTTTCTATTGCCACTCTCCTCCCACCCTGCAAACTCAACCAGGCTCTAGTATCTCTTGTTCCCTTCTTTGTGTCCATATGTACTCAACGTTCCGCTCCCACTTTTAAGTGAGAACAAGTGGCATTTGATTTTCAGTTCTTGTGTTAGTTTGCTTCAGGTAATGGGTTCTGGCTCCATCTGTGTTGCTGCTGCAAAGGACATAATCTTGTTATTATTTTATGGATGAATACTATTCCATAGTGTGTGTGTGTGCGTGTGTGTGTGTGTGTGTGTATACCTAAATGTTCATCAATGGTAAGCTGGATATTATCTATCTATCTATCTATCTATCTATCTATCTATCTATCTATCTATCTATCTATCTATGTGTGTGTGTCTGTGTGTATACCTAAATGTTCATCAATGGTAAGCTAGATATATATATATATATAATATATAAATATATATTATTTATATATATAAATATATATAATATATATAATATATATTATATATATTATATATAATATATATTTATATATATATAATATATATAAATATATAATATATATCACATTTTGATTCCATGTCTCTGCTATTGTGAATGGTGACACAATGAATATACACGTATACATGTATGTGTGTCTTTATAGGAGAATGTTTTATATTCTCTACGTGAATGCCCAGTAATGGAATTGTTGGGTGAAATGGCAATTCTGTTTTAAGTTCTCTGGGAAACTGCCACACTAAATTTCACAATGGCTCAACTAAATTTACATTCCCATCCATAGTATATAACCATTCCCTTTTCTCCACAACCTTGTCTGCATCTGTTACTTTTTGACTTTTTAAAAATAGTCATTCTGACTGATGTTAGCGGGTATCTTATTGCGGTTTTGACTTTCATTTCTGTAATGATTAGTGATGTTGAGCATTTTTCTCAGATGCTTGTTGGCTGTGTGTATGTCGTCTTTTGAAAAGTGTCTGTTCATGTCATTTGGTCACTCTTTAATGGGGTTGTTTGTTTTTCGCTTGTTAATTTGTTTCAGTTTCCTATAGGTGTTGGATATTAGACCTTTTTCAGATGCATAATTTGCAAATATTTTCTCCAATTCTATAGGTTGTCTATTTGCTCTGTTGATAGTTTCTCTGCAGAAACGCCTTAGTTTAATTAGGTCTCATTTTTTTTAATTGCAATTGCTTTTTGCAAATTTATCACAATTATTTGCCAGACTATGTCCAGAATGGTATTTCCTAGGTTATCTTCTAGGATTTCATAATTTTAGATTTTACATTTAAGTCTTTAATCCATCATGACTTGGTTTTTGAATATGGTGTAAGAAATAGCCCAGTTTCAATCTTAGGCATCTTGCTCGCTAGTAATCCCAGCATCATTTATTGAATAGGTAGGGAGTTTTTTTTTATTCAAAAACACCTCTTGTTTTGTCAACTTTGTCAAAGATCAGATAGTTGTAGGTATGTGGCTTTATTTCTGGGCTCTGTGTCTGTTTTTGCACTGGTACCATGAAATTTTGGTTTCTGTAGCCTGGTAGTATGGTATGAAGTCGGGTAATGTGCTGCCTCCAGGGTTGTCATTTTAACTTAGGGTTGCCTTAGCTATTCAGTCTCTTTTTCAGTTCCATATGAATTTTAAAATGGGTTTTTCTAATTCTGAGAAAAATATTATTGGTGGTCTCATAGTCATAGCATTGAATCTGTAAATTGCTTTGGACACTATGCCCATTTTAGCAGTATCAGTTCTTTCTATACATGAGCATGAAATCTTTTTTCATTTGGTTGGTCAACTCTGATTTCTTTGAGCAGTGTTTTGTGATTCTTGTAGGGATGTTTCTCATACCTGGTAAGCTGTATTTCTAGGCATTTTATTCTTTGTGGTTACTGTGAATGGGATTACATACTTGATTTGGCTCTCAGCTTGGATATTGTTGGTGTATAGAAATGCTACCAATTTTATATTTTATATTCTGAAAGTTTGCTCCAGTTGTTTATAAAATCAAGGAGCTTTTGGACAGAGGCTCTAAATTTTTCTTGGTACAAAATCATATTGTTTGCAAACAGAGATAGTTTGATTTCCTGTCTTCCTATATGGATTATATTGTTTGGCTTTGTATCCCCAGCCAAATCTCATCTGGAATTGTAATCCCCACATGTCAGAGGAGTGTCCTCATGAAGGTGATTGGATCATGGGCGGCGAATTTCCTCCTTACTTTTCTTGTGATAGTGAGTGAGTTATTACGAGATCTGATGTTTTTCAAGTGTGGTATCTCACTCCCACCCCTTTCTTACTGCCATGTAAGATGTACCTTGATTCCCCTTTGCCTTCTGCCATGATTGTAAGTTTCCTGAGGCCTCCCCAGCCACGCAGAACTGTGAGCCAAGTAAACCTTGTTTGTTTATAAATTACCCAGTCTCATGTAGTTCTTTATAACATTATGAAAACAAACTACACAATTGATGCCTCTTATTTATTTTTCCTGCCTAATTCCTCAGTCCAGCACTTTCAGAAAGATTTTGAATAGGAGAGGTGATAGAGGGAATTCTGGCCTTGTTCCAGTTTCCAAGGGAAATGCTTCCAGTTTTTGTCCATTCAGTGTGATGTTGGCTGTGGGTATGTAATGGATATCTCCTATTATTTTGAACTAGGTTCTTTCAACAGTTTTTTGATGGTTCTTAACATGAAGGGATGTTGAATTTTATCGAAAGCCTTTTCTGTGTCTATTGAGATGATCATGGGTTTGGTTTTTGTTCTGTTTATATGATGAATCACATTTATTGATTTGTATATACCGAACCAACCTTAAATCTCAGGGATAAAACCTACATGATTGTGGTGATTTAGCTTTTCAATGTGCTGCTAGATTTGAGATACTGGTATTTTGTGAGTATTTTTGCATTTTACTTATTAAGGATATTGACCTAAAGTTATTTTTTGTTGTGTTTCTGACAGATTTTGTATTACAATGATGTTGGCCCCATAAAATAAGTTTCAAAAAGGTCCTTCCTCAATTTTTTGAAATAGTTTCAATAGAAATGGTACCAGCTCTCCTTTATACATCTAGATGAACTTCACTGTAAATCCATCCGTTTCTGAGCTTTTTCTAGTTGATAGGGGATTATTACTGATTAAATTCTGTAACCCATTATTTGTCTGTTCAGGGATTCGTTTCTTCCTGTTTCAACATTGGGAGGTTGTATGTTTCCAGAAATTTATCAATGTCTTCTATGTTTTCTAGCTTGTGTGCATAAAAGGGCTCATAATAGTCACTGAAGGTTTTTGTATTTTTGTGGAGTCAGTGGAAAAGTCTCCTTTTTATTTCTGATTGTGTTTATTTGGATCTTCTCTCTTTTTTATTTTTAGTCTAAATAGCACTCTATCAATCTTTATTTATTCTTTCAAATAAGCAAATCTTGAACTCATTGTTTTGTATGGATTTTCACATCACAGTTTCCTTTAGTTCAGATCTGATTTTGGGTATTTCTTGTCTTCTTTATCTTTGGGGTTAGTTTACTCTTTTATCTCTAGTTCCTCTAGGTGTGATGTTCTGTTGTTAATTTGAAGTTCTAACTTATTGATGTGGGTGTTTAGTTCTATAAATTTACCCCATAACAGTGCTTTATCTGTGTCCCAGAGATTCTGGTATGTTGTATCTTTGTTCTCAGTCTTTTCAAGGAATTTCTTGATTTCTGTGTTAATTTCCTTGCTTACCCAAAAGTTGTTTAGGAGCAGGTTGTTTAATTTCCATGTAATTCTATGGTTTTGAATGATTTTCTTAATATTTATTTTCATTTCACTGTGGTCTTTGTGGTTCATATGATTTGTTTTTAATTTGCTAAGGATTGTTTTATGGCTGGATGTCTGTTCAATTTTAGAATATGTGCCATGTGTATCTGAGGAGAATGTATATTTTGTTGTTTTTGGGGTTGAGGGGTCTATAGACAGCAATTAGGCCCATTTGGTCAAATGTTGAATTCAGGTCCCAAATATTATTGTTAGATTTCTGACTCAACAATCTGTCTAAAACTGACAGTGGGGTGTTGAAATCTCCCACTATTATTGTGTGGTTATCTAAGCCTCTTTATATCATAGGTCTCTAAGAACTGGCTTTATGAATTTGAGTGTTTCTGTGTGGGGTGCATATATGTGTTTAAGACAGTTTGGTCTTCCTGTTGAATTGAACCCTCTAACATTATGTAATGTCCCTCTTTGTGTTTTTTGATCTGTGTTGGTTTAAAATCTGTTTTGTCTGAAAGTAGAAAAACAACCCCTCTTGATTTTTTTTCCGTGTTCTGATTACTTGGTAGAATTTTTTCCATCCCTTTACTTTGAGCTTACTATGTCTTTGCAAGTAAGATAGGTCTCTTGAAAATAGTATACCAATGATTCTTGCTTCTTTATCCAACTTGCCATTCTGCAACTTTAAATTGAGGCATTCAGCTCATTTATATTCAAGGTTAATATTGATATGTGTAGATTTGATCCTGTCATCATGTTGTTAGCTGGTTATTATGCAGACTTGATTGTGTGGTTGGATTATAGTGTCAATGGTCTTTGCTCTTAAGTGTGTTTTTATGGTGGCAGGTAATGATCATTCCTTTCTATATTTAGCATTCCTTTCAGGACCTCTTGTATGGCAGGTCTGGTGGTAACAAACTCCCTTAGCATTTGCTTATCTGAAAGGAATTTTATTTCTCCTTCACTTATGAAGCTTAGTTTGGCCAGATATAAAATTGTTGGCTGAAATTTCTTTTTGTTAAGACTTCTGAATACCAGCTCCTAATCTCTACTCTTAGTCTAATAGAGTTCCTTTTTGTAAGTGATATGCCCCTGTTTTCTACTTGCCTTTCATTTTAACAATGAATGATCTGATGACTGTGTGTCTTGGTGACGGTCATCTGCTGTGATATCTTGCAGGGGTTCTCTACAGTTTCTAAGTTTGAATGTTGACCTCTTTAGTGATATTGGGGAAATTTTCATGGACAATACACTGAAATATGTTTTCCAAGTTACTTGCTTTCTCTCACCCTTTTTCAGGGACATCAGTGAGACATAGATTTGGTCTCTTTACAAATTTCCATATTTCTCAGAGGTTTTGTTCTTTCTTTTTAAGTCTTTTTACTTTATTTTTGTCTGACTGAGTTATTTCTGAGAACCAGTCTTCAAGCTTTGAGCTTCTTTCCTCAGCTTGGTCGATTTTGCTATTAATACATTCAATTGTGTTCTGAAATTCTTGAAGTGAGTTTGTCCGTTCTATCATATAAGTTTGGTTCTTTCTTAAAATGACCATTTCATCTTTCATCTCCTGTAGTGTTTTATTACATTGCTTATTATCCTTTAATTGGGTGATGAATCTCAATGATCTTCATTCCTATCCATACTCTGAACTATATTTCTGTCATTTTAATCACTTCAGCCTCATTAAGAATCATTGCTTGGGAACTAGTACAATCATTTGGAGGTAAGAAGACACTCTGGCTTTTTGAGTTGCCAGAATTATTGTGCGGATTCTTCCTCATCTGTATGGGCTTATGTTCCTTCAATTTTTGAAGTTGCTGTTCTTGTGTTGCCTTTAACTTCTTTGATGATGCTGGAGATTTGATTGTGGTACAAGGTGGGTTCAGATGACTGGCTTTGCTTCTGAAAGATTTTATTTAGGGTCAAGGCTCAGCTCAGCACTCCTGGGCTATGTACTTTAACACTGAGGGGCTGGTATCAGGCCTTTCTGGTCTTGTTCTCTGGCCACTTGAGGTTAGGAATCTGTTTCACTTAAGGGGCTGCATTGTTTCTGGACCACTGGCCACAGCAGTCCAGTGGGTGGGACAGGCCAAAGCCCTTATTGGGGCAGTGGCAGTAGGATCTGTGCTTGTTCATACATGCTTGCAGCAGTGGCAGTGCAACAGGGAGTACACGTCAGCTGGGGCGAAATACCAGTGGGAGCAGTGCTACAACATTTCTTCAGGTGACCACACTGCTGCTGGTGGAGGTGGGAAACAGGGTGCTTGTGGGTGTGGGGCTGCCAGATTCCATGCATGCCTTTGCAGAGGCAGCAGTGTTGGCACACAGGGGGCTGGGTTGCCGGCCACATACATGCATTCACAGTGGAGGCACTGACTGCATAAGGATGAAGGTGGGGTTGCTGGCATCTGTACATGCATTCGTACTGGTAAAGTGTTGGGAGGATAAACAAGGGTGATTGCCTTCCAGCAAAGTGGTGCAAGTGAGACTGAAGTAAGGAGAGGGTGCAGATGGGCTGGTGCTTGTTATCTGGTGGTGCTCTGCTGGAGCTCTCCAATGGTCTGCTGGAGAAGGAACTATGATGAAGGTCCCCAGAAAATGCCCCAGTTGGGCATGTGAGGCTGCACTGCAAGTAGGTATGGCTAGGCTGGGGCACCAAAGGAGACAAGCAGCCAGGGGGGTGATCAGATCAGACTGGCCCCATCTCTCAAGCAAAACCACCCTGCTGTCTCCATGTCTGAAAGTCTTCCCTGTGCTAAAGTCTCTTAGGAAAGCATGGTGAACCTTGGGTAATGAGCATCCCTGGCCATGCTCTACTGCAGATGTGCACATACCAAACCCTCTGGCCTCTTTTCAGGCTGGAGTTTCTCCCCCTGTGAAAAGGCAGCTCTCAAGGCAGCTTTCCTTGCCAGCTGTGGGGGCTTTGACGTCTCCTACTGCCAGAATTTCAGAGCTTTGTGATGAGAGTGTTTCACTCCTTATCTGTTCAACTCACCCCTTCCCCAGTAGTTATTGGGGGATAGGAATGAGTCCTAGTGTGAGGTAGCCCTGTGCAAGGTTCTCAGCTTCCTCCCCATTCAGCCCAGCATCTGTGTCCTTCTTCCATCCACTCTCAATTCTTTCCATATGAAGATCTGCTCAGAGTATCCCAGTCTTCCCAATGTTCCAGTTTTCCAGTGGCAGATGGTTCTCCTGACCGTCTCTAGTCGGCTATCTTGAATCCCGCACTTTTTGTTTCAATCCCTTAATTTACCTGCTTTACATCCACCTTTCTCTCCCCAGAAAGGTGCTTATGTGGATAATATACCTTTCACACCTGTGTGTTTGTGTGTGTTTTTGTGCATGCACATGTAAATGAATCATCAGTTTCAATATCCTAATCAAAGTGGGGACAGTGATTCATCTAGTCCTATGGGTGGCCACAACATCTTCGTTGTATCTTAGTTATTCTATTTAAATTTGTAAAATGTTTTTCTCAACTACTATATTTTTATATGGTGGGATGAATGAATGGGACATATTTCATAAAAACTCACTTGCCATTTGAATAAGACAATAGTTGTTCATAGTTACACATTTTATTTCTAATTGTTAGCCTTACTTTAGCTTGTTTCCTTTTCTTTTGTTTAAAATATGTATTTTTACTATTTTTGTTAGTACACTTTCTGAAGTCAGGAAAAAGGAAATAATTTTCACATGAATTTTTAGTGACTTGTGCCTGTGCATCTACAGATAATACATAGAATCATCAAATAGATTTTTGAATAACAGTTTACATTTTTATTAACACAGCTTAATCTATACTTTCATGTATGAAAAGTTTTATTTTTAATATTAGATGTTTTTCTCTCAGATAATATATCATGTCTGTCCATTAATAAAGTCATTAATATCTAGGAGAATAATTTGTAGCCCTCCTTAAAGTGTTCTATATATCCTTTCAGAATCACAAAAGGTTCTTTTTATTTTCATATTGTTATTGGGAGGAATAAATTTAACTCAGGTGATTTAATTCAATGCTAGTATAAAAGTTACCTATGATTTCATTATATTTGTATGGTTAGCCATTCTCTGAACTTCCTTATTAATCTCACATTTTCTCTATTGATTTATATAGATTTTCTAAGATAAAACATATTAACAACAAATACATCTAAATTCTCTATCGTTTCAGTGGTAGAAATTTGAGAAAATATTAATTATATTAATAATTTTTACCAACATTAGTTTTTGCATCTTTCTGTATTTTAGTTTAAATAGGTTTAAAATTTTACTACCCATGTCTTCTATTTCAGAAATAGTCCTTATAATATTAAAAAATGAAAATATTAATAGCATGTCTGTTTATTTAAATCACTTTTCTCATGTCAGAAATAGGTAATGTGTAATAACCATTTGCTAAATATGTCATTTTTGTATTAAGTATTGTTCTAATATTATACTATTTTCCCTGAAATAAATCATTCTCTCATTTCTAAAATTAAATATTTGTGATTGTGGATAAATATTCTTTTTCTCTGAGTGGATTAATTTTTCTCCTATTTTGTGAAAGCTTTCCTCATTGATATTAATTTTATCATTTGGCATATTTGCTTACTTTGTCAAATTTTTAAGTCATATTTTAAAAAGCTTTGTTTTCCACGTCTTTGAAATATTATGCAGTTCTGTCCTCATTTGTTGCTTCATGATTTATGAAAATACCCAATATGTATTCAAAGTCAATACTATTTCGGAAGTAGCTTTGGTAAATTTTCCAAATGCTTGACAGGTACTCTCTTTTTAAAATGAATTTAAAGGTTCTCATTTATAAAATATGCTATATCTAGCTTTGTATTAGAAAATAACAATAATAGGAAGAAAAGAAATACTGAAATATAATCTTATAAATTATATAATATTTAGATAATTCTATATGCAATATAATTCTCAATATGCCTGTTATTCCAGATATTTATGTTGGAAATATATTTTTCTAGTGTGTTGCTATTTCACCTTCATATACATTTGTTTTTAAAAGCTAACATCTGCACATTAATTTAAACTTACAGAAAATCTGAAACTATTTCAAATGCTTCACCCAAATTCACAAATTGTTCACATTTTGCCATATTTGTTTTTCTATCTCTATCTATCTATCCATCTCTATCAATCTATTTATCTGACATCTATTTAGCTATCTATATCTGTCTGTTGGCATCTATTTAATTATCTCTGAATTCAGATTCATTTGTGAGTAAATTATGACACTGTGCCTCTTTTAAAATTTCATTTGACTTTCATAAGTATATACATAAATATATATGGTAATAGCACTCTTATATAATTACCTGGGTTAGTTTCCTCTTTGTTATAATTATCCTATTCAAAATAAATACACTAGACTTTTTAAAATGGATTCTGCATCCTCAATTCTGTTTAACTTATCACTGAGACAATATTTTTTTTTTAATTTTTAAATTTTTGTTTAACTTCTATTTTCGTTTCAGGGTACATGTGTGGGTTTGTTATACAGGTGAACTCATGTCATGAGCGTTTGTTTTATAGATCATTTCATCACCAATATATTAAGTCTAGTACCCACTAGTTATTTTTCCTGATCATCTTCCTCCTCCCATTCTCCACTTTCTGGTAGGTGATGGTATCTGTTGTTTTCCTTTAAGTTTCCATGTGTTCTCATTACTTACCTTCCACCTTTAGGTCAGAACATGCAGTATATGCATTTCTATTCCAGCTTTAGTTTGCTAAGGATAATGGCCTCTAGTTCCATCCATGTTCCTGCAAATGACATAATTGTATTCTTTGTGTGGCTGCATAGTATTTCATGATGTAGATGTACTAAATTTTCTTTATTCAGTAAATCGTTGATGGGCACTTATGTTGGTTCTGTGTCTTGGCTATTGTGAATATCTAGAATGAAAATATACATTTGTGTGTTTTTATGACAGAATGATTTACATTTTGGGGGGTATACACCCCTTAATGGAATTGCTGGGTTGAATAGTAGTTTTGTTTTTCACCTTTGAGGAACTACCACAATATTTTCCACAATTTGAACTAATTTACATTCCCACCAACCATACATAAGCATTCCTTTTTCTCTGCAGCCTCGCCAGCACCTGATATTTTTTGACTTTTTAATGATACCCGTTCATTGTGGTTATGATTTGAATTTCTCTAATGTTCAGCGATATTGAGCTTTTTTTTTTTTTCGTATAATTGTTGGCCATATGTATATCTTTTGAAAAGTGTCTGCTCATGTTTTTGCCCCCCCCCCCTTTTTTTTTTTGAGACAGAGTCTCGCTCTGTAGCCCAGGCTGGAGTGCAATGGCCAGATCTCAGCTCACTGCAAGCTGCGCCTCCCGGGTTTACGCCATTCTTCTGCCTCAGCCTCCCGAGTAGCTGGGACTACAGGCGCCCGCCACCTCGCCCAGCTAGTTTTTTTGTATTTTTTTTAGTAGAGACGGGGTTTCACTGTGTTAGCCAGGACAGTCTCGATCTCCTGACCTCGTGATCCGCCCGTCTTGGCCTCCCAAAGTGCTGGGATTACAGGCTTGAGCTACCGCGCCCGGCCTTTGCCCACTTTTTAATGGAATTGTTTGTAGGCTTTTTGTAAATTTGTTTAGTTTCCTTATAGATGCTGGATATTAGATCTTTGTCAGATGCATCATTTACAAAACTTTTCTCACATTCTGTAGGTTGTCTGTTTAATCTCTTGATAGTTTCTTTTAATTGAAAGTCTTTAGTTTAATTAAATCCCATGTATCAATTTTTGATTTTGTTGCAATTGCTTTTGACATTTTCGTCATGAAGTCTTTGCCAGTTCCCCTGTTCAGAATGGTATTGCCTAGGTTGTCTTCAGGGTTTTTATAGTTTGGGGTTTTACATTTAAGTCTTTAATCCATCTTGAGTTGATTTTTGTATATGACATAAGGAAGGCATCCAGTTTCAGTTTTCTCCATAGGTCTAGCTAGTTATCCCAGCACCACTTATTAAATAAGGAGTCCTTTCCCAATTGTTTTTGTCAAATTTATTGAAGAACAAATAAGGCTCAGCCTAATTTCTGAGCTCTGTACTCTGTTCCACTGGTCTATGTGTCTGATTTTGTACCAGAGTCAAGTTCTTTTGGTTACTATAGCCCTGTGGCATATTTTGAAGTCAAGTAGTGTGATGCCTCCAATTTTGTTCTTTTTGCTTAGGATTGCCTGCGCTATTTGGGCTCTTTTTTGGTTCCATAAGAACTTTAAAATAGCTTTTTTGTTTTTCTAGTTTTTTGAAGAATGTCATTGGTAGCTTGATAGGAATAGCACTGAACCTGTAAATTACTCTGGATATTATGGTCATTTTAACTATATTGATTCTTCCCATCCATGAGCATGGAATGTTTTTCCATTCATTTGTGTCATCTCTGATTTCTTTGAGCAGTGTTTGGTAATTCTCACCTTAGAGATTTTTCACCTTCCTGGTAAGTTGTATTTCTATGTATTTTATTATTTTTATGACAACTGTGAAGGGGATTGCATTCCGGGTTTGGCTACTGGCTTGGCTATTGCTGGTGTATAGGACTGCTAGGGATATTTTACACTGATTTTGTATCCTGCCACTTTGCTGAAGTTGCTTATCAGCTCAAACAGCTTTTCACCAGAGACTATGGGGTCTTCTACATATGAAATCATATCCTCTGCAAACAGGGATAGTTTGATTTTCTCTCTCTGTATTTGGACGTGTTTTATTTTTCCTGACTGATTGCTTTGGTCAGGCCTTCCCATACTATGTTGAAAAAGAATAGTGAGAGAAAGCATCTTTGTCTTGTGCTGGTTTTCAAGAGGAATTCTTTCAGCTTTTGCCCATTCAGTATGATGTAGGCAATAGATATGTAATAGATGGCTTTTATTATTTTGAGTTAAGTTCCTTCAATGTCTAGTTTGCTGAGAGTTTTTAACATGAAGGGACATTAAATGTTATTAAAAGCCTTTTCTGCATCTATTGAGATGATCATGTGGTTTTTGTCTTTAGTTCTGTTAGTGTGATATATCACATTTATTGATTTGCATTCTAGGAATAAAGCCTACCCGATCATGGTGAATTAGCTTTTTGATGTGCTCCTGGGTTTGGTTTGCCAGTATTTTGTTGGATATTTTTGCATCAGTATCATCAAGCATATGGGCTGAAATTTTCCTTTTCTTTCTTTTACTATTCCATTGTTTCATGTGTCTGTTTTAATACTAGTACCATGGTGTTTTGGTTACTATAGCTCTATAGTATAGTTTGAAGTCAGGTGGTATGATGCCTCTAGCTTTGTTCTTTTTATTTAGGATTGACATGGCTATTCAGGCTCTCTTTTGGTTCCATATTAATTTTTAAATAATTTTCCTAGTTTTGTGAATAATTTTCACAAAACTACAAACCATTGTAGTTTAATGAAATAACAATGAATTAATAAGTTGCTTCAGGCAGTACGACTATTTTAATGATATTGATGACAACACTGAATATTTCCTTAATTGCTAGTTTTAGGGTATGTCTTTAATTTGATAGTCTAAATCTTGTAATTTTGCTCTTCTCAAGCTTTTCTTGACACTAGACACTCTGCATTTTCATATGATTTTTAGAACCAACATTTAAAAATAAATTCTACAAAAAACTACTGTGGTTGCTTGGACTCACTTTGGATTTCTAAACAAATGTCAGAATTGATGTCTTAATATTTTAGATTGAATTGAATATTTTAGATAAAATCGATATCTTAATATTTTAAGTTCTTCCAATGCATGAACTACATATGCTTTTCCATGTACCTAGGTCTTCCTCAACTTTACTCAACAATGTTTTGTAGTTTTAGGTTATTGTTTTTGCATAGCTTTTACTAGATATATACCTAGGCCTATATGATGTTTAACAATATCAGTGTTAGACATCAATAACAGTGGTTTACATTTACTCATTTAAAATATGTGGGCCATTCTTTAAAATCATCTGAAATGTTAGCTGTTTTTTTACAACCTGGATGAATCAGAGCACACAATCAAAGCTTTGCTGAGACTTGAAAATAAGATGGAAATTTTCTCTCTGTCTCTGTCTCTCTATGTGTGTGTGTGCGTGTGTGTGTGTGTGCGCGTGTGTGTGTGCGTGTGTGTGTGTGTGTATGTATATATATATATAATTTACAGTGAAGCTATAAAATTATTTATATATTGATTCTTTGAGTTTTTTAAAATTTTTTGATAGTTCCCATAGGTAGGTTATTCTTTGTATATAATCTTGTTATTTAAGAATAATGACCGTGACAGCTGGGAGCAGTGGCTCATACCTGTAATACTAGTACTTAGGGTTGACAATGAGGGTGGATTCCTTGACCTCAGGTATTCAAAACCAGCCTGGATAACATGGCAAAACCCCATCTCTACAAAAATACCAATATTAGCCTGTCATGTTGGCACGTGCCTGTAGTCTCAGCTACTCGGGAGGCTGAGGTGGAAGGATCTCTTGAGCCTTGGGGGTTGAGGCTGCAGTGGGCTGAGATCATGCCACTGTACCCCAACCTCTGTGACAGAATAAGACCCTGTCTCAAAAATAATAATAATAATGACAGTGTTAACTTTTTAACATTGTATTTCATTCCTTTAAGTTTTGCTTTATTGCATAAGTGACGTTTAATACAATATACGGAAAACGTGAGAAAAATATTCTTTTCTCTTTCCATACTCAGTTGCAAATGGATTTATCTCTTTTAAGTTGAATATTAGTTGCGTATTTTGATGTATTTACAGACTGAAAAGTTCCTTATGCTCTCAATTTTTAAGATTTCACTTAACCATTTTCTGTGCTTACTTTTTTCAAGTATTTTAATATATTTATTTAGCAAAATATTTTATCGATTTTCTTCTTTACTGTTAATGTACTGAAATATTTTTAATAGTTTTAAATGTTAAACTAATTTGAGTTGTTGGAATGTAAATTTCCTACAAAATCATGATGCAATATTGCTTTGTGTATTTCTAGATTGTGTTTATCACACTTTGAGTTATTACATCGAGTTTAATTGAAGACATTGCCCTTACATTTATTTGCTTTTTTCTACCAGGTTATGGTATGATGTTCATTCTGAAGTTGTAACATGTGGGCTCAATTATTTTGTCAATGTATAAAAATAATTGCTTTCTATATTTCCTCATTTGTGCTTTGGTAAGTGTGTTTCTCTTTCCCAAATATTTTTTATATTTCACCTAAGTTCTCAAATTTATTCCTACAAAGTTTTATATGTTATCATCTTAAAATATTTAGAACTGAAAGATCTTCAGTGCAATATGTGTTGCTTGTTTTGATTTATTTTCTTGATCTGATTTTCACTGTTAATTTTCTTAAAATTTATATGCCAACTTTAGACTTAATCAAATTTTCTTCTTGACTGTATGTTTAATGTTTTATTTTTGCTTTTATATTATTATGTCTTTCCTATTAGGCTTAACTCTCTTCTACAATCAATGTAGAGATTACTGATTATTTTAATATTTTCTTTAAAGTTAAACCTCTAACTTATGAAGCACTACTTTAACTGCCAGCTCCCCAAATTTGATGATCTTTGTTTTCATTATTCTCACTCCAAAATATATTAATTCACATTCATTTAAAAAAATATGTTTCTTAATTTTCACACATTTGTAAACTTATAAGTTATCTTATATCTTTACTTTCTAGTCTAATTTTATCATGGTCAAAGAGTATATGATGTATGACTTAAAATCCTGGGCATTTAGTAAAACGTGTTCTATGGTGCTTCATATAAACTATTTTGTGCGTGTTTTGGAAAATATTCCACATGTTCTTGAAAAGGTTGTACATTCTGTGAATGTCAAATACAGTGGTATAAGCTTTCTAAGCAATTAGCAAGGTGATTTTAGATTTCTGTAAAAGAGTATTGCCATCTCTAACTGGCATTATGCCCCTTGATTTCTTTAGATTGCAGAAGATTAGCCAACATTTCAGGTGATATTAAACAGTGAATCACAAATTTGATATTTCAGCAGAAGGATCACTGAATTATTAGTAAATATTACAGCCTAATTCTTCAATGTTGTCACAAAAAATTGTAATAATATTGTTCTTTGTTACTAAATGTGTGAGTCAACTGTTTAAAGACAAATCCATGTAACTTAATTTACATGGGTACACAAACAATGAGCTTGTCAGTAAATGGATTCCTAGGAAATTTGCTAAATGCCAAGGAACATATCATCCCTCTTAGATTGTTTGACATGTCTGTGGAACACGTTTTACAACTACGTGTGTCATACTGGTGCCTCAAGGGTGTCTCAAAATATATAGCATCCCAATTTGATTATGGAAAAATCTGAGAGTAAATTAAATAGTAAGTGTGGAAGACAAATGTTATCTTTATTAGAGAATAAGTTGAAGGATTTGACTTAGCCTGAGAACCAAAGGGCCCTACCAAATCAAGATCAGCATTAGGCAAAGCTAGCCACAGTGTAACAAACAGTTCTGGACAGGAGACGGTTCAGTGTAGAGAAGTGCTGACAGGTGCTACCTTTCAGCAGCTCACTGCTAGGCAGAAGTATCCCAGATCAATCATATTGTATTGCTTCATTATTGCTCTAATGATGCTTGTAACAAACCATCCCCCAAATCAGTAGTTTAAAACAACAAGCATTTATTTTTCTCTTTCACAGGTCTGTGTATCTATCAGTGGCTTGGCCCCACTTCAGGCTATGAGCCAACTGGGTTTTTAGGTTGCTGAGCATGTCTTTCTCATGGCCATCTCTGAACCACAAATAGCTGACTGGAAACAAAGAATGCCACATCATGACTGTGCTCAAAATTGGCCTGTTGATAATTCTTCCCATACTCTTTTTTCCAAAGCAGGTCATGTGAGTACACAGGAATCGGTGAGATTAGAAAGTATATAAAACAAAGTGTGGGGTCATTTAAAATGCATTCATCAAAGAATGTGAATACATAATTCCGACACAGGGAGAGAGTGGACAACCAAGAATAATAATCTAATCCTCACACGTTTACTTCTTCTGTCCAAATTTAGCAATTAGACAAGACAATCTATTTCCTCAATGATGGAGTGAAAACAGAAAAGTTGGAAAGATGCTTGGAGTTACAAATGTATGTCCCTTCACAGTGCAAAAATATCACTAATAGGGCAGGATATTTTTCATTTACAAACTAGTAACATGCTGCCGTGTACTGAGTAAAATAATAGGAAATTAGCATAAAAATAAATTTGATTTAAATAGGATATTCCTAAAGAATCCTGAAGGATTATTTTGTCTTAACTAAAAACGAGGAAACATAATTATTTTAGTAGTTGAAAATCACACATGTTGCAATTTGACAATGCAATGTCAAAGATTTCATTTTTTGACAGCCTAAAGCAATTTACAAAAAAGGCAACAAGTATGCCTTAGACCACTGTAACTCTACTTTGAACTTATTATCTCGTAGGGACATTTGCTCCAAAATCAGGACTAAGCCCTTTTATGAGATTCCAACTTTTGGCAAGAAAATGCAATTCCAAATTTTATCGTGTTTGAGTGAATTGATTGTCTCATTTTTGGACACAACTAGTTTTACTATATAATGCAGGAAAACATATTGAATGTATATTGTTAGGTTATCAGCACAAACAGTTATTTGGAGATGGTAATTTTAAAAAGTTAAATAAGGTTAAAAGAAGAAAAAGATAAATATAGAAACAGATTACCTTAAGTTTTTCTCTATGTACTTTTGGAGCACATTTTAAAATAGCACCTGCAGAACAAACAGCTTACTCCTAATTTAGAATCTTTGTTCAGTTATCTGCTTTAACATTTTTCAAAGTTATTCTGCTTTCAAAAACTCACATAAAACTAATCTACTTCCTGCAAAATCAGTCACAAATATTTTTAATAAGGTCAGCAAAAATAGGTGATTGTGATTGATGAAATCTAAACTTTGCCTATAGCAACAGAAACTTTTAATGTATTTTTTTTTTGCTGAAACTTTAAAAATAATATAGACTACTTTTGTTTAACAAACTTCACATCAATTTAATATTTTGATGTTTTAAAGTTAGTAATTTTATCAACAACAAAATATTTTCATTTAATATATTAACATTAATTTTACTTGTCATAAAATATTAAGAGCAGCTATAATAAGGAATTCATTACTGTTCTGTTTATTATATATGTATTTCTGAGTTATACATGTATATACATATCATTAATTGTATAAGATTCTTATATTTTATATATGTAATAAATTAACACTAAGTAGATATATCCATAATGCTAATAGATAAAACACAGTGTAAAAAGGAAAAATGTTTGATTAATCTACAAGAAGAAAGGAAAAAGGAAAATGTATTTTACTTAGCAACAATTTTTCTAAGAATAGTGAATGATTTTTACACTTAATGACATGGATGAATCTTATGATATACACTAAGTCTTAGAAGCAAGACAAAAAGAAGCCTTCTTTGTTAAGGTTTTTTTTTTTTTTATAGTGTTTCTTAAGGAAACAAAATTTATTAGTCTGTTCTCACGCTACTGGTAAAGACATACCTGAGACTGGGTAATTTATAAAGGAAAGAAGTTTAACTGACTCACAGTTCCACACGGCCGGGGAGGCCCCATGGTCAAGACTGAAGGTGAATGAAGAGCAAAGTCACATCTTACATGGTGGCAGGCAAGAGAACTTGTGCAGGGAAACTCCCATTTATAAAACCATCAGATCTTGTTAAACTTACTCACTACCACAACAACAGTACTGGGGGAAACGGCCCCCATGATACAATTATTTCCACCTTGCCCTGGCCTTGACATGTGGAGATTATTACAGTTCAAGGTGAGTTTTGGGTGGAGACACAGTCAAACCATATCACACACACAAAAAATAAATTAAAATAGAAATTTAGTTGCCTCCAGGTGAAGAAATTGAGAGAAGACAAACAAGGGACCTTTCTGGAATAAGAAAAATCTTTGCACATTGAATAAATGTAGGTTACATGGATGTATTCATTTATCTGAATCTATCAAATGTTACATTTATGACTTATTGAATTTATTTCTATAAAATTTGACCTAAAATTACAAATAATTATACAAGTAAACTTGATACATATGCTTTCTGTAGTGATATGAGTTAGCATTTCAAAAACAATTTCTGTAAATTCTAGGTTTGAAAAATGTGTAATTTTACTGTGTCTCTTCTCTCACAGTTGAAAATAAGAGATTACAACTGGGGTGAGAGAATAGGCTAGAATAACCAGTGTAGATCTGAAGTAGAATTGTAGGTATTAGTATGAATTTGTCACTATAAATACAAATTGATATGTAAATATATAGGTATAATTTTATATATTTGTATACCTATGGATGTGTATCTAAATATCCATATATTTATGTATATATGTGTGTGTACTTTTTTCTAGTTCTACTCTCTGAGAATTCATAGAAGCAATGACATCAGTGGCAATGAGCATACCTAAAATTTAATGTTTTGCATTTTAAAAAAGTTCTTTTTTAGGTAGTTTTAAATTAACAGTAAAATTTTACAGAGAGTAGAGACAGTTCCAAATACATCTGCTCATTCTCCTCAACCAAATTTTTCCTGTTATTAATATTGTCTATTAAGTTGAAACCTTTTTGTGTTGATACATCAATATTGATACATTATTAACTAAAAATCCACAGTTTATATTATGATTCATTTTTTGTTCCATGAATTTTTACTAGTGTATAATGACATAGATAGTCCATTACAATATCATACCAATACTTTCACTGCCCCATTCCACCTTGTCGTCTCTCTTTACCCCATCCCTCAGCCTTAATTCCTGGGAATCAGTGATCTTTCTACTGTCTTCAATAGCAACACTACTGTTGCTTTTTCCAGTGTCATAATATTGGTATCATACAATATGTAGCATTTTAAGTTTGACTTCCTTCACTTAGAAATGTGTATTTAAGTTTCTTTATGTCTTTTCAAGATTTGAAAACTCATGTATTTTTATTGCTGAGTAGACTACCACTGTATGAATACACCATGGTTGGATTATCCATATACGCAATGAAGCACATGGTTGCTTCTAAGTTTTGATAACCATCAATAAAGATGCTATAAACATTCTTGTGCAGGTTTTTGTGTGGATATAGTTTTCAGTTTATCTGGCTAAATACCTAGGACTGTAATTGCTGGATTGTATGACAAGATAATGCTTAGTTTTGAAAGAAACTCCCACACTGTCTTTCAAAGTTGTTTTATCATTTTACATTCCTACTAGCAATGAATGAGAGTTCCTGTTTCTCCACATCTCCACCAGTATTTAGTTTTGTTGGTGTTTTGGATTTTAGGAATTTTAACAGGTGAGTAGTGATATCTCATTGCTGTTTTAATTTGCAATTACTTAATGATATATGATACTGAGAATCTTCCATATGCTTATTTGCCACTTATATGACTTCTTTTGTGAAGTTCTAATGATACTTAAACATAAAGTTGTTTTGGAATTCTGTGGCCAACAAGAAGCTGTGCGAGCGGCCGGGCTCGGCGCCGACAACAGCAGGAGCAGCCGGGCCTGCCGCGAGCCTCCGTGTCCAGTGTATTCTGACGGTGGATTCTGCTAATTGATTTTTGAATGCTGAAGGAGTCTTGCATACGTGGGATGCCCCTTTTGGTCTTGCAAACAATTGTTGGACACCAATTTGAAAAGGTCTTCTGCCAAATGTTAAAAAGATACAATGAGACATGGTTTGCCTACAAACTGCTGATTATCCTGGAGGTCAGAGATAGCTACATGTTCAAAGTATTCGGCTTCTCTGGAACTGCTGCTCTCTTGGACAGCATATTTGGGGTGAAGGGTCATCATTAAATGCGTTATGTGATTCTAAGTGCTTTCTCTGATGAAGATTTACCAGATAACATCTTATTATAAACTCAAGAGTGAGAATGGGGGGGCAGAGCAAGATGGCCGAATAGGAACAGCTGCAGTCTCCAACTCCCAGCGCGAAGGACACAGAAGACCAGTGATTTCTGCATTTTGAACTGAGGTACTGGGGTCATCTCACTAGTGAGTGCCGGACAATCGGTGCTGGTCAGCTGTTGCG
>NW_012113919.1:1274336-1282887 GCF_000951035.1 Colobus angolensis palliatus
GGGATTGCATTGGGGAGTTATACCTGATATAAATGATGAATTGATGGGTGCTGACGAGTTGATGGGTGCAGCACACCAAGATTGCACAAGTATACATATGTAACAAACCTGCACGTTATGCACATGTACCCTAGAAATTAAAGTATAATAGAAAAAAAAAAAACATAAAGTTGTTTAAATATTTATTTTTGGATCTCTCTCTAAACTAGTCCTAGAGGGAATGTTGCTCGGTTTCTGTTTTTCTTTCTTTTTTTTCCCCTACTTTGTGTCACACTCTGTGGAGCATAGGGATACTCATTGGGCCAATGCAGACTCACACAGGTGCCTAGTGACATCACTGTGACTTGGCATTCAGGTGGCCAACCAACTCTTGGGGTCCCTCCAGTCAGCTGAGACCAATGCATCATGTCCCAGAAAAGAACTGGGAAGTCCCACATCCCTTTTCACAGTCCTCCATCCTCATCCATGTCAGAAGAGCAATCTCTACAAATTTTAAACTTTGAGCAGTCATGTGCTGTGTTTATGGATTTAGAGTAAGAAGTGTTTGAATCCTATGAACTCACAGTGGCATTGCTATACTGGAGGTCAGAGAATCAGCATTATGCCCTGCACTCCCGTGGGCACCCCATTGGAAGAACATGGCATTGCTGGCTGGGCAAAGGCACTGGGGGTAGACCCAGAGGCCCAGAGGGAGGGGCATGGGCAACTGTCCTTGAGAACATATCCAGGAAAGAAGCAGAATGGCCTGAGCCAAGCCTCCATTATGCTTTTTGACTTCACTTACAAAACACAAATCCAAAAATAAAATTGTTGGGAATTTCAAAAGGGTGGCAATAGAAACCTCAAGCATGGGGTGCTTCTGAGTACAGAATACCCAACATGAA
Source organism: Colobus angolensis palliatus (assembly GCF_000951035.1). Classification (NCBI taxonomy): domain Eukaryota; kingdom Metazoa; phylum Chordata; class Mammalia; order Primates; family Cercopithecidae; genus Colobus; species Colobus angolensis. The sequence goes on from NW_012113919.1 coordinate 1,275,221, forward strand.
AAATTGCACTGGACGCATGCCAGTGATCCCATCTAAGACCTACGAGGTCGTTAACTGTAGAGGTGAGAATCGTAGAGGATCGGGAAATTTGTGTTTTAACCATCTTTCCAGGTTTGTTTGTTTGTTTGTTTCGTCTTTAAATTTGAGGATCAATCCATTCAAAGTTAATCTTTATGAAATATTGATACTTTAAAGACGACAATGTGTTTTTGAAGCATTTGACTTGGAAAACTCAGAAAATATAATGAACAAAGCCTTCATTCTTTGAGAAAAGATCAGGTCACTGGCTGAGAACAAGAAAGAGTAAGGATAGGGGACACCAGCGTCATGCGATGGAATCACGACGAGACATAAATAAAAGGAAAGAGGGAAATGCAGTGAAGTGAAAATAGATGCAGAGTGTAACTTACTTATTCTGGATTCTCCAGTAATGTCCTAGGATTTAAGAGCACAAATGATGAAAGCAGACAGAATGGGCACTACAGATCAGTTATACTTTAAAGTGGCAGTGGTGGCTTCTCAATGGGGCTTCTGTTTCAACCGGGAAAACATTTTATGGTTGCTAAAGGATTCATTAGCAGCAGTTTCCCAGTCGCATAACAACTGGGCTTTATTTAGGGTAAGTATATGCAAAGGTTTCTTTTGGAAAAAGTAAAATATGAAAGAAAGGCAGAATGTCCCAAATCAAACAAGACACAATGTAGTTGTTATATCACAAAGAAGAATAAAGGACTGGGTTTGAAAAGTCTGTGTATAGAAACAGGGTATCTTAAAGTTTATCGTTTATTCAATGTTGAAATCCCTTCTATAATAACTTGACAGATGATAACAGAGAGATTAATAGTTTGCAAGAGAGCCTGTTCCATTGCTGCGTAGCTGCAATTGTGAGAGATGTAATCGATATATTGAGATTAGATTACTTGTCTTCCTGATGTTTTGCTTATTTTATTGTCTTGTAAAAGTATGTGAAATAATGATCATATTTTGTTTATGACACTGTCAAATGTTGAATTACAACCATTACGTCTCATGCTATGTCTTTTCTTCTCAGGCTAACCATCATCAATTCCTAGAATAATTTAACTTATATGTATTCTGATTCCATTAAGCAGTTTATTATTTGATCTTATTTAAATAGATGGGCACCTGTGAGGAAATACATTATTGATTGACACTAATATCTGATACCTATTTCCTCACACTGAAAGATCCCATTAGAATTCAGAAAGAAATCAAGCTTCAAAAAATGTATTAGTCTAAGCTGAGATGTTTACATCAAAAATATTGAACAAATTAATAATGAAAAACTTTAATCTTAACAAAAACTGAGAAAGCAAACAATTAGAATGATAAAAACCAGACATTATTATATTTCTTTTGGATAAGACCATAAAGGTCATAATATTATTTTGCTTTATAAAGCATAGCTAAATTTTTTTCATATCGTATGATAGGCTTTTTAAAAATTATTATTATACTTTAAATTCTAGGGTACATGTGCACAATGTGCAGGTTTGTTACATATGTATACATGTGCCATGTTGGTGTGCTGCACCCATTAACTCATCATTTACATTAGGTATATCTCCCACCCTCCCCACAATAGGCCCCATGTGTGATGTTCCCCTTCCTGTGTCCAAGTGATCTCATTGTTCAGTTCCCACCTATGAGTGAGAACATGCAGTGTTTGGTTTTCTGTTCTTGTGATAGTTTGCTGAGAATGATGGTTTCCAGCTCCATCCATGTCCCCACAAAGGACACGAACTCATTCAAAGCCAATTAAAGACACATGATTGGCTTAGAATGATTCTTCAACAAAATGTAAGTGCTTTGAAGAAGTCATGTGCATTACATTTTCTCAACCGAACACCAGTTTTTCAGTTTGTCTGTCCTTATTACACAGCCTAAAATTTTGGTTTAGTTCAGTATCAGTTGCTTCCATGATTCTGTTCCCAATAGTGTGGATATCAACATATGAAATAAGAAAAAAAATTTAAAAACCTGGTAGTTTACTTACTTTATGATAAAAATAAAATAAAGTATATTATAAATAGTATTTGCACTGATGAGCCATGAGCCATGAAAAATAAATGAGCACACAGAAAACGTCTTTGCTAGAATACATTTTCTCTCATCACGAAAACACATTTAAGAAAACTTCTGAATTTCTACTAATGCCTAAGATGGAATTTTCTGGATCAAATCTCTGTTCCCTTGTCTGATATTACAATTACCTTCTTTGGCATCAAGATATCTATATATATGTCACCCTACTCCAACCTTGTTTTTGTGGAAAGAGTGGTTAAATCTAGCTCATTCTAGATATTATGATATAGATCTAAATTATGGAAAATTAGCAGTATTAATAGATAACACTTTGTCAATGATATTTCTATTCACTCCCTCCATGACATGACCTAAGCCTTCATATAAGTGTCCAGTTCTTTTCCCCATATTTCTAGGTGGAGTTTCCAAAACCTAGGCCAATCTATTATACATAAAAATATATTATTTATAACAAAAATTAAACCTATAGCCACCAATCTGCAAAATGATGTAATAATACAAATGGAGTGGAAATCTTTGTTGCAGTCAAATGTAGCAAATAATGTATGCTGTCAGCCCGAAACTGCACAAGACAGCCACAGCGCAGGCAATGACTTCTTTTTCGAAGTTAAATATCTCTCTCACATACATGGGGACACTTTACTCTGTAAGCTCTATTTCTCGCTTCAGGTGAGTCATCCTATCTCTGGGTGGTAGGTGGGGAGTAGGACAATGGTGAGGGGTTGTCATGTTCATGTTGTCTCATGACCCCTAGAAACAATAGTCTAAGTACAGGTCATATGTGTTTTTACTTAGCAATTCAGGTTTGTGTTATCACTATCTCAGTCTGAGCCAACTAAAGAATACGTTGTATTGCCAAATTAGCAATACAATACTGTTTAGATACCTAAACTCTGAGAAGCTAGTAACTAAAATCTACTTCATCCCATTTTATAATTTATCGCACATTGATTGGTGGCTATGAAATAATAATGTACATTCCAAAAGGAAAAAGACCAATTTTACAGAGAACCATTATCAGGAACCTATTTAAATGTTCACAATACACCACTCACAAATACTAAGTACAGGCATAACTCAGAGATATTGCAGGTTTTGTTTCAGAGCACCTCAATGAAGTGATATCATAATGGAGTCATGTAAATATTTTGGTTTCCCAGTACACATGAAAGTTATGTTTAAACAATGTTGTAGTCTATAAAGTGTGAAATAGTATTGTACTAAAAAGGTACATACTTTAATTTAAAATACTTTATTGTTAAAATATGCTAATGAGCCTTTAGCAAGTAAGTCATAATCGCTTTGCTGGTGGAGGGTCTTAGCCTAATATTGATGTCTGATGACTGATCAGGCTAGTGGTGACTGAAGGCTGTGGTGGCTATGGCAATTCCTTAAAATAATACAAGAATGAAGTTTGCCACATTCACTGACTCTTCCTTGCACAAATATTTCGCTCACAGTAGAAGTTCTTTCAATATTAGAGTTAATTCTCTCAAACCCTGCTACTGCTTTTCAACTAAGTTAATGTAATATACTAAATCCTTTCTTGTCATTTCAATGCAGTTCACAGCATCTTCATAGGAGTCTATTCCATCCCAAATAATCAGTTTGTTTTCTCATCTATAAAACAGAACTCCATATTCATTAATGCTTTATTAAAGATTACACAAAACAAGTCACATCTTCAGGCTTCACTTCTAAGTCTAGTGCCCTTGCTATGTCCACCATATCCACAGTTACTTCCTCCATTGAAATCTTGAAGCCCTCAATGTTATCCATGAAGGTTGAAATCAACTTCTTTCAACCTCTTATTAATGTTAATATTTTTGACCTACTCCCATAAATCATGAGTGTTATTAATGACATCTAGAAAGTTGAACTTGTTTAAGAAGGTTTTCATTTTACTTTTATCAGATCCATCAGAGGACTCACTATCTATGGATAGTTATAATGTTAAAAATGTATTTCTTATATAATAAAATTTGACATTTGAACTCGTTGATCCATGAGCTGTAGAATGGATATTGCGTTAGCAGGCATGAAAACAACATTAGTCTTTTTGTACATCTCTGTCAGTGCTCTTGGGTGACTAGGTGCCTTGTCAATAAGCAGTAATATTTTGAAAGGCATTGACTTATCTGAGCAATAGATCTCAACAGTGGCCTTAAAATATTCAGTAAATCATGCTGCAAACAGATGGGCTATCATCTTGGCTTTGTGTTCCATTTACAGAGCATAGCCAAAGTAAATTTAACATAATTCTTAAGGTTCTTAGGATTTTCAGGATGGTAAATGATCTTTTTCCTCTACTTATAGTCATCAACTGCAATGACAGTCAGCCTGTCTTTTGAAACTTTGAAGCCAGATATTGACTTTTGCTCTGTAGCTGTGAAAGTCCTAGATGATATCTTCCCATAGAATGCTATTTTGCTTACTTTGAAAATCTGTTATTCAGTGTAGCCACTTTAATCAATGATCTTAGTTAAATTTTCTGCATAATCCACTATAGCTTCTACATCAACACTCGCTGCTTCATTTTGTATTTTTATGTTATGGACTTGCTTCTTCTTATAAACTTCATGAACCACTCTGCTAGCTCCAACTTTTCTTCTGAAGATTCTTGAACTTTTGTCTTTATAGAATTAAGGAGATTTTGCTTTGGACTAGGCTTTGAGATATGTGGCTCTTCTTTTCTCATGAACACTTTAGAGGATATTGTGAGATTGGTTATTAAGAGAGATTGTGGGATTAGTTATTATGATGTGGTCTACTTCCAAAATTGTTGTATCTTGGAGAACAGGGAGAGAGATAGGAGTATGTCTCATCAGTGGAGCAGTCAGAAGACACACAACATTTATCAATTTAATTCACCATCTAAGATAGGTGCAGATCATAGCATCCCGAAGCATCTATGATAACAATATCAAAGATCACTAATCACAGGTAACCATAAAAGATGTGTTAATAACAAAACTTTAAATATTGCAGGAATTACCAAACTATGACACAGAGACATGAAGTGGGCACATGGATTGGATAAATGGCATCAACAGACTTGCTCAATGTAAGATTGCCAGAAACCTTCAATTTATATTTTTTAAAAATGATATCTGAGAAGCACTATAAAGTGAGGTATACCTGTATAGCATTATTAAATACAGTTACCATGCTGTACTTTTGATTCCCCAAATTTTTTCATCTTATAACTGAAAGTTTATACATTTTGACCAACATCTCCTCATTTTCCTCAATCAGCTTGTTGAAACAACTATTCTAATCTGTGTTCGGTAAGTTCAAATTTCTAGATCACACATATAAGAGAGATAATACAATATTTGTCTTTCTGTATGTGGCTTATGTAACTTAGCACAGTGTCCTCTAGGTTCATTCATGTTGTCACAAATGGCAGGATGCCCTTATTTTTGTGGATGAATAATCTTTCATTGCATATCCATTTTATATACCACATTTTCTGTACAAATTCAGCCACCAATGAGCACTGAGGTTGCGTTCATAGCCTAGCTATTGTGAATAATGCTGCAACGAACAGCAGAGTGTAGATATATGTTGAGACTATTATGTCATATTATTTGTATATATACCCAGAAGTAGTCTTGCTGGATCCTATGGAAGCTTTTAAAAATTTTTTTTAAAAATTATATTGTGTTCCATAATGACTATAAAATTTATATTCCCACAAACAGGGTGAAAGAATTCCCTTCTCTGTCAACACTTTTTTTTGGAACGATTTAATGATTTATTATTATTATTATTATTATTTTATTATACTTTAAGTTCTAGGTACATGTGAACAACATGCAGGTTTGTTACATATGTATACATGTGCTATGTTGGTGTGCTACACCCATCAACTCGTCAGCACCCATCAACTTGTCATTTACATCAGGCATAACTCCCAATGCCATCCCTCCTTCCTTCCCCCTCCCCACAATAGGCCCCGGTGTGTGATGTTCCCCTTCCTGTGTCCAAGCGATCTCATTGTTCAATTCCCACCTGTGAGTGAGAACATGCGGTGTTTGGTGTTTGGTTTTCTGTTCTTGTGATAGTTTGCTGAGAATGATGGTTTCCAGCTGTATCCATGTCTCTACAGAGGACATGAACTCATCCTTTTTTATGGCTGCATAATATTCCATGGTGTATATGTGCCACATTTTCTTAATCCAGTCTGTCACTGATGGACATTTGGGTTGATTGCAAGTCTTTGCTATTGTGAGTAGTGCCACAATAAACATGTGTGTGCATGCGTCTTCATAGCAACATGATTTATAATCCTTTGGGTATATACCCAGTAATGGGATGGCTGGGTCATATGGTATTTCTAGTTCTAGATCCTTGAGGAATCACCATACTGTTTTCCGCAATGGTTGAACTAGTTTACAATCCCACTAACAGTGTAAAAGTGTTCCTATTTCTCCACATCCTCTCTAGCACCTGTTGTTTCCTGACTTTTTAATGATTGCCATTCTAACTGGTGTGAGATGGTATCTCATTGTGGTTTCGATTTGCATTTCCCTGATGGCCGGTGATGACAAGCATTTTTTCATGTGTCTGTTGGCTGTATGAATGCCTCCTCTTGAGAAGTGTCTGTTCATATCCTTTGCCCACTTTTTGATGGGGTTGTTTGTTTTTTTCTTGTAAATTTGATTGAGTTCTTTGTAGGTTCTGTATATTAGCCCTTTGTCAGATGAGTAGATTGCAAAATTTTTCTCCCATTCTGTAGGTTACCTGTTCACTCTGATGGTAGGTTCCTTTGCTGTGCAGAAACCCTTTAGTTTAATTAGATCCCATTTGTCAATTTTGACTTTTGTTGCCATTGCTTTTGGTGTTTTAGACATGAAGTCCTTGCCCATGCCTATGTCCTGAATGGTAATATCTAGGTTTTCTTCTAGGGTTTTTACGGTATTAGGTCTAATATTTAAGTCTCTAATCCATCTTGAATTAATTTTCATATAAGGAGTAAGGAAAGGATCGAGTTTCAGCTTTCTACTAATGGCTAGCCAATTTTCCCAGCACCATTTATTAAATAGGGAATCCTTTCCCCATTTCTTGTTTTTCTCAGGTTTGTCAAAGATCAGATGGCTGTAGATGTGTGGTATTATTTCTGAGGACTCTGTGTTCCATTGGTCTATATCTCTGTTTTGGTACCAGTACCATGCTGTTTTGGTTACTGTAGCCTTGTAATATAGTTTGAAGTCAGGTAGTGTGATGACTCCAGCTTTGTTTTTTTGACTTAGGGCTGTCTTGGCAATGCGGGCTCTTTTTTGGTTCAATATGAATTTTAAAGCAGTTTTTTCCAATTCTGTGAAGAAACTCATTGGTAGCTTGAAGGAGATGGCATTGAATCTATAAATTACCTTGGGCAGTATGGTCATTTTCACATTGATTCTTCCTATCCATGAGCATGGTATGTTCATCCATTTGTTTGTGTCCTCTTTTATTTCACTGACCAGTGGTTTGTAGTTCTCCTTGAAGAGGTCCTTACAATATCCCTTGTAAGTTGGATTCCTAGGTATTTTATTCTATTTGAAGCTCTTGTGAATGGGAGTTCATTCATGATTTGGCTCTCTGTTTGTCTGTTA
>NW_012113919.1:1283240-1293178 GCF_000951035.1 Colobus angolensis palliatus
GGCTGTGGGTTTGTCATAAATAGCTCTTATTATTTTGAGAAACATTCCATCAATACCAAATTTATTCAGAGTTTTTAGCATGAAGTACTGTTGATCTGCCAACACTTTTTGTTCTTATCTTTTTTGGTAATAGCTATCCTAACAAGTTTAAGATGATATATAAATGTGGTTTTGATTTCCATTAGCCTGATAATTAATGATGTTGCTAATATTGTCAAATACCTGTTGGTGATTTCTATGTCTTCCTTGAAAAAATGTCTAGTGAGATTGCTCGCTCATTTTAAAATATGATTATTGTATGAGTCTCATTTTGGATATTAACTTCTTATCAGATATATGGTTTACAAATACATTCTTACATCCTGAATTTTGACTTTTTATTTAGTTGATTGTTTGCTGAGCTGAAGTTTCAGTCCTACTTGTTTCTTTTTATTTAGGTTGCCTGTGCTTTTGGAGCCATATCCAAAAATATATCATTGCCAGAACCAATATCAAGGAGATTCTTCTCTTTGTTTTCATTTAGAAGTACTAAGCTTTAGTTTGTTTCTTTGTTTTTTGTTTTTCTGAGACACAGTCTCACTCTGTTCCCCAGGCTGGAGTGCAATGGCACAATCTTGACTCACTGCAACCTCCACCTCTTGAGTTCTAGTGATTCTCATGCCTCAGCATCCTGAGTAGCTGTGACTTCAGGCGTGCACCACCATGCTAGGCTAATTTTTGTATTTTTAGTAGAGATGAGGTTTCATTGTAATTCTCACCAGAGCAATTATGCAAGAAAGAAAAGTCATTTCAATCAAAAGGAAAAAAAAATGAATTGCCTCTTTTTGTCAGATAACAAGAATTTATAATTTTTTTAAATACATAAAAGTAAAAATAATTTTAAAAAGAACATACATAGAGAAAATCTTAAAGACCCCACCAAAAGCTACATTTCTATATTTCTGTGAAAAATGCAATTGGAATTTAGATTGCTTTGAGTAATATAGAGAATTTAACAACGTAAAATTCTTTCAATCTATGAACACGTTAATTTTCCATTTAGATTTTTCTCTAATTTCTTTCATCAAGAAATAAATTCATTATGAGTTACAGCATTAAATATGCAGATGTTTTTCCTCTTTGATTAAATTTATTTCTAAGCTTAAAACTGTATTTTTTATGTTATTGTAATTGATAATTTTTTCTTAATTTTTTGAAATAGATTTTTGTTAGTGTAAAGAAGTTATTAATTTTTATATGTTGATTTTTAACCTGTAAATTTACTGAATTCATTAGTTTTTAAAAGCTTTTTGATGGATTTTTTTAAGGTTTTCTCCACATAAATCCTGTTTAAAATTCTTTTTATTTATTTTTACGCTTTTTAAAAAAAATTATATAAATTCTTTTTATGACAAAACAGGAAATTCTCCTTTTTCCTTTTGATTGAAAAGACTTTTTCTTGCACAATTGCTCTGGCTAAAACTCCCAGTACTATGTCTATTTAAAGTGGTGAGAGTTGGCACACTTATCTGGTTCCTGAACTCATAGAAATAGCTTTCAGGTTTTCAAAATTGAGCATGATGTTGAGTGTAGTCTTCTAATGTATAGCCTCCGTTACTCTTGAGTAAATCTATTTTATACTTAATTTGTTGAGATGTTTTATCATAAAGAGATGTCAAATTTTGTCAAGAGCTTTTCTGGAATATATTGAGAAGAGCATATAATTTTACTCTTCTGGTACTATGGTATATCACATTTATTGATTTGCATGTGTCAAATCATCCTTGTATCATATGGATGAATCCCACTTATTTATGGTGTATAATCCATTTAAGGTACTGCTGAATTTGGCTTACCAATATTTTGTTCAAGATTTTTCCATCTATGTTGATCCGGATGTTGGCCCATAATTTTCTTTATTTACAGTGTCCTTGTCTGGCAGGGGTAAGAGGGTAATGATAGCCTTGTAAAATAATTTTACATGTGTTCTCTACTTCTCAGTTCTTTGGATGAGTTTGAGGATAACTGGCATTCATTCTTCTTTAATTATTTGATAGAATTTACCACTGAAGCTATTTGCTTCTGGACTTTCTTTGTTGAAATTTTTTTTTATTATTGCTTCAAACTTCTTATTTGTTATTAGTGTGATTAGATTTTCTCATTCTTCTTTATTTATTCTTGGTTGATTTTATGTTTCTAGGAATTTATTAATTTTTGCCAGGTTATCTGGTGTGTTGGCATATCATTTATTCATAGTAGTCTTTTATAACCCTTCCTATTTCTGTGGTATCAGTTTAGTGTCTCTTTCTAATTTATTATTTTATTTATTGATTCTTCCTTGTTTTTTCCTTAATCTAGTTACAATGTTGTCAATTTGTTTATCTTTTCAAAAAGTCAACTCAATTATGTTGAACTTTTCTATTGCCTTTTTAATTTTTATTTTATTTATTTTTCTCTAATCTTGATTATTTCCTTCTTTTTGTAAATTTTAAGCTAGTCTTGTTCTTGCTTTTCTATTTCCCTGAGGTATAAACTTAGGTTGTTTATCTGAGATCTTTTTCTTTCTATTATAGGCATTTATTACTATAAACTTCCCTCTTAGAACTAGTTTTGCTGTATCTCATTAGTTTTGTTACATCATGTTTCCATTTTTCTTTGCCCCAATATATATATTTTTTATTTTCCTTTTAGTTTCTTCTTTGACTCATTGGTTGTTTGTAGCAATATTATTTAAGTTTCATATTTGTATTAATTTTGCAATTTTCCTCTTATTATTGATTTTTAGTTTTATGCAACTGTAGTTAAAACACACACACACAAAAAAAAACAGATAAGATACCTTATATGATTTAAGTCTTCCTACATTTGTTGAGACTTGCTTTATGGGCTAACATATTATTTATTCTGGAGAGCGTTCCATGTGCATTTGAGAAGAATATACATTTTATTGCTGCTGAATAGAAGAATCTGCATATGTATGTTAGGTACATTTGTTTTATTGTGCCATTCAAGTCTACTATTTCCTCATTAAATTTCCATTTGGATGATCTATTTATTATGAAAGTAGACTATGTACCCTACTATTATTTTATTTTTATTCATTTATGTCTCAGTTATACTAGTATTTGCTTTGAATATTTGGATGTTCTTACATTGCATGAATATATGTTTACAATTGTTATAAACTCTTAATGAATTGACCCCTTTGTCATTATATAGTAACTTTCTTTGTCTCTTGTGATATATTTCTAATGTATGTCTATTATGTATGATGTAGGTATTTCCATCCTATTCTCTTTAGTTTACTATTTGCATGGAATATACTTTTTAATTCTTTTATTTTTTGCCCATGTACACCCTTGTAGCTTAAATTAGTCTCTTGTAGACAGCATATTGTTAAATCTTTTTGTCCTTCTTTCATCCATTCTATGTCTTTGGAATGAGGAATTGAATCAACTTATTGCTAAAGTAATTATTGACAGGTAAAGCCATGCTATTGCTATTTTGTTAATGATTTTCTGATGCTTTGAAGCTACTATGTTTCTTTCCTTATCTCTGACTGTCTTCCTTTGCAGATTGTTGATTTTTTTGTAGTGGTGTGCTTTCATTTCTTTCCCTTTATCTTTTCTGTTTCAATTGGAGACGTATGTGTGTGGCAGGGGCGAGCGAGGGTTACCATGAGGCTTACATAAAACAGTGTATGTTTTGTTGATAACAACTTCTAAGACAGGTTTAATGGTGATAAACTCTCAGATTTCATTTTTGGGAATGATACTTTTCTCTCCTTCATTCATGAAAGACTATTTTTTGGTTCTATTATATTTGGTTGCATTTTTTCTCTTCATCTTTTTGATTATATTATGCCACTCCCTCCTGGTTTATCAGATATCTGCTGAGAAATTTGTTCACAACTTCTTAGATATTCCATTGCATGTGACTAGTCATTTTCCTCTCACTACTTTAATATTATCTCTTTGTATTTCACTTTTGGCAATTTGCTTATAATGTGCATCAGGGAATCTTCTTTGGGTTGATCTTGCATCAAGATTTGGGACATTTTTAGCATTTTTTTTAAACAAGCTTTTTGCTTCTTACTCTTTTTCTTCTCATACTCAAATATCCATAATGCATATGTTGAATGTGTTAGTTCTCTTGATGATGTCTCATAGTCATGTATGCTTTCTTCACTCTATTATTTTCTAAAATTTTTTTGTTTCTTTAAAACTAATTTCAAATGACTCATCCTTGAGTTTGCTGATTATTATGCATAATCAAATCTGCTTATGCAGCTCTCTAGTGAGATATTTTTAGTTCTACCATTGTATTATTCAACTCTAGATTCTGTTCATTTTCTAATGGCTTTTCTTTATTAAATTAATTTTGTTCATGCATTGTTTTTCTGATATCATTTAGTTGTAAATCTGTGTTCTCTTACATCTCATTCAGCTTCTTTAAGATGATTAGTTTTTAATACTTTATAAGGTAATTATTAGATCTTCATTTCTCTGGGATTGTTTACTGGAGCTTGATTATGTTGCCTTTGGTGTCATCATGCTTTTCTGATTTAGTTGATCTAAGGAGAATTGAGTTGGTCTATTAGTCCATTTTTCACGCTGCTAATAAGACATACCAAAGGCTGGGCAATATACAAAAGCAAGAGTTTTACTGGACTCACAGCTCCATGTGGCTGGGGAGACTTCATAGCCATGACCGATAGTGAAAGGCACTTCTTACATGGCAGCAGCAAGAGAGAAGAGAGCTTATGTAAGCTTATGTAAAAACACCCTTTTTAAAATTATCAGATCTTGTGAGACTCATTCGCTATAACAAGAACAGAACAGGAAAGAGCTACCCACATGATTCAATTATCTCCCACTAGGTCCCTCCCAAAACACATGTAAATTATGGGAGTTACAAGATGAGATTTGGGTGGGTACACAGAGCCAGACCATATTAGTTGGTGTTTGCATTTAAAGGAGCAAATACTTCTTCTGATCTTTACAGGTTGGTTTCAGCTAGTAAAGGCTGTCTTCTTTCAGTTCCATGAGCTGGTACAATTGCATCAAATACTGTAATCAAACAGGGTTGTAGCCAGTTTATGTAGTTGCTTCTGTGTGCAATAGGGTCCACATTTGGCAGGCTGGTTACCAGAGTTTTAGCAGATGTAAATTCTCTCTGGTACTTGGGCAGATGGGACTGTGTCCAAAATTTTGCTCAGTTGGGTGGGTGCTGATACATGGGAGCACTCCAGTGCTGTCAGTTGGGTTTGCAAATGTTGAGCCTGTTACTGATAGTGTAGACATGTAGGTATGGCTCCTGCTGGGACACTGGTAAGGATCCTGACAGGTCACTGGGTCTGGACCAGAACTGACAGAATTGGTCCAGAACTGAAGCTCAGAGATACTAAAGTTGATTCACAGAGCTGCTGAAAGATTCCACATCCAGAAGTGTGATCTGTAGGCCTTTATCTGTTGGCACAGATAGGCATGTCTTTAGTTGGTTTCTTGGAAGCACAGAACCACCCCAAGATCATGGATGGCAAGGACTAGACCTAAGTTAATACAGCCACTTTAGGACACAGTATGACTAAAGTCAACAGGTCTGCTTCCAGATACCCTGATGGGTATGTATTCTGATGAGTCCCTGGACAGACTGGACTGTTTCCTTACTAAGGGTGGGAGGAACTGAAGCCAGATTACAAGGTTACCTTAAGATCTGCAATTGAATCAAGGTTGGTACATCCACCTCTAGGCAATTGGAAGGGTGTAGGTCCCTTGGTGGGCAGAACTGCTCCTGGACTATGGCTGGGATGAGTTGGAGTCAGGATTCAGGAACCCTGTAATATCTGCAGTTGGATTGGGGTCAGCATGTCTGCCTCTGAGGGAACAGATAGATGTGTCTCCCAGCAAGTAGCTGGGAAGTTAGGACTTTTGGATTGTAACTGGAAGGGGCAGATGCTGGCTAACACAGCCACTTAAAGATCCACAATCAGGCAACAAACCAAGGGGTATGTCTTCATTCAGGTGTATAAACAGGTGTGACTTCTCCTGTGCTCCTTGGAAGATGGTTCTGATGGCATGATCAAGTTAAAATGAAGTTTTATCAGTGTTCACAAGGAGATGAGGCTTTTCAGATGGGGTTATGGTCAGTGAGCCTGCCACCTGGGTAAAGGCCTTCCCTATCAAAAGGGCCCTCCTTAGTCTTGAGTTCCACTGGAGTTTCTCAAGCTTCTATCTTGATCTCAAAGTTCCTACTTGGAACCCAAAACAATTTTACTAATGAATGACTGCCAAATTATTGTTTCTGTGAAGAGATATAAATGGGAGAACTTCTTATTTCACAATCTTGCTTATGTTCTATATCCTATTGGTTGAAATGTATATTTTCTTTACATGTAAAATGAATTTATGTAAATAGCATGTAGTTGTATCTGGCTTTTTCATTTAGTTAGAAAACCTCACTTTTTAACTAGATTATTTAAAACAGTAATTTTTAAGATAAATATTAATAGAATTTGGTTTGGTTTAAATCTAGCATTTTACTTACTGTTGCCTATTTTCCTCACTTACATATATTTTTCCATACTCAGAATTTTATTTTATTTTATTTTTAAGTGTTATTTCAATGTTTAACCTCTTTTTCTGTTTGCTTTTAGATTATTTTGTGTGCATGTGATTCTGCATTACTCTGCTATTTTCATATTAGCTTCATTTGCTTGTTTATATTTTTAGCAGTTGCTTTTGGCTTTATGTATCACAATCAGAGGCTGTGAAATACCACATGCTATGAATTCAAAAGAACTTTGTTATTGTTTGTTTTGAAATAGTCAATCATTTCTTAGAGACTAAAAGTAAAAATACTTATTTTTACATTTACTTACGTATACCTCTCTCTATGCATATATATTTATATGTAAATGTATATTTATATATACATGTAAACATTCTATGTATATATTTATATATACATACATAGAGTATATATAATTATTACAAGTATATATACATATATATATATGTCTTTCTAATGTTTTTCTCTCTGTATATTTTTCTTTCTAATGCCCTTCACTCTTTACTATGAGTGCAAGTTTTTAACGTGGTTTTAGTGTACATCTTATAGTGATTAATTATGTCAGCTCATGTTATTCTAAAATAGACTTACTTCAATTTTATGTTTAAATGATATGTTTTTGCCAAGTATTGAATACTGAATTTTTTTTCTTTTGGCAATTTAAAGATGATATTTAGATTTTTTTTCTGACCAGCACAATTTTTTTGAGAAATCTGTTACTATCTTTGCTACCTCTCTGTAATGTAATATTCTTTCTCTGGCTGCTTCTATGAATTCATATTTATGACTAGATATCAGCAACTTGATTATGATGCGCCTTGTTTTGTTTTAGGCTTCATTAGGATTTTCGAACTTTGGTTTTTTAGATTTTATTTTATTTGAAAATTTTTTACAGTAGTTCTTCAATATTTCCTGTCTCTCTCTCTCTCTCTCCAACTCTGTCTCTCTCTCTCTGTTTTTATTTTTGGTGTAAGAGCACCACGAGATATTTTCATTGTTTTTAGTATTTTTCTAATATTGGTTTATTTTAATCCGTGTTCTGCAATATCCATCCCATCCTTTTATCTCATCAGGTTTTTTTGCTTATTTTTTTTAACTCTAGACATTGTATGGTTAATCTTTCATACTTCTATTTAGCTAATTTTCATATCTTCAATTTATTTTATTACTATGTTTATCATTTCCTTTGCATCTTGGAGCACATTTAAAATATTACTATTTGTTTTATGCTTTCTCCTATAATTCCATTACATCTATTATTTCATTATCTTAATTCTCTTGCTTATTAATCTCATTTGCTATTTCTTTGCATGCTGAATAAATCTTGACTGAATAATAAATATTTTGAATTTTGATTTTTGGTTTCTGAATTATGCCTTTTTTCTTCAAAATGGCTGAGATTTTCTCTCACTGACCGTTAATTTTCTTTGTTACTTGCTTTTAAACTTTATTTTGCCAAGTTCAACGCAGTTTTTATTGTTTTTGTTAATTTTGCTTTGTCTCAGTATAAATCATTCTAATGACTCTACCTGCATGTAATATGATGTCTCTTTGTCTATCGTGAAATACAACTATTCAAAGACTTATATAAATTCTAATCATTGTTTAGCCCACTGGTTTCCAGTTGTCCTTCTCTCAAGGAGGAATCTTAAGTTTTCTTTCACTCCTGTGCAACACTTTCTTCCCTGGCTCTCTGCAGATCCATTTCTAGAGACCTTACTTGCCTTAAGTCTAAACTCTTCTCAATTCAGCGAGAATTTTAGGTTTTATTTTGTTCTCTGTCTCTACTGTGGCCTGGAAACTGCCTTCTGGCCCTACACTGGGAGCAATTATTGGGTTCACTTCATTGGTTCTCTTTCTTTCAATAGTCATAATTTTGTGCTGCCTGTTATCCAAAGTACAAAGGTAATTATTTAATATTGTTTGTTACTGACATTGTTTACCACAGGAAGATATATCCAATGTAAGTCACCTTATTTTTGAAACTTTTTTTTTCTCTTGGATTTTCAGTTAATGTCACCAGCATCCTCCCGGTTGCTAAGGCCTAAAATCTTGGTGATACCTTTGAATCTTTTATTTCAATATGCTTCTTATTCTACCTTTTGCCTATACCTCTCCAACAGCTCCTAAGCTGTCCTTTTCCTCCCCCTTTTTCCTCTAAAGTCCATTTCCCACTTTTCTTAAAACTTCTTATTAAACCTAGAATGAAATAAAACCTATCTTACAAATTGTACATGATTTGGTCCTGCCTCAGCTTTTCTAATCTATTTGCCAATTCTTGTCCTGATTCCATGGTATTCACTTGCCTTTAGTGTCCTACTTTTTGTAATGCTCTTCCATAAAATAACCCAGTATTGGACCCTTGTCATCATTTAACACTAGTTTCAAATAACCCCTCTTCAGGGAGTCCTTCCCAACTAGCATACCAAATGTATCCCCCTCCTCAGCCACTCTTTTCAATTGTCCCATTTATCTTATTGTAAACAATTATCATTCAAATTTTATTAATTATGTATGAATTCCTCACTATGATGAGTATTATCAGGAAAGTGGCATATCTACTTTGTCACTTTCATATGCCACAAGAAGTTGTGGCTTATTCACATTTATCTTTAAAATTTCAGACAATAAAGGTGCCTAGCCAAGTGAGTGACAAAAATATTGAAGCTTTATTATTTAATTACATTGTGGGAGACCTGGAAATTGCCTGTCAGAAAAGCCATGGAACAATTCACTGAACAACAAAAAAAAGACGGATTATACTAATAGGAGAAAGAGTGGTTTTCAGTGAAAACTGATGCAGTGTTTTTATATGGCTTAAAGAAAAACAGAGCTATGTATAAATGTGGGATCAACATCCAGTTTCTGATGGAAAGTCAACCCAAATACCGTTTTTTTAGAAAATACAGTGGAAGATTGATTTGGGATTCAGAGTCTAAAAGTCCTTATCTGAAGGCTTTTACAATCTGTGCGTTCCTAGGCTGTAAATCAAGACAATTTCTTTTTAAATTAGACTTAGTTTCTCCACTCAAGAGTGGGATGTCTCATTCTTACAGGTATAACTTCAAAATCAATGTTATGATATTTTATTGTTTTAGAAAATAAAATTTATCAGTGAGTTATTGAAAGGGACCAGGGCTACAAAACAACTCCCGAACTAACTCAGGCAAACAATTCCAGGAATCTAGAAAGCAGAACAGACCAGGTGAGCAGACCGGGAAAACAAGCCCCTGATAAACGTCATCAGTGTTTCAAAATGTAACCGCCCTACCCCTACCCTGCAAGCCCCTGATAAACGTCATCAGTGTTTCAAAATGTAACCGCCCTACCCCTACCCTACCCCTACCCTGCAAGCCCCTGATAAACGTCATCAGTGTTTCAAAATGTAA
>NW_012113919.1:1295328-1295589 GCF_000951035.1 Colobus angolensis palliatus
CTGATCAGGGAATTGACTCTTGGCTCCAGCGTTTCCCTGAAGCATGGGCAGAAACTGGGGGCTTAGGATTAGCAAAACATCAGCCAGCTATATTTCTAGTAATTAAACCAGGAATAGACCCGGTCCGGGTTCGGCAATACCCCATGCCCCTAGAGGCCAAAAAAGGAATTACACCCCATATCCGCCAGCTCTTAGACCAGGGGGTCCTATGGGCTTGCCACTCCTCCTGGAATACTCCGCTGTTACCTGTCCGTAAACCCA
>NW_012113919.1:1300827-1301135 GCF_000951035.1 Colobus angolensis palliatus
GGACCTCCGCCAACACCTCATTCGTTCCAGCCAGGAGACTGGGTCCTAGTCAAGCGCCACCGGCAAGAGACTCTCCAACCCAGGTGGAAAGGGCCACTGCAAGTACTCCTGACTACTCCCACCACTCTCAAAGTCGAAGGCATCGCTTCGTGGATCCACTACACACATGTCACACCAGTGGACCCAACATCCGACCTTCTCGAGCCGTCTGGAGCACTGGTTACATGGACTATAGACAAAGCTAAGAACAATCCCTTAAAGCTAACCCCGCGCTGCAATCCCCCATAGCCATGTCTAGTTTACCTATG
>NW_012113919.1:1302346-1343788 GCF_000951035.1 Colobus angolensis palliatus
CATCAGTGTTTCAAAATGTAACCGCCCTACCCCTACCCTACCCCTACCCTGCAAGCCCCTGATAAACGTCATCAGTGTTTCAAAATGTAACCAAAATACCAGAAATGGCGGGAACCAATCATAATCAGCCAAATCACCTTGTTCAAATGTCAGCCAGTCGTAAGTCTGATGTGTACAAAATCCCCTATGACTCTGTACCTGTTTACCCCTGACTATAAAAATGCTGTCTGGAGCCCAGTTAAGGAACTTTCCCGCTCGTCTCATGACTAGTGAGGAAGTTCCAGGTTCGAACCTGTAATAAAGATCCTTGCTGCTTGGCTTTGACTCCGGACTCTGGTGGTCTTCTCAGGGGAATAAACGGTCTAGGCATAACATTATAAAGCAGTAATAACTCAAAGAAGAGGTCAAGGGGATGCTATAATAGTTTGAATTGCTGCATTCCTGAGGGGAAAAATAAAAAGGTTTCCTATTAAAATTGCAGCAGGCTTTGTGTCTGTTATTCCAGCCTGATGAATGGCTAGGGAGACTTGACTTTCTGAATTTGCTAGTATTTTCTTAGCTTGGGTGAATGAGAGAATAAATATTGTAACCAAGGGAAATGTTAAAGATGCTGGACATGTGATATACCAGTATTCTGTAGTTTAAAATAGGATGAGGTGGGCAGATGATAAGGTCAGGAGTTCGAGACCACCCTGACCCCCTGTCTCTATTAAAAATACAAAATTAGCTGGGTGTGGTGGCGCACACCTGTAATCCCAGTTACTCAGGTGGCTGAGGCTGGAGAATCACTTGAACCTGGGAGGCAGAGGTTGCAGTGAGCCGAGATTGCACAAATGCACTTCAACCTGGGCAACAGAGACTCCATCTCAAAAGAAAAAAAAAAAGAAAGAAAGAAAACGGAAAAAAAATTGTTTGTAGTAATAAAAAATATAAATCACATTGTTAAGGAGTGCATTATAAATGGAAAATAAAAAACTAAAATTTTATAAATGTATTCTGATAAACACAATATTACATAGATTATATAAATGCCATCATGTATAATAATTTTATGAGTACTAATCATACAGTTGTAGAAAAATTAATTTGACACATTTAGAAAGATTTTATACCAAAACATGATTCATACTATTTGGCAAACATATATACTCTTTATCTTCCTTTTCTTTTGTGAAAAGACAGCAACAGCTATTGTGTATGATTAGCTTCAGAACATTTATATGGCTTGCCATATCACAGAGGCAACAAGTGAGTCAACTTATAAAATTAGATGCACAAAATTAACTCTCTTTCCACTGCACTGCCTTCCTTAATTCACTTAATGACTGTTATGCTTATGACACACTTTGAAAAATTAAAAAATCCTAAAGAAATTAAATATTTCTTTAACATAGTCAAAAGTAAATGGAAACTAAAGTATGGCTTATATCTACTAGAGAATGAGAAAGATTTGTGTACTTACATATATGGTTTCATGTGTGATAAAAGACACAGTATGTGAAGACCCTATCTTTGTGCTGTTGCTGCTTTCTGTGTAGTAATAATTTCTGTGCTTGTTTTCTAAAGAGTTTATAAATTAATAGGTGATATTATTAGTCAATGAACCCAGGTTAATTCTGTTACTTACATATTTATATTTTTATTTAGCATTTGCTTTTTTCAGAGACAACACGGACATAATGATGAGAATAAAACACTAATTAAAAGTCAATATGTCTGGCCGGACGCGGTGTCTCACACCTGTAATCCCAGCACTTTGGGAGGCTGAGGCAGGCAGATTTCCAGAGGTCAGGAGTTTGAGGCCAGCCTGTCCAACGTGGCAAAACTCCATCTCTACTGAAAATACAAAACTTAGCAGGGCGAGGTGGCAGGTGCCTGTAATCCCAGCTACTTGGGAGGCTGAGGCAGGAGAATCGCTTCAACCAGGAAGACGCAGGTTGCAGTCAGCTGAGATTGCATCACTGCACTGCAACCTGGGCCACAGAGTAAGACTCTGTCTCAAAATAAAAAAGAAAGGAAAACGCTATGGGTCTTACTTAAAACACGTTAGGTGTTTTACATATGTTATCGAAATATTGACAGTAATGGTACAAAGTAGTGTTACTTGGCACATAATGACATATGCAGTAGATGTAAAGTTTCTCTGGCAGCCATAGTCAAAAAGAGATGAAAATTAAGTTTTAGTTTAAGTCAGTTGAATACATCAATTTAAGGGCATAGGTAAACTAAGTCTAAATGACAATTAAAAAATGCCCACCAAAATTTTAAGTCTTATCATTAAATATGATCTGTCAACTCCACACACATTTCTGTTGATAATGTTTAAAAATAGGCATTCATTTTCTGAAATTTGCAAGTCATTAAATAGAAAACCTTCAAACAATTGAAAACTAAGAAGTAAAAAATGACAAATGTTTATTTACATTTTCATGTTGTGTATTTCATGTTACATATTTTCACACAGAAAAAATCTGTCTCTTTTTCTTCCAATCTTAAGTTATGAAGAAAATAAAGACAGAAGTTAGACATACAAATATAAATATAACAGCTATGTCCTTGGTAGAGCAGATTCTAAGGAGAGTTAGATGTTTTACGTAATGAAGAATCGTCATGTTGAATTCATTCTGCAGCAGGCAGAACTGAAGAATCACAGTTATTTCCACATTGGGGAGAGTATCAGACTGAAGAACATTTAGAAAACAGTTTGGGAGAAAAGAGGCCTGGGTTGGGAATGCACAGTTGTTGGTTACGTTATCATTTTTTTTTTTTATTTTAACAACAATCATGGATGTATTAATCACTCCTTGTTATGGTTTCAATGTTTGTACCCACTGAAACTCATTTTAAAATTTAATCTCTAATGTAAATGTATTAAGAATTGGGGTTTTAGAGGTGATGGGGTTATGAGGCACTGTACTTACAAATGGAGTAATACGTTCATGGTTTAGTGAGGTTAATGGGTTAATGAATTAATGAAGTATTGAGGGAGTGGATTCATTATCACGAGAGTGGGTTTGTTATAAAAGCCAGTATTTCTTGTGAGTCCCATCACCATGTGGTGACCAGTGCTATGTCAGGACTCTGCAGAGTCCCCATCAGGAAGAAAGCCCCCACTGGGTGTAGCCCCTAGACCTTGGTACATTCTACCTTCCAGAACTATAAGAAATGAATTTATATTCTTTATAAATTATTCAGCCTGTTATGTACACTTATTGCAACTGAAAACGAGCTAAAGCATTTCTCCTTCACAGTAATTAAAATTGCAAAAGCAACAAAATGTTTTTTACTCACCAGTGCCAGAAATGACCCAATCACATCACAGCTTTTCCTGCAACACTAAATTAAGCCAAACCTATGTGGTTCAATGACAAGCTGCAAGACCAAGAAACGTATGGCCTGGAGTTGTACCGAAGGCATTATAGGTCATCTAAAGTTGGCAGTACTGCTGCACCTGAATTTAAAAAAAAAAAAAAAAAAAAAGCCAGCCATGGTTATGCACTATAGTTCCAATAAGATTATAATCCCACAAGGTCCAAGGCTAATGCCTCTCATGCAGACACACTATCAGATAGAGTACTCCCTCCTTATTTGTGAGGGATATGTTCCACAAATCCCCATGGATGCCTAAAATTGCACATGCATTTTTTCTATACATATATTGCTAAGATAAAGTTTACTTTATAAATTAGGCACAGTGAGAGATTAACAATGGTAACTAACAATAAAATAGAACGACCCGAACAATATGCAAGCATCACTACTCTTGTACTTTTAGACCATTTTAACTGAAATAAGGGTTACTTGAACACAAGCACTACGATAATGTTACATACAATCTGATAAGGTAGATGGCTACTAAATGTCTAATGGGCATATAATATATGCAACATGGACAAAGGGAGGGTTCATATTCTTCAGTTGAATGAGATTTCATCATGCTTCTCAGAATGGTATGTCATTTTAAAGTTATAAATTGTTTATTTCTGGAATTTTATATTTCATATTTTTAGGCTATCGCTGACCATGGGTAACTGAAACTCCAGAAAGTGAAACTGTGGATAAGTTGGGAATACTCAGCTGCAAACAGTGGTGAAAGTAGCAAAAACAAAAACAAGCGAATAATCAAACCAAACCCCAGCCAAAACAAAGCAAAACCACCTGATTTCCTTACTGTGACACCAAAGTCCACAGTTACCTACCTTCACTCAGGGGCTTGTTCTTTTTTTTTTCTTTTTTGAGACGGAGTCTCGCTTTGTCGCCTGGGCTGGAGTGCAGTGGCCGGATCTCAGCTCACTGCAAGCTCCGCATCCCGGGGTTACGCCATTCTCCTGCCTCAGCCTCCCGAGTAGCTGAGACTGCAGGCGCCCGCCACCTCGCCCGGCTAGTTTTTTTTTGTATTTTTTAGTAGAGACGAGGTTTCACTGTGTTAGCCAGGATGGTCTCGATCTCCTGACCTCGTGATCCGCCCGTCTCGGCCTCCCAAAGTGCTGGGATTACAGGCTTGAGCCACCGCGCCCGGCCCAGGGGCTTGTTCTTTTAATGACATTTGCATCTTCATCTTATACAGTATTCTTAATATTCCCTGTCAATTCATTGATCGTGGTATAAAAATATTCCCAATAAATTGTAGTCCTTTTCAAACCGAGTTCAGAATCAATTTGGGGATAACCAAAGAAGTCAGTCATTGGAAGTCAAAATATTAGTTTTATTCAAAGAGTTGTGGGAGAACACAACTTTTGTTCTTGACAAATATGACCTGCCTAATATGGAATCTTTACAAAAGAAACATTTATTTTCCCTATAGTCAGTCACTTTGGAACACCTGAGTTGTCACTGGATAAAGAAATTGCCTTTGTTGTCAAAGCTAGAACATATCATTGCACCTATTCTCCAAATCCAGAAGAATAAGTGTATTCAAATGAAAAGAACACAAAGAGAAACTCAAAGCTTCTAAACCAAAATGTACTAAAGAGATAACTCACTCTTTTCCAACCGAGGTAGATTGAATAAAACAGCATTGAGGGGGTAAAAAGGAGCCAAAAGAAAAGATTCTTTCCCTTTATCTCTGTGGCACATTATGTGCTTAATTCTCTTTACCAAATAAATGATAATTTTTTGACGTCCCACTTGAAATAACGCATCCTATAGTCAATTATAAAAATGTATTCATTGTTGATAAAAAAGTAAATTAGGAAAATAAATGTGGCACTCATTAGCATTTTCTAAAATAGTGGTTAAACCTCTCCAGACATATAATATTGAAAAGAGAAAAAGAGTATTATATTTTGCAGGATGAGGTTTCCTTCAGGGAAAATGAAAAAGTATTAGAAAAAGCAAGGGTCAAAAGCACTAAGTCACCAGTTATTAAAAATTATTTGCCACTTGAACTCTTAGTGGAAAAATTCAATTTCCTTTATAGATATAAGAATTTCAATTGCAAAACCAATGTCATGAGAATTATTTTGATTTACTCTGAAATCCCAGAATGTTGGCCACATTTTTATAGTTTTTAAAGCAGGACAAACTATACTGAATTTTTTTAAAGGGAAAATATACAGATTTTTTCAGCATAATGTCACAATAACTAAAGTGATGAACCTGAACTTTATCCAACCTTTATTCATTATTTTAAAAGATGTTAGAATCAATGATTGATGTTGTGTGTGTGTGTGTTTATGTTTAAATTCATATTTTTCATTCTTTTTTTAATATATCCAATAGCCTCCATGTAATGTTTTCTTACTGGTTTCTATATCTTTTTGATGTATTCCTTTATCTTTGTCATTTATCATTTGTTTATTCTATTTATGTGTATTTCTCTTAAATATTCAATAAGAAATCCCTGTAAATTAAGTATGGTTAATAAATTGTGTCTTTTATTGGGTAACGTAGTTATAAACATTACAGCTTAAAACTATGCAAACATTATGTCATAATTATGTATGTCACAAGTCCAGAGAAGATTAGCTGTATTAAATTGTGTTCTCTGAGCACAATGTATTTAAATTAAAATCAATAACAAAAACAATGTTGAAAAATACTGAAAATTTGAGAAATTCACAAGTATTTGGAAATTAAGCCACACGTTTTTACATAAAAATGAAACGTAATACATGAGAAGTAAAATGGCAGATGTAAATCAACATAAAATTTACATACAATTTAAAGGATTAAATTAGTCAAAGGGCAGAGATCATCATATGGGATAAAAAAATCTAACTATAACTTCCTATATGAGATAATTCAGATTCAAAGATAAAATTGGTTGAAAATTAATGGATGCAAAAAGAGATAGCAGGCAAGTAGCAATGGCAAGACAGTTGGAGTGGTTCTACTAACGAGCAAAATCAACTTTACAAGAAAATGTCATTTTATGAGGAGAATTCTATAAAATTAAAAGATTCCATCAATGCAGAAGTTACAACAATTATAAACGTATATACCCCTATCTATGGAGCCTCAAAAGGTATGAGGCAAAATGGAAAGAATTTAAAGGAGAAATCAATAATTCAACAAACATCTGGAGACCTAAATAACTCTCTTTTAATAATGGGTAAGGAAATGAGGCAGAAATTTTAAAAGGTACAGGGTGAACTACACCAGCCACTAAGAAATAAACAACTGTAAATCGCTTCATCTAACAGCAGCCAAATGCACATTCTTTCCAAGTGCACATGGGATATAATCCAGCATAGAACATAGGTTAAGTCCGTAAAGTAAGATGGACTTAACAGGATTGAAGCCATGCAAAGTGAATTCTCTGATGACAATGAAGTGAAACTATAAATAAAAAACAAAAACATAAAGAAATTTGGGAAATCCACAAATATGTGGAAGTTAAATTGCATATTATTAAATAACCAATGGGCAAAGAAGAAATAGAAAGGAACATTAGGAAATACTTTAAGATGAATACAAAGTAAAACACAACATATCAAAATTTACACCTTGCTACTAAAACATTGCTCAGAGAGAAATTTACAGCTATAAATGCCACTTAAAAAAAAAGTTTGTAAATAACCTATCATCTTATAAAAATACAAGAA
The DNA here is from genome assembly GCF_000951035.1 of Colobus angolensis palliatus. NCBI lineage: Eukaryota > Metazoa > Chordata > Mammalia > Primates > Cercopithecidae > Colobus > Colobus angolensis. The sequence continues at coordinate 1,309,393 of NW_012113919.1, forward strand.
AAATAAGAGCAAACAAAATTGAAAGCAAGTAATAGGAATAAAATAATGAAGATGAGAGAGGAAAAAATTGATGGAGATTGGATAGAAGTTTTTCTTTCTTTTCAATTTTTTTTTGTTAAAACCCATATACAGTAAGAAACACATCTTAATTCAAGACCCAGTGAATGTCTGCCTTCATCTCTATATCTATCTGCTTATCCATCTATTCATTTACCTGTGAAATTAAATTATCATTTATATATATATGTGTGTGTGTCTAACTTTGCAAACAATCATTAATAAATAAGATTCTCCTATCTTATTAGTTTAACCGTTGCTTCAAATTTCTCTACAACTAAAGAGTTGTTTAAGTAGCTTTAAGCATTTTTTAAAAAAATTTATCTCTTTTTATTAAAATATACACAAGAATGAATATACCATAATTGTACAGATTGAGGTGTTTCCACTATCTACTTTCACAAACTCAGCACTTAGATGCAGAAACTGATTGTAGCACTGCAGACTTGCCCTGTGTAGCCCAAGATTAAATATTGTGTTGACTTTAATAGCATAAGTTTGTTTTACTTGTTTTCATAGTTACATTCCAGGAACGATATGGTATATATTTTGTGTATATTTTGTGTGTGTGCCTGGCTTCTTTCACTCAGTATGCTCTTTGTGAAATATAGTCATATTGTTTTGTGTTGTTGTGCCTTTTTATTTTATTTATTTATTTATTTTTTTGAGACGGAGTCTTGCTCTGTCACCCAGGCTGGAGTGCAGTGGCCGGATCTCAGCTCACTGCAACCTCCGCCTCCCGGGTTCACACCATTCTCCTGCCTCAGCCTCCCGAGTAGCTGGGACCACAGGCGCCCGCCACCTCGCCCGGCTAATTTTTTGCATTTTTAGTAGAGACGGGGTTTCACCGTGTTAGCCAGGATGGTCTCGATCTCCTGACCTCGTGATCCTCCCATCTCGGCCTCCCAAAGTGCTGGGATTACAGGCTTGAGCCACCGCGCCCGGCCTGTTGTGCCTTTTTGTTTTCATTGCTGTATAGTATTTCACTGTATGATTATGCCACTATTTATGCATTTCAGTATTGATGGGCATCTGGGTGTTTCCTAAGTTTTGACTATTACAAATAAGGATGCTCTGAACATTTTAGTTCATGTTTTTTGGAGACAGAGTGTGTGTGTGTGTGTGTGTGTGTGTGTGTGTGTTGGCATATTTATATGAAGTGGAAATACTAGGTCACTGGGTATATATATATATATATATAGCTTTAATAGAGTTGTTTAATGTAAATCACACCATGAGGCATCCTTGCATACATTTTTCAGAGGTTTTCCATTCCTGTTTACATGAACTATAAACATGTTGCCATAATCCATGCAGCTTTGTAAAATTGGGTCCTGCTTCTTTGTCCCGCCTCCTATCCTGCTACACTTCCCTTGACCTAGCAACTTTTTAGCATCTTGTCACTGATACTTCTGGATGCAGTGCCTTTGCATATGCACTTCTTTCTGATTGGGAGATTCACTATTCCTCTCTGCAAGCATCAGGATTCGTAAGTGCAGCTTCTTCTCATCATCCGAATGTAAGCTAAAGTGCTGTCTCTTTATCGAGGTTACTACCATCTAAGTCATTTCTTTATAGCATTTGCGACATAGTGCTAAATATACATTACATTTGTTTCTTATTTCTGTCTCCTGCTAGAATGCATGAGGAAAGGCGCCAGACCCACAAGGGTGCCAGACTCAATAGGTGCTGCAAATCTTTTTCTCACATTATCATGTGTAGAAATCAAAGATAAAATTGAAAAGGCCATACGTTTTTATTTTTCCAAGCAAGTGTCATAAAATGAGCACTGGAATTAGAGGTTTAATATACGTGGATTTTCTAATTCTGCAACTGAATACATGTTGAACTTTGGGCAAATTACTTATTTTATTTTATTTTTTAACTCAAGTTTCTTGCTTGTAATATGTTGATATATAATATTATATAAACTGGATTTACTCAGTCTTCTTGAGATTCATTAAAAGTAATAAAAATATCAAAACACAACTACTGTTCTCTCTGAATCCCACAGGTTTTAGCTCATATAGTTTTCTCTACAGTGTTTCAAGGAGTCCCACCAGTACTTACTGTAAAGTTTTCTCTAACTGCAGAACCACCATGCTCACAGTTTGTGACAGTCTGTTGTGAACTGGGCTAGAACACTTGACTCCAATTTTTCTTTTGTGTTTGCCCCACTTAGATGCTTCAACAGCTATACTAAGTGTGCCCTGGTGTCAGAAAGAAGATTTGGTTTGATTCGATTTCTTTTTTTTCTTTCTTTTTATTTTTTGACAAGAGTCTTGCTCTGTCACCTGGACTAGAGTGCAGTGGTGCGATCTTGACTCACTACTACCTCCACCTCCCAGGTTCAAGAAATTCTCCTGCCTCAGCCTCAGAGATAACAGGTACCTGCCACCATATGCAGCTAATTTTTTTATTTTTATTGGAGATGGGGGGTTTCACCATCTTGGCCAGGCTTGTCTTGAACTCCTGACCTCATGATCCACCCACCTCTGGCTCCCAAAGTGCTAGGATTAGAGGCATGAGCCAATTCCTTAATATTTGCATTTGATATTTTTAAATGATCCAATTATTTTTTATTTTTGTGGGTACATGGTAAGTGTATTCATTTATGGGATACATGAGAAGTTTTAATATAGGCATGCAATGCGAAATAATCTTATCATGGAGAATAGAGTATCCACACTCTCAAGCATGTATCCTTTGTGTTACATGAAATCCAATTACACCCTTCTAGTTATTTTCAAATGTACTGTTAAGTTATATTGACCATAGTCACCCTGTTGTGCTAGAAAATAGTAGGTCTTATTCATTTTTAAAAATTTTTTGGACCCATTAACTATCGCTACCCACTCCCCAATACCCTCAGCCCCTCACTATCCTTCCCAGCCTCTGGTAACTGTCCTTCTACTCTCTGTGTTCATGAATTCAATTGTTTTGATTTTTAGATCCAAAAAACAAGTGAGAGCATGAAATGTTTGTTTTACTGTGCCTGGCTTATTTCACTTAGCATCATGATCTACAGTTCCATTCATGTTGTTGTAAATGACAAGATCTCATTCTTTTTTAAGGCTGAATAATTTTTAATAAATCTATAGAGTTGTATAACCATCAATCTTCATAGCAATTCAATTTTAAATCTTCATCATATCCCATATTTTTCTAGAGCCTTTATGCAGATAATGCATGTTTCTTACTTGCTGCCATTCACCCCTACCCAGTCCTGGTCATTACTAGGCTAATTTCTATCTCTTTAAATATGCATTTTTCTGACCAGTGAAACATTCATGTAAATGGAATCATGCATATATATATTATTTAATAACTGGCTTAGACTAGTATAAGCATTTTTGTACACTCATGTTGTAGTATGCATCAGCATGTTTTAATTGAAGAAGAAAATTCCTTTATGTGGACACACCATGTTTTGTTTACGCATTCATCAGTTGATGGACATTTGAGTTGTTTACAGTTTGGGCTACTATGAATAATGCCTGCTTCTAGGAGTAAAGAAAGTTTTGTTTTAATTTCACTATTAAAACTGCTTTAACACATTGTAATTTTATTTGATTTATTATTATTTTTATTTTGCCTTATTGCACTGAGTAAAACCTGCAGTATAATGATGAATGGAAATAGCAAAGATAATTTCTTGACTTGTTCACAGTCTTGGAGGAAAATGCATTCAGTCTTTCACCATTAAGAATTATATTGGCCATAGGTTTTTTGTGGAATTTTCTTCTATTTCTAAGCTTTTGAGAATAACTTTCTAAGATTTAGCTTGTCTAAAACTGTTCTTGTTTTACACTTCTAATTGAATGATACTTTTGGCTACAATTTTTTGATGAGTTGGGTATAATTCTGTGACGCGCTGTATTCTCAGTATTTCTTGCTGAGACTGGATGCTTGATATGTTAAATATCGTATTGCCTGGTGTTGTTGATATAGGCCTATATTCCATACGTTTCTAGTTGCTAAACCAAGTGACTTTAGTAGTTCAGTATTTGTAGGAGGAGTAATATGAGCTAGCAAGTTCAGTTTTTCTGCATTTATTTATTCAAATAGCACTTTCTATAATTACTCCAACTATTGACTCAAAATGCCTCTTTCACATACAGCTCTGTAATTGGGAATTTAGTATTCCAAACTTGGAAGATTTTTAAAAATGTGTTTAAATTTATTTAAGTTTTCTTGTGTAAGTAACTTCTATTAATTTTCCCTTAATATTTTCCCATCATTTTTCTCTCCTCATTCTTATAATTTCTGGTCTGCTAATGGAAAGCTGACTTATATTGCATTCCCCAAGAGCAGATCATGAGATGACAACATACTTAAAGCAATTTATGAACAACATGTTCCAGGAGAAGCTGGTAGGTGACAGAGAAAGCAGGATAAGAAAGGGAGATAAGCCAAATTCAGTGGTGATTTCTTACAGTGTCAGCTTGAGTCTAAGCCTGCAGGGGAGCTCTAGAGTGTAAGATACCTAAGAGTCAGTTTCAGGCTCTTACACTTCCTCGTGATTCAAGGTCACCTTTGTGGGCTGGAATTCATATCCTATTAGAAGCTACAGGATCTATACATGTGCTGGTAAAGTAGCTCCAGTAGTCCAAGGACAGTCCTCCAAAGACAGAATTGGGCACAGGACATAAGAAACAAATGCATTGCATACATATCTGGATATGTTCCTACAGATAACAAAACATATCTGAAGGATTTGGGTGGGATTTTAATAGTATCCACTACATTAAATTGTTATGCTTTACATTAGATATTTATGCTTTATATTATTATCAGCTGTTCTTAAATATCTTTTATAAATATTCCTTATCCAAACTTCCTAAAATTGTGCTGGCTTCAACTATGTTCTAGGACCAGAATGAGGTATTAACACATAGCATTTTCATTTTAATGAAAGGTATTTTGATAACATTATCATTCAAAAAATAGAACGTATTATATTATGCATAGTGGATTCCTGATAAATAAAGCTGATTAGATATAAACAAACAACAATGTTAGGTGGGAGATTAGCCATATTGTCCCTCTGTTCTAAAATTCTGATTTTCTATAGAATCATGAAACATACTTGAGACTGTATTATAGCTGATATTTATTTCATGTATTTCAAAGTAATAAAATATTTCATATTCTTGTCTTTCCTCCTACCATAATAAAAACATTAATATTATGCAGAAATTGAAGCAAGAAGTGCAGAAAAAGAGAGCTTCACAAATGAATGTAGCAGAGACCAGTACAGCAACGCTGCAACAAGTTTATGTGTAAGTACTCTTTCTTGTTTTGGAAAACCAGTTTGTGTATTAGTTGCTAGTTTCAGAGGGCTTCATATCTTGAAGATGCATTTTGTAAGAGAAGAGATATTTTTCTAAAGAGGTAATTATTTTGTCTAATTAATCACTTTCTTATAAAGAAGTCAAATGGTTGTGATTCTTTTCTTTCATATGTTGAAGTCTTTAGAATTTTTCTGTTTAGGAAATGATATTCAATCCATGTGTCAGTGCTGGACAGTTAGAAATATGACATGTTGAACTCTGTCATAGGCTAGGAATGACAAATTTATAAGGAAAAATGAATAATATTAAATTTCGATACTGTCGTTTTTGCAGAGTAGAAATCAGTGTTGACATTGAATAGACAATTACCACAATGTCATTCAAAATGTAAGTTTAAAAAACGCTGAGAAATGTTCAGTTGAAATCTAAAATATGGAAAATTGGAGGGGAAAAGAACAGCAGCATAACATAACTTCACCAAAAAGACCATCTGATATTTTCCAAGTGGACAGAGAGATATCAACATAATATGGAAATAAGATATATTGCCAGAAAGTGCTACTCCAACTGTGGGATCTCCAAAGGCAAAGCAAGTACCACTGGGAATGGACGTATTAGCTTTGTTTTCCTCTCACGCTGTCTGCTGGTTCTGTATTGATATACTGGTAGCTGGATTTGTATGTATGTCTATATCTTTATCTGTGATAGAATTCTATCAGTTTAATTTAATTTAACGCAGAGAGAATTAAAACCATGTTATTTGTCAAAGGGAATCATTCATGGCTGCATGAGCTGACAAGAAGTGGGTGAACAGAGATGATGCTCCTTGAGATTTGACTTTAGGAAGCCAGAGAGAAAACTCTGAATTAAAGAGGCCACTAGAAGTTGGTCAGTACACAGTATCTAGAATTGCATAACAAGAAACAATGCATGTCCTTGGCCTCTGTCAGTGCCTGTAATGACCAAAACCAAAACAATATCAGGTAATTCAAAGCTGGTGTCAGGTCATAAAACACCCAAAATTTTATGTAGAAAAGAAAAAAAAACATGAGACTAAATGATCTAAATTGAAGGGGAATCCTAATGAAAAATACTGGGGTTCTCAAATTAAAGTTTTTTGTTTTTATTTCAATAATTTTAAATTTTAGGTGGCCTGCTCTGACCAATGTATATTTATTAGTTAATTCAGAATTGCACTTATGCAATAACTAATAGTTAATTCTAACATGGCACCTACCATGTGTTGGGCACTTGTTCTGAGCACATTACATAATTTAACTCATTTAGTCATCTCAATAATAGTAATTTGAAGCAAAGTTTGTAACAAAATATTGACTGTTATCTTTAATTCTATGTTGAATATTACAATGGAATTGTCAAAGGAATCTGATGGTGATAGAGGATATAAATTACTAATCAGCTCACCCCAGGGGCTAAGTATTGAACCACCATTTGTAATCTACAGTGAAAAAGTTTTGGAGGATTGCTTGTGTATTAGTTTTCTAGGGCTTCCATAACAAAGTACCATATACTGGGTGGTTTACGCAACAAAAAGTTTTTGTGTCACAGTTGTGGAGGCTAGAAATTTGAGATCAAGGTGCCATTAGGACTGGTTCCCTCTGAGAGTTGTTAAGGTTAGATCTATTCCACATCTCACTCTTTGGCTTGTAGATGGACATCTTATTTCTTTGTCTCTTCACACTATCTTCCCTCTATGCATGTGTGGTTCTATCCAAATTTTTTACACTTTATAAATACACCAATAATATTCAATCAAGGCTTACCATAATAATTTAACTTGATTAACTTTATAAATACTCCTTTTCCAAATAAGGTCACATCCTGAGGTACTAGGGGTTAGGACTATAAAATATTTTGGAAGTGGGGGAACACAATTCAATCCATAACAATTTGGTTTAAAATTACCAGGTTATTAGTAATACGATCTTATTGAAGAGTCCACACTATTCCTCAAGCACTACTAGATAAGAGCTGCACTGATATTTGTGTCTTAAAACGCTAATACCCCTAGCTACAGCACAACCTTTGTAACTCATACTATACAGTTGATATGATTTGGCTTTGTGCCCCTACCCAAATCTCATCTTAAACGGTAATTCCCAGGTGGTGTCCAGGGAGAGAACTCGTGGGAGGTGACTGGATCATGGGGGTGGTTCCCCTATGCTCTTCTCGTGATAGTGACTGAGTTCTCATGAGATCTGATGGTTTTATAAATGGCAGTTTCCCTGTTCCCTTTTTTCTCTCCTGCCACCATGTGAAGATCTTTGTTTCCTCTTCATCTGCTGTCATGATTGTAAGTTTCCTGAGGCCTTCCAAGCCATGCGGGACTGTGAGTCAATTAAACCGCTTTTCTTTCTATATTACCCAGTCTTGGTTACATCTTTATAGCAATGTGAAAATGAACTAATACAATAGCATTCTTACTATAAATCTAATTTTTGAGTTTATCAATTGTATTAGTTTCCTTGGGTTGCCATAACAAAGTACCAAAAGCAGTGTGGCTTAGAAACACAGAAATTTGTTGTTTCACTGTTCTGGAGCCTAGAAATCTGCAATTAAGCTATTGGTAGGACCATGTTCCCTATAAAATATGTAGAGAAGTCTGGGTGCAGTGGCTCAAGCCTGTAATTCCAGCACTTTGGGAGGCCGAGGTGGGCAGATCACGAGCTCAGGAGATTGAGACCATGCTGGCCAACATGGTGAAACCCCATCTCTGCTAAAATATGAAAAATTAGCCAAGTATGGTGGTATGTGCCTGTAATCCCAGCTACTTGGGAGGCTGAGGCAGGGGAGTGCTTGAACCCCAGAGGCAGAGGTTGCAGTGAGCCGCCACCATTGTGCCACTGTACTCCAGCCTGGTAACAGAGCAAGCAAGAGTACGTCTCAAAAAAAAAAAAAAAAAAAAAAAAGCCTATAGAGAAACCCTTTCAGGCTTTTTTTCTAGGTTCTAAGGTTTTTTTGTTTTGTTTTGTTTTGTTTTTTTAGCAATCTTTGGCATTCTGTGGCTTGCAGATGTGTCTCTCTAATCTCCATTTTCCTTGCCATTCAGCATTTCCCTGTGTCCCTCTGTGCCTCCACACAGCCATTTTCTTATGAACTCTTACCTCATCAGGAGCTCACCGCATCCCAGTATGACCTCATCTTAACTAATTACATCTATAATGACTCTGCTGCCAAGTAAGACCACATTCTGAGATACTTCAAGTTAAGACTTTAATATATCTTTTTGGGGGTCAAAATTCAACCCATAACACCAATCAAGATGACATAATTTTTCCAAGCAAATTTTTTATTATAATGGCCATAAGGGAGACGTTTAGACATTTTAATGATAAAATGTTTAAAGGGAACAATAGAATGAAAAATAAAAATTATCAAATATAGTGAGACGTCAAAATTAAGTTCAGACTCTGAGAGCCTCTTTCAAAGATCCTTTAACAAGAGCCAAGAAAAGCAATTATTTCTACATGAAACATCTGAAATCTCACTTTCTGCTGCCTCCAACTAATCTGCTTTATGTTCATCGTTGCCTTGTATTTTCTCTACGTCCCCTTTTCTAGTCCCCAGTTCCCCAATGTAGGCACTTAACTGCAGCCTTGAGCTTCTATCAATTAAACTATTTACTCATCAGTTCATCATAAGAGAGAAAAACAGTCTTTCAAATGGCACCCTAAAAACATTATTAAAACTGAGAATAACCTTCATTAGGGACTAAATAAAGAAAGAAAAATAGGCAAGTACTTAGATCAAGCTATATCTTATGCCTTATCTTTAAAATTTGACTGAGCTAAAAGTAAGGTGGTAAATTAGAAAGATGCTTTAATAAAAGATTTTAAAACTGATTTTCAAGGTTGTTTTAAACAGCAGTCCATGGAGACCAGGTAGTTGATGTGAAAATAACTCTCATAAATAAAGCAAGAATTTAAACAGTGAATAGATTCAGAAATAAGATAAATTTTAATAGTAAACTAAAGATTTGGAGGATTTTTAATCTGTGGCTAAATTAATTAAGAAGTATTGCTCTGTCCTCATATAAACCATTCAATGTTTTAACATTTCAACTTATAATTATTTTACCCCTGCTTTATGAAGGAGAATCACATGATTGTGTTTCTATAGATTTGGAATGCCATTGCTCAGTGTACATCTTTGTAATATCCCTGGACCAAATACCAAATTAAATATTATTGTTAATGAGTCTTATATAAAAAATCCAAAGTAGCAATACCAATCCACTTATGGAATAAACACTCCACACACACTTGTCTGACCATTTTCAAAAGCATTTGATGACAATTAAAATAGTTTATATGTATATCATAGCAAAGAGTGAATTATTCATTTATAAGTCAATATATATTTCATATTTGGTAAAGATAACTAGGGGGCTGAAAATTTAATTTTGAATAAAAACTTTCATTGTCTTTGGTAATTAAAATTTTGAAAAAGGAGAAAACAGTACTATCTAACAATTATATTCTCCAGGCTATGATAAATAGTTTATTGGTATAAAACAGACATAACTAGATTGGAAGCAAGAAAGTGGAGAAAATAATATTTCACAAAACAGTGGCCTACATGATTTTTAAAGTAGAAGCCTTTATTTGTTTTTGATATATACTAAGACCAGGGGAAATGAAGGTAGGTTAGCTTACTATAACCCAAATTTTCCACATGTATTTGACAATAGAATGTTTTTCACCTATTAAACCCATGATAAAATTTTGTAGCAGAGACCTTAATTTTGGAAAACAGGAGGTGATTATGACAACATGAATAAAATAACAGTTTCTGAAATAAAACTAGTAAAGTTTAAATAAACAGTTGAGGATAATAAAGTGGTCTTCTTCTTCAGAAGTTACTAGGATTGCCTACTGTCTATTCCTACCATATGAAGTTGGAATCATGCATGTAATTCCAGCACTTTGGGAGGCCGAGGTGAGTGGATCACCTGAGGTCAGGAGTTTGAGACCAGCCTGGCCAACATGATGAAACCCCATCTCTACTAAAATTAGCTTGGCGTGGTGACAGGAGCTTGTAATCCCAGCTACTTGGGAGGCTGAGGCAGGAGAATCGCTTGAACCTGGGAGGCAGAGGTTGCAGTGAGCCTTCATGGCACTACTGCACTCCAGTCTAGGTGACAAGAGTGAAACTCCGTCTAAAAAATTGAATAAATAAAATAAATAAATAAGACTCCTGAAAGTTAATATTAAGAAAGATATTTGTGAAATAAATAACTCAAATCTGATGTTGAATTAGAGTCTAGTATTTGTGTTAATTTTATAACATGTTATACTATTTCATAATATATTTTTTTGACCCACAAAACTTAATTTGAAGAATGAATTGTTGAAAATGAAGAGATGCATCTCATTATGGTCTCAATGTTTCTGTTTCTCCAAAATTACTTTGTCCAAATTCTAATGCATAACGTGATGGTATTAAGAGTTGGGACCTTTGGGAAGTGGTTAGTCATGGGAGGGGAACACTCATGAATTTCAGTTTTGTTACAATTATAGGAGTTAGAAGTGGAAGGCATAGTGACTTCATTCTGGAAATAAACATATTTTTATACATAGACTATGAACTCTTCAAGAAAAGATAGCATATTATATTTATTATTTTTTATCATATAATGGTCTAGTTGATTTTCAAAATAACTGATTTTTCTTTTTTTTTACTATTTACTATTTGTTTACCTCTGTGAAGAAAACTTCACTTGAACTTATAAAATTGTCTTAAAAAATTCCCTTGCCCCTTCCATCACGTGAGGACACGTCAAAAAGGTGCTATCTATGAACGAGGAATTTAACCCTCCTCTCTAGATGCCAAATCTGATATCTTAATTTTCTATTTCCGAGTCTCCTAATGTGTGAGAAATAAATATCTTTTCTTCATAAACCACACAATTTATGGAATTTTGTCATAAAAGCCCAGTGGACTAAGATAGTGCTTTAATTTTCTTTTCTTTTTTTTTAAATTTTTTAATTTATTTTATTTTTTTTATTATACTTTAAGTTCTAGGGTACATGTGCATAACGTGCACATTCAGATATTATAGTAGCTTGGACACAGGTGCCTGATTTACCGAAACTAGCTTTTTTTTTCTTTTCATATTGACTTATTGAAATCTGTTTTTCTAGAATAGTCACTGTAAGTCGAACACACACAAACACATGTGCATGTATAAACCCATTCTGAAATATAACTGTCAAAGAAAAACTCATTGATTTATACAGTTTAAAATTTTTAATTTATATATGGTATTTAGGATTTACTGGAAAGTATAAATACTCAATATTCTTGCTAAAGCATAAATTATAGAATGTTTATAAAATATTGAAGTTTCTGTACTTGTAATAAACAAATAAATCAAGGTTGGATGCAAAATGGGGCTTGAAGGCATTTTTACTTTATACATGTATTTAATTTTAACAATCAAGATACTTAAAACAGAATTGTTTTATTAAACAGTGAAAGGGACCAGGTGTGGTGGATCACGCCTGTAATCCCAGCACTTTGGAAGCCCCAGGTGGCTGAATCATGAGGTCAGAAGTTTGAGACCAGCCTGGCCAACATGCCCTGTCTCTACTAAAAATACATAAAAATTAGCCGGGTGTGGTGACACATGCCTGTAGTCGTCCCAGCTACTTGGAAGTCTGAGGTAGGAGAATCGCTTGAACCTGGAAGGCGGAGGTTGCAGTGAGCTGAGATCACATCAGTGACTCCAGCCTGGATAACAAGAGCAATATTCTGTCTCAAAAACAAACAAACAATCAAAAAACAAAAATGAAAGGATATTTTAACTATCAGTCACGAAATAGTATTATTTCAAATATTTGTGATATTAGGATAGACAAACAAACTGACTTAGTATTGTCTGATAACCTCTTAAGTAAAAATAGTCTCATAGCATTTCACAACACATCTGGGCTTCCACAGATGTTTGTTTATTTTAAATTGATATTCTACTTTTGTCTCATTGTTCTTTCTAAAGTAAACAAAGCTAGAAATACTCATAATGCTACTATGATAATTAAGATGTACATGCTGTTTAAAAACTATGTCTATACTTAAACATATGTATTTACTATACACAATATAAATATAAATGTAAATGAGTATATCTCTCTCTCTCTCTCTCTTTTTTTTTTTTTTTTGTGAGACAGAGTCTCACTCTGTCACTTATGCTGGAGTGCAGTGGCACAATCTTGTCTCACTGCAGCCTCTGCCTCTCACGTTCAAGCGATTCTCCTGCCTCAGCCCCCTGAGTAGCTGGGACTACAGGCGCACACCACCATGCCCTGCTAAGTTTTTGTATTTTTAGTAGAGATTGGGTTTCACCATAGTAGCCAGGATGGTCTCAATCTCCTGACCTTGTGATTCACCTGCCTCAGCCTCCCAAAGTGTAGGGATTACAGGCATGAGCCACCGTGCCCAAGCCCTTTATCTTGTGTACATACAAAGTAATTATAATGTATGCATGCATATTTAACATACATAGCAAACTATGTAAAAATACTTCTTAGGCATTACATTTTTAATAACAACATTATGGTAAATCGATTGTTTTAAACCACTACTTTTAATAAATTATTCAGTAGAATATAATTAAAGAATGAGGAGGAGATTTTATTGAATTACATCCAAGCTTTATCTTTGGACCTTCATAAGTAACACAGAGAACATGAAGAGTTGCCTTTCTGTTTTATTTACTTCTTAGCCCACTCTCAAAATCTAAATAAAAGAGGTAATATTTTCATTTTTTTCTTGCCCCAATATCATTTTAATTCTTTTCAGGAGAGTCAAACTGTTATTTGGAGTCATTACTTTGAGTTTGAATCTGATGTCTGAGAGATTTGTAAAATGAGCTGCATCTCTCACCTCTCCAATGCCCCTTTACCTTATGTTTGTAATAAAGAATAATAAGATTTAAATACTCAGTTCTGAGCAAAAGCTGAGTGAGTTCAAGTGAAGTTTTTTTACAGAGGTAAACAAACAATAAATAGTAAAAAAAAAAAATCAGATATTATTAAAGTGAACTAGAGCATTATATGATAGAAAATAATGAATATAACATGCTATCTTTTTTTGAAGAATTCATAGTCTGTATATAAAATTATGTTTATTTACAATGTGAAGTCACTATGCCTTCCACTTCTTAGCTTAACTCCTATAGCTGTAACAAAACTAACATTTAAAATATAAACATGTTACTCCCCACCTAAAATCTTATGATAAGTACCTAGGTATAATGAAACAATCTTTTGGATTAACAAAAAAGATTCTGAGTAATGTTTTCTTCAACTATTCAAATGCTGCTTTCATTACTAGACATCAAGTGATGTTAAATTATTTTCATACCTATGAAAAAGCACACTTTTTCAGATCTTTATGATTGTGTTCAAATTACTCTCTGCGTAGAATATCCTTCCTCTTTTGTGTATCATCTTGCACATTCTTACTTGTGATGATTTGTTTTATGTATCAAATTGGCACATTATGTTACCCAATCATTTAACCAAACACAAATCTAGGTGTTGCTGTTAGAATATTTTAGAGATGTGGTTAATATATACCATCAGTTGATTTAAGTAAAAGGAAATTACTGTTGATAATTTGGGTGGGCTTCATTCAGTTAGTTGAAAAGCCTAAGAGTGAAAACTAGATTCATTATCAGCTCCTGCCTGAGTTTCTAGCCAGCTAGCCTGCTCTACAAATATTGAACTTATCTGCTCCATGAATGTCAAACCTGTCAGCCCCCATATTCTCCTGCCCCTATGTGCTCTTGATACAGTGTGTCTGTCTCTGTCTTTGTTCATCTCTCTCTCTCTCTTTCTTTCTAGATAGATAGATACAGAAAATTGATAATTATCATCTATCTATCTAATCTATTCATCTATCTAGGTATTTTTGTTGTCATTCTATTTCTATTTCTATATAAATTTCTCTTTATATATAACCCTGACTGATAAATATTTGTAACAGGAACTGAGGTAGTACTGTAACAAGTACTTAAAAATATTGAAGTGACTTTGGAATTGGGTGAATGGTGGAGGAAGCTGGAAGATTTCTGCAACTCATGATAAAAAAAAAAATCAAGCTCAGATTTCTTTGAAGAAGAGACTGTTGGTGGAAATACGGATATTTGATAGTGATTTTGGTGAGTACTCAAAAGAAAGTAGAGAAACTTATATTTTCTTAGACAATACACATATTTTAAATAAAGTATTACTAAAATATGAAACATAAAGGTGCTTCTGATGAAGTCTTAGGACAGAAATGAAGAATATGTTGTTAGAAAACAGAGAAAAACAGATCCATGCTATAATGTGGCAGAAAACATGTGTGAATTGGATTCTACTTTTGTGTGGAAAGTAGGGTGTATATGATATGAACTTGGAAATTTAGGGAAAGAGATTTTCAAGCAAAGTATAGAATGCATAGCCTGATTTCTTTCTGCCACATATAGTAATAAACAAAAGGAAAAATGACACACTGAGGAAGAAATCATCAGAAAAAAATAGAACTTGATTTAGAAAAAGAGCCTATTCATACTAAAAAATGAAAAAAGATAAGAAAGCATGCTCTGGAAAGAACATCAAGGTTGTGGTCGTACAATCTTGTGTTGGAGAAATGAGACATGTGAACTAGAGAGCCTATCAACCACCTCAGCTGAAGCCAGGAATAGGGATTGGATGATCCTGGAAGGAACTGTGGAGGATCCCAATGACTTGTGGTATGGACCTTCTTGACATTCATGGAAGACTGAGATGCTTTTGAGAATGTTATGTCAGCAGAAACACTGACAACTTGCACTAAGATGGGACAAAATGAAAGAGGACAGTTGAACTTTCGAAATTCTACAAGCTGGAAATGGGCTGGGAGGTGAGGCTGAAGTTTCCTCTGTGTTGTACAGCAGAGTGGAGCTACTGCGTAAGTGGCTGAGAGGACAGAGCATTGAGCCACAGAAGGTGGTTCTCTCGTGTTGAAACGAAATGAAATTTGCTCTTCTGGATTTTGAACTTACTTGAACTCCTTGATCTGTTTTTGTCTCCTTATATATCCCTTTTGAAAGGAGTATGTCTAGTCTATGCATAACTCATTATTGTTATTTTAGAAATGGTTAACTTTCTTCCTATACTTAACATTTACAAATAGAAAGCAATTTTGCCCCAGAATGGACCATACACAGATTTTTACTGACACCTAATTTAGACTATTTAGAAAATATTATTTGAGACATTTTGAGTTGATTATATTTAGACGATATTTTGAACTTAGTGTTGATGCTGGAATGGGTTAAGATTTTGGTGAAATTTTTGGCTATTGCAAATGTGTTTTGAATATGGGAGGAATAAAACTTTGAGGGGAAGAGGGCAGAAGGAGGACTGTACTGGGTTAAGTGATTTCCCTGTAACAATTTTGGCCATCTTGAACCTATAGATTTGACCTTGTTTGGAATAATATTTTTATATATGTAATCAATTATGATGAGGTCACACTGTATAAGGGTGGAAATTACATTTAATGACTAGTGTTTTTATAAGATGCACAGACACATACAGAAAAAGGAGGCAAAGTGAAGATGGTAGCAGAAATTGTACCAATGCAGCTAAATCCAAATATTGCCAAAGAAACAAGGAAGGATTATTTCATGGACCCTTCATAGTGGGCATGACCCTGCCAATATTCTCATTTTAGATTTCTAACCTCCAAAAGTGTAATAGCATAAAAACATATTTTTGAAATGACCTACTTTTGCTAAATTGTTATGATGGCAGACCTAAGAAACGAAATATGGTGCATGTCCCCTCTGGTCTCATCTAACAACAAATGGCCTCTATAACAGCCACTAAGCTAAGTGTCTTTCCATAGTACTCTTATTCCTCCCTTTGCATTGTCATTCACGACACTAGATATATTATAAAATTATCTGTCAATGTGCGTGTCTACTAGTCTCATATCGCCTCAAGCTGACATGTGTCTTCTTTGTTACAATACTAGTGTCTACAAAATCATTGCTATTCTCTGTGATTTTTAAAACTACTTACTTATGGTACCATTATTGTGCAACAAACTGTGCACATATAAAGTGTCTATTTTGTTGAATTTTGACATATAAATACTCTTGAGAGATTATTACCATAATCAAGATATCAAACCTTTATGTTGAAAAAGACTGTTTAATTGAATGAAACATTTTATAGTTTTGATAAAATAAATAATCATAATTTAACAGTGAGGGTAAAATAACTTTTGTCCACTGATGTCGCTATTTGAGGCAGGAACAATATTGACAATGACATAAAGTGAAGTACAAATCGAAACATTATGAAATAGTAAAGCTAACTTCATCATTAAAATAGAAAAGACTTGTGCTAAAGGCTAATTATTTGTGATAGAGTTTGACAACGTTATTAAGGGAGATTTCTTTGCAAATGAAATGTCTTCAGTATTTCACTTATAAATTGTATCTCAGTATTAATTATTATTATGAAAGATAAATACACAAAATAAAGGAAAGCTCATTAAAGACAGATTCACCCCATTATTTTCTTAATTATTTTACACCACATAATATCATCTTTCCAGAAATAAAACTCCCTTGAAATCTCCAAAAATCTTAAATGCTCATGTTTTTCACAGACACCATTTACAGAAGAACATTATCCAGTGAATTCACACATAAAAGCCTTAAGATTATAGAATCTCTTCTTAATTACTGGGCATCAGCTAATGATATCTCAATAATATTGATAAACTTACAAAAACAATTTTAGTAGAAATCCAAAGCTCTCTAAGAGCTTTGAAATTAAACAATATGCAATTTCATCAAATGGCAAAAGGAAATTAATTTAACAGACCAAAATTTAATAAATACTGACAAATTAAATAATACTACACACAATTATAAAACATGGCAAAGGTCTGAATAAATAACATATTTTTTCTCTATTTGTTTGCTCTATAATTAATGAATTTAGACAATCTCTCATAGCAAATTTCTTTTCTATATTTTGAAGATTACTATGATTGCTTTTACCTCCGTAAATACACTTATTTCATGTATAATTAAGCATATATAGGTATATATGTATATATGTGTGAATGTGTATATATGTGTGTATATATGTGTATACATATGTTTATATGTGTATATATGTGTATACATATGTTTCTATATGTATATATCTGTATATCTAGCAGGATTTCTGGTTTTAGATTTTATAATAATAAATGTTAATTTATCTCATATATACAAGAAGAAAAAAATGAAAAAAATAAAAATTAATGACTTTTTAATGATTCAACATGGAATGGAGTTTATAAGGCTAACCACCACCCTAAACTCTACAGAGACTCACGCAAGAGTACATTCATCACAGTATTATTCACAATAGCAATGACATGGAATCAACCTAAATGTCCATCAATGTTGGACTGGATAAAGAAAATGTAGTACATACCTACCATGGAACACTACATAGCCATCAAAATGAATGAGGTTACATCTTCTACAACAACATGGATGGAGTTGGAGGCTATTATCCTAATGGAACTAATGCAGGAACAGAAAACCAAATACCACATGTGGTCACTTATAAATGGGAGCTACACATTGCATACAAATAGACACTAAGAAGGGAACAACAGACACCAGGTCCTACTTGAGGGTGGAGGGTGACAAGAAGAAGAAGATCAAAGCACTACCTATTGGGTACTCCACTTATTACCAGGGGGATGAGATAATCTGTACACCAAATCCCCTTTACAAAGAACTTAGCTATATAACAAAGCTGAGCATGTACCCCTGAACTGAAAATCGAAAATTAAAAAAAGAGAGAGAGAGAGAGAGAAGTAAACCCAGATAGTCACAGCAAAGATGTGTTTATCTGGAGAAAAAGTTGACTGAGTCTTAGACATAAGGACTCTTCAGTGGTATTGCTCATGAATTCTGGAGGCTAAGTATGGGCTGGGTTACATGGATTAAGATAGTTTCATAGAATGGTGATTTATTTCACCTAGAATGGTACCTATTTTGAACTACAACATTCTCTGTAACAATGAGCTACTGTCCATGGTATAGACTTTGCTATAGTCTTATCCCAACTGAAAAGAGCATTCACCCCAAGTTGACACTATTTATTTTTGTTACCGGAAGGAAGGCCATGAGTGAGTTGTCCAGGTCCTTGGGGTTTTGAACAAAGAATTGAATGAAACGCACAAACAAAGTTAACCAAAGAATCAAACACAGGAACAAAGCAGCGAAAGCAGGAATTTATTAAAGCAAGAGAACACTCCACAGGGTGGGAGTGGACCTGAACAAGCTGTTCCAGGGCCCAGTTACAAAGTTTTCTGGGTTTTAAGGACTTCTGGCTACCCCTTATCTGGATAAAGGATTTGGTCCATGGCTAATTTAAAAAGTTTTTCAGGAAAGGAAATAATAGAGGACAGAAACTTAGATCTACACAAAGAAAGGAAAAGTGTCCAAGAAGAATAAAGGGAAAATAAATTATTTTTCTTATTTTTAATTGATCTAAAATATAACTTTTTAAAGTAACTATAATAACAGTGTATTGTGTTCTTTTATCACATGGATAAATGAAATGAGTGACTGCAATGTAATAAAGTGAGGAATTGAAAATTATATTCTCTATCTTCACTATATATTAAACAGTAAAGCATTCTTTAAAGGTATGTGTGTGTGTATATATGTGATATATGTACTTATAATTAAAATGATATATATTTAAACAACACATGTAAATAACCCATGAGACATCAAAGTAGAAGTCACAAGAGAAATGTAAATTATTGGAACTAAATTACAATGAATATATAACAAAAGTATTTGTGGGATATAATGAAAGCAGCACTTAGAGGAAATTGTATGTTTTTAAATATATATATTAGAAAATATAAAACATCTTAAGTCAATAATTTACATGATCTTCTTAGAGAACTAGAGAAAAATTTTAAGCCTAATGCAAGTAGAAGAAAAAAATGATAAAAATTTTAAGAAAAATCAATGAAATTGAAAACAGAAAATAATAAATCAATAAGCTAAAAGTTAGCACTTTTTAAAGATCAGTAAAATTGTTCGATAAACTTCTAGCCAGGCTACGTTAGAGAAAGAGCAAGAGGAATACTATGCAGCCATAAAAAGGATGAGTTTGTGTCCTTTGTAGGAACATGGATGCAGCTGGAAACCATCATTCTCAGCAAACTATCGCAAGAACAGAAAACCAAACACTGCATGTTCTCACTCATAGGTGGGAACTGAGCAATGAGATCACTTGGACTCGGGAAGGGGAACATCACACACTGGGGCCTATTATGGGGACGGGGGAGGGGGGAGGGATTGCACTGGGAGTTATACCTGATGTAAATGACGAGTTGATGGGTGCTGACGAGTTGATGGGTGCAGCACACCAACATGGCACAAGTATACATATGTAACAAACCTGCACGTTATGCACATGCACCCTACAACTTAAAGTATAATAATAACAACAAACAAAAAGAAGAATAGAGAGCAAATTACCTACAGTAGACATAAAATGGGATCATCACTACTGATTACATGGGTATTAAATTACATAGAATGCTATGTACGTTGTATGCAAACTTATTTGATGACATGTATGAAATGTGTTAATTATTTGAAAGACACAAGTTAGCAAAACTCACAAAAGATAAGTAGATACTTTGAATAAGCAGTAGCTATTATATATCAACAAAATTATTCTAAAATTGACATCAAAAGGCAAAAGGCTTAGACTGAGCACTCAAAATGCTCAAGAATAAGAACAAATTTGGAGTACTTTGAGCTTCATTAACTATAAAACTACTACTCTGTCAAGTACCCTTAAGAGAATGAAAAGACTAGACACATGTTGGAAGAAAATATTTGCTAAACATAAATCTAATAGAGAACTTGTATCTAAAATATACAAAGCACTCTTAAACTTACGAAACAAAAATCCAATTAAAGTGTACAAAATGTATGAACAAACATCTCACCAAAGAAGATATACAGATAGCTATTAACCATATAATATCATGCTCAAAATCATTTGTCATTAGGGAATTGCAAAGCAGAACACTAATGTAACATACTTACAAATCTACTAGAATGTCTAAAATGCTACACCAGACAATTCTAATCAATGGTACAAAGCTTGTAGAGCATTGAGAACTTCCATGTTTCCAATTACATAATATTCTGGAAAAGATAAAAATATAAGAGATCTGTGGCTGCCAGGGTTCCACGCAGGAGAAATTTGAAGTTTTAGTGTGGTGAAACAATTTTACATGGAAGGATAATGGTGTTTACATAAAATTATAGATTTGTCAAAACTCAAGGAACTGAGGGGCACAATGAATCTTAATATATGTGAATTTTTAATGTATTTTAGGAGATCATGGGATTCCAGGATGGAGTACAGAACGTGACAATATAATTTAACTCTATTAGAAATATATTAAACAATCTCACTGGAAAGTTTTGGAGAGAAGGCTAATTTAAATAATTTTCAAGATGAATGAAATCTGTTAGACTAAAGGCAAAGAAAATTGCACATAAGACCTGTATCTAGTTGATAAAACTATTTCTCATTGGGTATAGATTAATAATTATACTAAAATACACTTACACTGGAATTTGAATGGCAGGTGATGGGAATCATTTTTCTCACTTTTGGAATGGGAGGTTACAGATAAGAAAAATAAAGAGGGTACAATGATCCAAGTGTTTATTAATTAGAGGCATGGACATCTTATGAACTAATTTTTAACTTAATATTGGACACCGATGGTTACATTTGGAAATATTTGTAGATAATTATATTGACACAGGTTTGTATAGTCTGGAGAGAGAGAGCTGAGCACCAAGGTGTTAGAGTAGTTGATTAAAAACAGCAAGCCAAAATGAAAGAATCGAGCATTTAATCTCTTACTCCAGTGATATAAGTAAGAGCCTAAATGTGAGAAAGTGCAGACTTCACCCTCCCCTTTCTGTTATCCCCCATATAATAATGTACCATTCAAGGGTTGAGTGGATAAGCAGACACAAATGCCTTCATCCGGTTTAGGAACCTTGAACAAAAAGATTTCTGCTGTTTTATAAACCCAGGCCTAAGGGTTGCAGAGAGTGAGGTTTTAGGGAGAAAAGGGGGGGCTAGAAAGTACTGAGTATAGATTCACAGTGGGTAAAAGTGGCTTCAAATATGTCTCCCCTCCCCTGATAAGGAGGCCTCTGCAAAGGTGCCTGAAAACCTTGGCTGAAAACTCCAGATAGAGAACCAGGAATGAAGTTTCCTGGGCAAAAATGTATATATGCTTAAAAGCATGGCTGAGCAAGAGTGAAGGCTGAGTTTTTCTAGAGACCATAACAAATTGGCTGAGCACAAAGTGTCAGCTATGGGAAGGGCAACTTTCCCATATAACGCCCACATAAAGCCTTTGTAATGCCTATGACTAGGACTGAAAATGGCACGTAAATGTTTGACCAGGAGATGGGGTTCTCATGTATTCACACATGTATTTGCTTGCTCTTAGCTGAGAAGGTCTACTAGCAGCAATATCCTGCAGTAATGAGCATACACAGTGCCCAGATCATGGTTTCTTATACTCTTTTTCAATAAAAAGAATCAGGGCTTCTTGGAGATATGGCTGATTCTAGGACTGGGGCTGGAAATATACAAGACAGATGAGCCTGGGGCAACTTGTTTTCTTGGGAAAGGTAGTTCCGTACATGTAGTCTTTTGACTTCCACCTAGACGCATAGAATGGACCTTGGGCCTGAAACATCTCTTTACCAAGAATGCAAGAGTCCTTGCTACCTGTGCTGAACTTTTCTCCTCGTGTGGGCATATCATTTTCTGTTTTAGGCTCATTGTGAACTCCTTTGCTCTGTTTAAGCATATGCATCAAATGGCACGTGGCCAATCCCACTACTACCTCTGTCCTCTGCAGGGAGTGGTTGAGGTCTTTCTACTGCAGCAGAAGAATTGTGCATATAAACAAATTACGCTGTGTCAACTACTGGAAGGGGCCCACTGGCCAAAGGGAACTGATGCCCACAACTAAGGCTAATCATATGCTGTCTCCTCTATGTAAATAAAACCTTTTTCCATCCAGCATTTGACTGCATTGTGTTTTCTTTGGCAATGCTAGTGTGTAGTGTCCAGAAATTCTCATTCAGACTTGTATTCCTGATCAAAGGCACTTGCTAAACATGTACCTCAGAAGTAAGGAAGCAGTAAATAGGGAGAAGACAAAGAGTGGTTTATTTCAATAGGACACAAGACTCACATGAAAGAGCTCACAAAGTCTAAATCTGGAGCAATGTGAGTAACAAATAAACATAGAGTACTGGATTATTACTCAAAGTGTAAAATTAATAGCCACAAGTCTATACTGACATAAATGACTGAGTAAATAAATAAATGGGACCAATAGCAAAATATGCCATATGGAATAATTCCAAATAATTTATGTAGATATTTCACTGTATTATTTGCCAAGAATGCCAGAATGAATTCACAAACTGAGTGGCTTAAACGACAGAAGTTTCTCTCTCTCTCTTTTTCCTTTCTTTTTGTGTTTTTTGTTGTTGTTGTTGTTTTTGTGACAGGCTTTCACTCTTATCACCCAGACTGGAGTGCAATGGTGTAATCATGATTCATTGCAGCCTTGACTTCCCAGGCTCAGGTGATGTTCCCACCTCAGCCTCCTGAATAGCTGGGACTACAGGCATGCTCCACCACATCTGACTAATATTTGCATTTTTTGTAGAGGTGGAAATTTGTCATGTTGCCCAGGCTGGTCTCAAATTCCAGGGCTGAAGCAATCTGCCCACCTCAGCTTCCCAAAGTGCTGGGATTGCAGGCAGGAGCCACTGTACTCAGCCAGCAGTTTAGTTTTGCACAATTCTATAGGCCAAATTCTAAGACTAAGTTGCTAGCAGACTTGGTTTCTTCCCAGCCTCTCTCCTTGGCTAATAGATGGTCATCTTCTCCTGATGTCTCCGCAAGGTGTTTCCTGTGTGCGTATCTCTATACTGATCTTCTCTACTTATAGGGACACCAGTCATATTGAAATAGTGCCCATCCTGATGACCCCATTTTAACTCAATTGTGAGGTACTTAGGACTTCAACATATGAATTTTGGGGGAGTCACAACTCAGCCTGTAAGACTCAGAGAGAAGAGTTTGTGAAGACACACGGAGAAGATAACCATCTACAATGCAAGGACAGAGTCCTCAGAAGAAAACCAATTGTTGGCTCCAGGAAAATAGCAAAACTGACAAACATGTTTGCCTACCTAATAGAAACGAATTTAGCATAAGTTAATTTTAAAAGCAACTATATGTTAACAAATTAGCTAATCTATATTGAAAGGAAATATTCCTAGAAAAGCACAAACTACTAAAACTTACCCAAGAATAAATAGAATTGCTGATAAGACTCCAGCAAGTAATGAGACAAATTAATATATATATTTTTAAAATCTCCTGAAAGAAAAGCCTGGGCCTAGATGTTTCCACTGGTAAATTCTAACAAACATTTTTTTTTAAATTAAGGTAAAATATTTACAAACCTCAAAATACATTCTACGAAAATCGTATTATGTTGATACCAAAACCAGTCAAATACAACACAAATAAAACAAGTTAATAAAAATATCACTTGTGAATGTTGATTTAAAATACTGACAAAACACTGGCTAATCAAGCCCAGTGTCATATAAAAAACGATGAAATGCATCAAAGTAGAAATATCCCAGAAGGTTTATTTAACATCCAAAAATCAATTAATGTAATATACCATATCAGAATAGCACAGGTAAAATTCATTAATAATAATCTCAATAGATGACAAAATATATTTTTAAAATATAACACTTTTTTTGGTAAACACTGTCAACAAACAAGGAGAAACAACCTTTTTCAACATGATAAGGGACATTCTGAAACCTGCGTACTTAACAGTGAGATTCCATAAAGTTGGGAATGATACAAACTTGCCCACTTTTGTCACTTGTACTTAATACCATATTGGATGATGTAGATAGGACAATTAGGTGAGAAAAATAAATAAGATCTATCGAGTTAGGAAACGATAACATGATCTGGTATACAATAAAACAAAAGGAATCCACTACAAAATGTTAAAACTAAAAATGAGTCCATTAAAGTTATAGGATAAAAGAACAATGTACAAAAACAGTGTACAAAAACTATTTACCTTTCTATATATATGCAGTAAATAATCCAATTTTTTAAAAATACCCTATTGTCGAAAAACTTAAAGCAGACCAAAACAAACTGAAAGACATTTCATGTTTACAGATCAGATGATTTATTATTAAGATGGCAGTAATCTTCACATTAGTCTGTAGATTTTGAGGAATCACTATCAAAACACCAAGTGACATTTTTAAATTAATTGCTAAGCTATTTCTAAAATTTATGTGGAAAATCAAGTGGGCCAGAATAGGAAAACGTGTCTTAATAAAGAACACATTAGGCTTAGATTTTTCAATTGCAATATTTTCTCCAAAGCTAGAAACCAATTAGGAATGTTTGTTACTGACTGTATATAAGTAAAAGTAAAGGCAACAGAATTCAGAGTCTATGAATATATTCTTACGGTAATGGTCAATTGAATTTTTAAAACTGCTGAGACAATTTTGAAAAGTCTTTTAAAATATATATTTATAATTACAAATAGTGTATGTTTTTATACACACACACACACACACATATGTAATGTAAATGGTTATCCATATGAAAAAGAGTCAAATTGAACCCCTACCTTAACCATGTACAAAAGTTAACTAAAATTGGGTCCTAAACTTAGATGTAAGAACTTAGATGTAAGATGTAAGAATGGTTTGAAAAACTAGAAAACCTTTTGAAGGAAAAACATAAGTAATATTTGACTATGTTAGGAAACGCCTTCACACAAAAGATGCTGAAAGCAAAAGCAACAATAAAAATTCATAAATTTGATTTCATCAAAAGTTAAAAAAATTGTACTTTAAAGAACATCAAAGAAATGAAAGATATTTTAGTAACTCAGGTAGATGGGATGGATCCTACCACACACACACAAAATTGGTTTACACGTCATGACTGATGATGTCTCACACATACATACCAAGAGGATATGAAGAAATTTATTAAATAAATATTCAGGTTTTCTGGCGAAAGTGGGTATCCTCCCAGCTGCTCCAAAATAGTTTGAAAAAGTAGGAAGGATTTTTGACCTTCAATTCTATGGTGAATAAAGGATGTGACAGGGACAATATTCCTACATGCCTCCAGGTTTTGTATGGTTTGAACTTCCTGCTGGTGTCAATAGGAAAAATTCCTGAGCTTTCTTAACGTTTTTGTCCAGATAGGTAAAAGGTAAAGAGAGAGAAGAGGAGGAGCTTGAAAAATGTAAACAATCAAACATTAAGATTTGAGCCACACCTCTTATGAAAGATAACTCATAGAACAGGAAAATTTATTCAAATAAGATATTTAATGATAGATATGCCCATAATATATAAAAATGCTTTTTAGTTTCTTATGAGTTAGTAATAACATGACAAATAACCTAACTTAAACAAAAAAAAAAGCCAATCTGGATAAACACTTCTCCAAAGAGATATAAAAATGTCCAATAAGAACATAAAAAGTTGCTCAATATTATTAGCCATTAGGGAGATGAATATCAAAACCACAATGAAATAGCACTTCACATTCATCAGGATGATTATAAAAGCTAGTTAGTAAATATAAAAATATTTTGGAATTTTAACAAAACATTCGAATGTCTCTGTATATGCTTCAGTTAGTTCAGCCACTGAGGAAAGTAGTTTGGAGAGATCTCAAAGAACTTAAAACAGAGCTACTATTTGACCCAGCAATCCCATTATTTTCCCACAGGAAAATAAACTATACCAAAAAGAAACATGCATTTTTAAGTTCATTCCTGTGCTATTCATAATGGCAAAGACATAGACTCAGCCCAGGTACCCATCAATAGTGGATTGAATAAAGAAAATATGGTTACATAGACACCAGAGAAAACTATACAGACAGAAAAAAAGAATGAAATCCTAGCCTTTGCAGCAACATAGATGCAACTGGAAACCATAATCTTAACCAAATTAATGCAGGAATAGAAAACCAAATACTGCATGTTCTCACTTACAAATGTGAGCTAAACATTGAGAACACACGGACATAAACATGAGAATAACAGACACTGTGGACTTTTAGAGGGAGATGGGAGAGGAGTGTGGATTGAAAAACGCCCTATCGGCCGGGCGCGGTGGCTCGCCTCTGTAATTCCAGCACTTCGGAAGGCGGAGACGGCGGATCACGAGGTCAGGAGATCAAGACCATCCTGGCTAACTTGGTGAAATCCCATCTCTATTAAAAATTCAAAAACCTAGCCGGGCGTGGTGGCGGGCGCCTGTAGTCCCAGCTACTTGGGAGGCTGAGGCAGGAGAATGGCGTGAACCCGGGAGGCAGAGCTTGCAGTGAGCAGAGATCCGGCCACTGCACTCCAGCCTGGACGACAGAGCGAGACTCCGTCTCAAAAAAAAAAAAAAAAGAAAAAGAAAAAAATAAAAAAAGAAAAACGTGCTCATTATCTAGGTGCAATATACCCATGTAACCAACTGTGCGTGTACTCCCTGTATCTAAAATAAAATTTGAAATTTTAAAATGTTATTTCTTGGTTGTTTTTCTCAGGTATTTCTCTTGGTGTGCCTGAGATAAACTAAGGAGAATAAAATTACCTATTCATTTATGTTTACTCCATATGTTACATTATGCTTCATATTTTATCTTTGTTTTCCTTTATAACTAAAACAAATTGCATTTGAATTTCAGAAACCAAACTCCTATATTCTTTATTGGTGTAGTTTAACTCTATGCTGTGGTAATGCATTTTCTTCAGTCAGTCTATAGCTTCACAACCTTTAAGGTGTTTGGTCCCTTTCACATCAGCTCAATATTCTCGTTATCTGCCAATTATTTAATCATGTTTTCTATGTCTTCCACCAAGTTTTATTTCCAATTATATGGCCTATTCTTCTGGCAATCTTAGTGCTTAGAAAAATTGAACCATTCCAGTCTCATTTAGTCTTTTAATAGTGTGAAACATTATGTGTCAAGGCTCTTACTTTGATAAATTTAGGAGTGGTTCTCTTGTCCTTTCCTTTTGCATCATTAACTGTTAATACCAGCATCTAAGTAGTTGTTGTTTCGAATAAGTTAATATTGGGTTACATTGCGATATTTATACAAAAAACCAGCTTTGTCATGTAACAGTCTCTTACAGCAAATAAGGAGTTTAAATTAATTTTAAAGTTATAACTGCTGAATCTATATGAAACATGAAGATGTGATTTCACAGTATTTGGGTTTTTTAAGCTAAAATGATTATAAATTATTCAGCTAAGCTCCATAAAAAAAGAAAATGTGCAAAATTTCTGGTGTTATTTTAAAAAATCAAAATGCAGAACACAATGAAAGCCACTAAATTTTTAAAATTCAGGTCAAATATGAAATATTAATGTTCAGAATAAATCTTATATTCTTTATAAATAGTTTATAACAAAACATGTGCATTTTAATGACATTTTAAAGTTCTATTTTTTTTCCAAAAGATATAAAAGTATGCCAGGTGAAAAAGGTATCAGAGGATATTGTATAAAAATTCTAATAAATTATGGAATAATACATATATGTGAGATGTGAGGTTCAGATTAAACATTACCTTGCCAATATGTTATTTTTTAAATTAACAATGCCTACTTAAAAGTCTATAAACTCTGATATGTCTATATGTGTATATATATGTTTGTATACTGTAAATAATGGTATAATTATTTATGGGAAAAGCTAATGAAATCTTGATCACAAATAACAATGGTTTTACCAAAAATGATTTTGGTACACTCATTAAATTTTGAGTAAATATACAAGGATTTTTTTTCTAATTTGATTATATAATATATATTAGAAATGGCAAATACCTACCAAATTAAATAAAATCAATTATATGTAAAGAACTGTAAGTAAACATGTAACTTCTTTCAGAGCAAAAAATTAAATAATTTATCTAATAATTACTGTGAATAAAAATTGAAATGCATTCTTCTGAAGAACTCAAACACTGAATAATTCTGCCATAATTTTTGAATATTAAGACGTGTATAAAAGAAAAAAATGCAAAGGCAAACGATGAGTAATCATGTTGAAGAAACTAAATTAATGTAGAAAGTGCTTCCAGCTGTTTTCACATTAGGCTCGGCTTTCAGTGAGTCCCTATGCTTTAAATATCTAGAATTTCTGCAGAGATTGAGTGACAAATAGGAGAACATTTAATTCTAGATGTTAAAATGTATTAAAGTTTACATACAACATGATTCATTTACATTTTAGAAGTTGTTAAGCATAAAATATCAAATAAGCCCCAAATAAGCCTATTTTTAACTGACACACACATGAAAACATGAACCTAAGAATTAATTTGGAATCAAATCAAATAGTTTACTCTCCAGAGAACATTTTTCTGTGAATAAATGATTGGATAGTTCAGAATTCCCATAATGTTTCAATCACCATGCTTTTCCAGATAATACCCATAAAGCATTAGAAATAGAATATTATTAATGTAAATTTGTAGGTAATGTTATGGAGGTCCAGAGGCTTTATTAAAGACTTAAATTTCAATGGGAGAAATGTGACTTCATCCTACAGGTTCCGAATTCAATGTTTATGATCTTTTAATCAGCCTAATTTACAATCCTTTAACAATATTTTTGTTTTCTCAAATTCACATATTTTCTCTAAAATTAAAACGGTATCTTACATGTAAATTGCATTCCCTTCATGTAGTGTAGGGGTATGAATTTATGCTATTCTGTGCTTCTGGGTTTGGCAGGGTACCAAGACACCTGGCAAAAGCAAACACGAATAATGAGTGGAGATAAACTATTGATTCTCTTTAGTATATTGTCAGTGAAAATAAAATGTAGAACTGACATTCTAAGAACATATTATAGATCAATCAGATGTGTTTTATTGATAGTATTTATAAAATGCGTAAAGGGAAGTAAAACCAAAAAAATTCACAGAAGTTAATCTGTCTTCTGGGGCTGCAATAGCAAGGTACCATAAATCGAGTGGCTTAAACTGCAGGAATTTATTTTCTTTCAGTTTTGGAGGCTGAAATCTGAAATCAAGGTGTTGAAAGGATTGGTTCCTTCTGAGGACTGTGAGAGAGCATCTGTTCTATGCCCTTCCTTGGCTTCTGGTAACTCAGGCATTCCTGACTTTGTAGAAAGTATTTTCCCTTGTGACTTTATATTGGCTGAAATCCATGTGTATCTGTTTCTGTATCCAAATTTCCCCTTTCAATAAGGACATCAGCTATTTTGTATTAGTTCCTGTCCTAGTGACCTCATCTTTACTTGATCATCTGCAAAGTCCAAATAAGGCCACCTTCATAGATATGGAGGGTTAAAACCTCAACATCTGTTTGGAAGATGCATTTCAATCCACAGCAAGGACCAAGGCATAATACAAGATATGTTTTGGAAGAAAATTAATAGGCTTTTAGATATGAAGAAAATGTAACAAATTAAAATATTGATGCATTATCTAATCATCAGTTTAGGCCACCTAAAGAGAGCATTAATTAACTGGATTGTAGTTTTAAAGAATTATCCAGCATACAACACAGAACAGTAAAAAATATTAGTGAACATAAAACAAGTAACAGAGAGAGGCATTTTAATGATGTTGGAAAAGGAAAATAGCTATTTACAAAAGTACAAAGAAAGACTAATAGCATATTCTTAACAGCAGTAGAAGTCAGAAGGCAATTGAATATGTCTTTTAAGTGCTAAGAGAAAATTCCCTTTATTTAGAATTCAAACTCACAGTAGTTACATTCAAAAATAGGAGTAGAGGCAATATATTTACAAATAAACAAACAAAAAAATAGAATTTACCACCATCATATTCTCACTATGGAACTTCAAAAGAACTAGAATTGGAAAGATGAAAAGGTATTTGTCAGAATCGGGGACACTTTATATAGATTATGGAGCTACGGGAGATGTTGGCAAGGACAAATGAGAAAACCTTGACCTGCAGGAGGATGAAGATGTTTGAAAAACAAATTTGGGAAAAGAGAGGCATCAAATAGCAGCTCCCTGGGAACAGTAGACTACATGAATGTTCCTTACTGATGGAAGACCTAAATGCAAAAATTAATGATAAACAAAAAAACTGGTAATTACATTAGTCTTATTGGGCTGTCATAACAAAATACCACAGACTGAGTGGCTTAAACAACATAAATTTACATTACCACAGTACCGGAGGTTGGAAGTTCACAATCAAGGTCCAGCAAGGTGGATTCTGATCAGGCCTCTCTATAAAGAGAGGCTAGAAAGCTTGCGAATGGCCACCTTCTTGCTGTGTCCTTACGTGACCTTTCCTTTGTGCATATACAGACACAGTGAGAGCAATCTCTGGGGTCTCTCTCTTTTTACAAGGACATCTGTCTATTATATTAGGGTTCTACCCTTATGACCTCAGTTTCCCTTAATTATGTCCTTAAATATCCTGTTTTCAAATGCATTCGCAAAGGAGGATAAGACTTCAACATGTAAATTTTGGGAGGCCACAATTCAGCCCAATATTAGCCATACTTAATATAAGCACACAATAGAGTATAAAACAACAATACTATCTGAAATCAAAGCAAATAACATACAACTGAAAGACTGCATCACATTAGCATGTAAAGTACATGACAAATGATGATAGAACAATCTACAAGTTAAGGAAGACATGGAGGCTGCATATCTTGCATTATAAAGTTCCTGCATTTTTAAGTCTTTGTAAATGTCACCTAATTAAACAATTTAAGCTTAAAATATAGTGAGTCATCCTAGATGAGTCACTCACTCTCAAGCACACCCTACCTGATTGTTTGGAATTTCTGCATCTTATTTTTTTAAAAATTAGAAAAATAATATACTGCAGTTTTGAAAATATATTGAAAACGTTTCTAACCCCCAAAGAGAGCATTACTGAAATATTGTTAATAAAAGATATCTACAATATGAAAATTGAAAAAGAGATGACAGGAGGTCTTTTCAATGCCAATTTAAAACATTCCCTATCATGCCTATGGAGGATTTTATAACTTGAATCAGTCCTCCAAAAAGATACTGAAATCTTAACCCGTAGTATCAGTGAATATGACCTAATTTGGAAATAGGGTCTTTGTAGATGCTAAGTTAATATAAGGTTATATTAAGAAATGCTCTATTCCTATATAACTGTACCCTTATTTAAAAGTAAAATTTGGGCACAAAGAAACACAGGGACAATTTCAAGTGAAGACTGGAGTTATGCACAGGTCCAGAAACACCGGAGGTTGACAGCAAACCACTAGAAGACAGGGAAAAGACACAGAACAGATATTTCTTCACAACTCTCAGAAGGAACCAACACTGCTGGACACCTTGAACTGGGAATTCTGGAGTCCACAAATTAGGGCATAAATTTCTGTTCTTTAAGCTTCCAAATTGATGGTACTTTTTTATGGCAGTCCTAGCAAAATACTACAGGAGGATTTATAACTTTGACTTGCTATGTACTCTTAGAGTCACATTTCATAAAATACATGTAACTTGTATATTTCTGTCTAATAAATCTGAAAATAATTTTGTATGGTGAAAAAAACTAAACTCAAAGATTATAATTTTATTTCTTTAATGGAAATAAAATATATTGTCTTTAATTTAGAAAGCCTATTTCAACATGCCCTTCATAATGCACTGTATAATTCTTTTCAGAAGTGACCTTTGAACCAGTTTTACCATCAAATTGATTTCTTTCTTAATGTATTAACACTAAGAACTCTGAAGGCTGTTGGATTTCACCTAACTGCAGGTTATCACATTAGTTTTACAGATGTTAGCAGAATATACAAGACTTCATCAAGAAGCGTTGAGTATTGCATATTTGCGTGAGTTTCTCTTGCACTCAATTCCCAGTCGGGTGACATAGGTAGGCCCAGATGGAGGACTGCACAAAAAGAGTGTTTTGTTATAGGAGAGCTATCTTGACCTTATGGAACCCTAATCTTTTATAAGAGACCCAAACATGCCTGTCGTTTTGTCCAGAATGACACAGTATTTCTGTCTTCCAAGACTGGTAATAACTTGATATTTGCTCCAGAGAAGACAGCATCTCTATACTCTAAGCTTTCTTTGCTATGCAGATATCTTTGAAAGTACAGTCCTAAGGGCAAAGGGCAATTATTACTGTTTTCAAGATGTGCAAGACAACAAGAGACCCATAGAGATTTATCTCTAAACATTTAGATAAATCTTCAATAAGTATCTATTCTATTTAATTTTATATACAGATAGATACATTCATAGATAGATATAGATATAGATATTATAGATATACTGTGGTCTAAACATTTATGTTCCCCCAAAAATTGTATGTTGAAACTCAATATCCAATACAACGAGTCTGAGACCTCATCAGAATGCTCTTTACCATCTATATTTCTACCAATATTCTGTTCACAATCCTTTACGTATTCTCTAAGCAGATGTAACTCTCTCTACAGTTCTTCTCTTCTCCTGAGCTCTCACCAGAATCATCCTTTAAAGTCTGTTCAAAAAAATGTAGACTTTTGCTAGAAAGTGCCTCAAAACTATTCAAACCTCTACCCATCACCCAATTTTAAAGTCACTTCTGCATTTTCAGGCATTTGTAATACGATCACTTCCACTTTCTACTGCGAATTTTCTCTCTTCTTTTAGGCAATTTTAACAAAATATCAGACTAAGTGTCTTATAAACCATATAAATTTACTTTCCCCACATCTGGAGTCCAGGATGTCCAAGAACAACGTTATGGCAGATGTACTGTCTGCTGAGAGTCCACTTTCTGGTTCATAGATAGTGCCTTCTATCTGTGTATTCGTATGGTGGAAGGGAATGGTATCCTTTATAATGGAATTAATCACATCACAGGCCCAGAGGGCAAGATTATGGAAGGTAGAGCAATGTCAAAACCCTACTTCTGAATTCCAGTGCTATTCTTCTCAGTCAAACCAGGTGCAATTCTAGCAAACCTAGGTGTGGCGTGGGCCTTGGGGGCTGCCTCTCTGAAGGACATATACAATAAGTTTGGTAGTCTCTGAGTGGTACCATCACTACTGGCACACAGAGTGCAAAAGTTGTGGGGGCTTTGCTGCCTCCAACTATATTTCAAAGAAGCACCCAGTAGAGTTGTGGGGCCCAGGCAAATAATTGACACAGAGCCATGGCAACTACAGAGAGCCCCCATCAGGGCAATGCCCAGCAGAGACATGAAGTGGGGCTGGGGCCCCAGAGGATCATGAACATATGACCTCTGCCCAGTGGACTGGGTTGCAAAAAATTGAGTGAAATAAGTTTATTTTCTAATCTTAAGTTTTAATATTGTTTACCTTGATGATATTTGTATTTACTTTAGACATGTGACCTACAATTCATTTCCTTCTAATTTTTTCTTTTGGAATTGGGATATGTATTCTATGTCTATCGCACGATGTATTGGAAACATTAAATTTGTTTTATTGCACAGGTTTACAGGTGGAGAACAATTTGCTTCAGAATCAATTGTACCTTGAGCCTTACTTATATCTGATTAGGTGATATTTAGGTGAGAGTCTGAATTTTACAATTTTGACGCTGGAATGAGTAATACTTTAAGGACCGTTGGGATAGAATAAACATTACGTTGCATGTGATAAAGACATGAATTTGTAGGGAAAGGCATGAGTAGAATGTCATGGTCTGAATGTTTCTGTTCCTCAAAGATGCATGATTTGAAAACTGGCACAAGACAGGGATGCCCTCTCTCACCACTCCTATTCAACATAGTGTTGGAAGTTCTGGCTAGGGCAATCAGGCAAGAGAAAGAAAT
>NW_012113919.1:1345608-1402601 GCF_000951035.1 Colobus angolensis palliatus
TGGGTGCTGATGAGTTGATGGGTGCAGCACACCAACATGGCACAAGTATACATATGTAACAAACCTGCACGCTATGTACATGTACCCTAGAACTTAAAGTATAATAAAAAATAATAATAATAATAAAAAAAAAAAGAAATTCTCACCACCAAAGAGATAGTGGTATTAAGATGTGGGGCCTTTAAGAGATAATTAGATCACAAGGATGGAATCCTCATTATTGGGATCAGTGCTCTTAAAAAAGAGACCTCAAAGAGCTAGCTAATTCTTTCTTCTATGTGAAGAAACAGATAGAAAGCACCACCTACAAACTAGTAAATGTGTCCTCATGAGACAATGAATCTACTAGCACCTTACTCTTGGACTTCTTAGACTCTGGTGTTATAAATAATAAATTTCTGTTTTTCACAACCACCCATCTAAGGTATTTTGTTATAGCAGCTCAAGTGGACTGTATTAGTCCATTATCACACTGCTATAAAGAACTGCCTGAGACTGGGTAATGTATACAGAAAGGAGGCTTAATTGGCTCATGGTTCTGCAGGCTGTACAGGAATCATGCCCGAGGAAGCCTCATGAAACTTACAAACATGGTAGAAGCCAAGGGGAATTTGGCACGCTCTACATGGTTGGAGCAGGAGGAAGAGAGAGCAAAGAGGTAGGTGCTACACACTTTTAAACAACCAGCTCTCTTGAGAATTCACACACTATCACAAGAACAGCAAGTAGGAAGTCCACCCCCAAGATCCAATCACCTCCCCCCAGGCCCCTCCTCCAATACTGAGGATCACAACTCCAGATGAAATTTGATTGGGGACACAGACCCGATCCATATCATGGACTATGAAAATCCCCAGCAAAGAGATGCGTAGATTAAGACAATCAGCATAAAGAAAGAAGGAAAAGATATGCACATTGACTCTCAAAAGATTCAGAAAAAAAAGCCAAGTAATATATAAAAATATCAACTATGTGGCTATATTTGGGTGCATGTGCATGGATGTCAAAATAGCATGTCTTATACAATTTTGTGAAAAATATTTTGTTTGACAAGACAGAGAATATGAGGGTTAGAGCACTAGAAGGTTAGTCTACTATGTGACTTCCCATGGGAAATTGAGCAAATGAATACATAAATAAATAATTAGGAAGTCCCCTGCTTATGACATGTAAGCAATTTCTGGTTGGGTGTGTTCATTGAATGCAATCTAAACCACACAACTTAGTTGTTTCAGTAAATAACAAACAAGCCCTGTAAAATAATGTAATATTGTTGCTTCCGTTGTTTTTCAGAATTTCATATTTATGAAAAAGAAGTTGAGCACTGTTGATATTAATAGTGATGCAGCATTAATTTTGAAAATGTACCAAGAATGAAAAATAGTTTAATTTACTGGTCAAAAGCAAAATTCTATTATTTCAATGTAAGGCAATACAGAAATTAAGAGAAAGCAAAAATTCATGTTGGCAGCAACTATAACAACAACAAATTTTCAGGATTTTGTATTTAGGAAAACATAATTATTGCGCTAAAAATAGTAACTGAATTTATTTTTTTAAATCAATGTTAAACCAACATTTTGTAAAGTTAAAAATTTAATAAATTTTTGTATAAGCATATAGCTGGACTCTGAGTTTTATATAGAGGTATCATTTGAAAAATATATTTTTCAAAGAATTTAAATATTTATATATTCCAGTTTTACTTTAACCAAGACACTATCAAATTAACTAAACACTTCTAAAAACTAATGAAAAGAAGTTATCATCAAGATGATTGAATAAGGACCTCTGTTAATCCTCTTCTCAATAAAGAGTATGGGAACACTGGTACAAATGGTCAGACTCAACATTTTTACAACACTGGAAATTGACCAAAGGCCTGCAGCCCTCCAGGAAGCATTTATTTTATGTTGTAATTTTGTGCTTGTTTGTTTTTTAAGACATAGTTTTGCTCTTGTCACCCAGGCTGGAGTGCAATAGCGTGATCTCTGCTCACTGCAACGTCCACCTCCCAGGTTCAAGTGATTCTCCTGTGTCAGTCTCCCGAGTAGCTGGGATTACAGGTGCTTGCCACCATGCCCGGCTAGTATTTGTATTTTTAATACAGACAGGGTTTCACCATGTTGGTCTAGCTGGTCTCGAACTCCTAACCTCAGGTGATCCACCTGCCTTGGCCTCCCAAAGTGCTGGGATTACAGGCGTGAGCCACTGTGCCTGGCAAGGAAGCATTTATTGAAGAACAAATAAATGAACTTCAGTAAAAGCAGCAAGTATTGTTGCATTTTCACTTGCCCTACTGCCATCCCTTTCTCTCAGCTCTGAATGATATGGACTAGGCTAGACAACCAACAGCCTGAAATAGTAGTGAAAACCAGTAGCCTCACGGCCATTACACATGATAAGGGGAAAGAAGTTTATCAAAGCCCCATTCTCAATTATCAATCTTTGACCTATCTGGTGATTCCTTGAAAAAAAAAAAAAACCACTAAAAATGATTGTCTTTATTTGACATAACTCAGAGTTCATCAATTTTAAGATAAATTTTCTTGGTGAGCTTTTGTCGAAAGCAAGAAGCAGCAATTATTTAACATTATAGATGCCATTGGCAGTGGGTAACTGTTGGAGCAAAACATAAGCTAACAAATATATTAAACCAAAAACTTGGGGAATGAGATGTCCATGGGGGCTTTGAATCACTTTGACATATTTCTTAGTATTTAAATGCCATGCACACCTCTAGGTCTGAGGGCCTCTCTGATGATTATAGGCAAGCTGCAATACACAAGGACAATTCTTTGGCAAAAAATGAAAGCCTTATTAACTACAAGCTTTTAAGACCATCACTATAAATCATTAGCTATTCACTAAGTTAATCCAGCAGAATCTTCAGTAGCAATACAATGACAAAACGAATATACGCTTTACACAAATCAGTAAGGTCACTAACACACAAATAACAACAAAATCTGGATGGGGAAGATCTAATTTCCAGAACTGCCACATTATACTATTTGTATATCGATTTTCAAAAATACAAAACATACAAAGAAATAAGGAAGTATATCCCACATACAGGAAAAGAAGCAATCAATATAAACTATCCCAAAGTGATAAAATCAGTTATTAAAAATATCTCCAAGGAACCTAAGGAAAACACGTCTATACTTCTAAAGAAAAATATGAAAATAATGTTTAGCAAATATAGAATACTGTCAGTCCATCTGTGCTTCTATAGCAAAATATTCGAGCCTGGGTAATTTATTTAAAAAAGCACATACAAACAAAATGAATTTATGTTTCCCAGTTCTGGAGCCTGGGAATTCCAAGATGAAGTTGGTAGCAGTTTGGCATCTGGTGAGAGAGCAGTGTCTGCTTCTAAGGCGAACCCTTGAAATGTAGCATCCTTTGGAGAGGAGACTCACCGTTCTGCATGTGGCAGAAGAGGAACAGAGAGCAAGTTCACTTTTGCAAACCATTTTTATAGCAGCATTAATCCATGTGTGAGGATAGAGCCTGCATGATCTAAACACCTCCCTTTAGGTCACAGCTTCCAACACTGTTGCCCTGGAGAATAAGTTTCTAACACATACATTTGTGGAGGGACACATTCAAACCGTATCAAATACCAATACAGTGATGGAAATTATAAATGAAAAAAAAATAAAATTAGAAATTCAGAAGCTGAAAAGCATAATACCTTACAAGAAAAATTGACTGGAAGGGCTTCAGAGCCTATTTTTCTTAAAAGAAGATAATAAAGTTGAAGATAACTCAATCAATATAATATAGTCTGAGAAATAGAAAGAGAAAATAATGAAGAAAAATGAACTGAGCCTTTAAGACACATGGCACAGGCCAGGCATGGTGGCTCATGCCTATAATCCCAACACTTTAGGAGGCTGAGGCAGGTGGATCATGAGGTCAGGAGTTCGAGACCAGCCTGGCCAACATGATGAAACTCCATCTCTACTAAAAACACAAAAAA
Organism: Colobus angolensis palliatus; assembly: GCF_000951035.1. Taxonomy (NCBI): domain Eukaryota; kingdom Metazoa; phylum Chordata; class Mammalia; order Primates; family Cercopithecidae; genus Colobus; species Colobus angolensis. The sequence goes on from NW_012113919.1 coordinate 1,349,597, forward strand.
TTAGCTGGACATAGTGGCAGGCACCTGTAATCCCAGCTACTAGGGAGGCTGAGGCAGGAGAACCGCTTGGAGGAAAAAAAAAAAAAAAAAAAGACATATGGCACAGCATGAAGTACACTAATATAGACTTAATGGAGAAAGAAAAAAAGAGAGAGAGACAGAAAAAACAAACAAACAAAAAAACAAAAAAAAAAAAAACCAAGAAAAAAAACACCAAAGGATGTCATCAGGAGCTCCGCTGAGATGAGAGAGGGAGAGAAAGCTGAGCTGTTTTGTCTATGTAGCCAATTAAAGCAACAAGCCAAAAATGAAAGAGTTAAGCTTTTAATCACTTACTGTGATGGTATAAATAAGAGGATAAAACAGGAAAAAATGTTGACACCCTTCGCACCCCAATTTTATTTTCTCCCATGAAACAATCCATCATTTCAGAGTCAAGAGTCAAGTAGATCAGTGAAGATGTGTGGGTAATCCCAACAGTTACAGGACAAACAAAGTGCTTTGGTAGCTTTATAAACTCTGGAGGTGGGAGAGTGTGATGAGGAAAAATTAAAAGCGAAAAAATACTGAGTCAGAGCAAAGGCCAGAAAGCAGTGAGATGACATAGTCAAAGTAATAGAAGAGAAAGCTGGCACATAATAATTCTGTATTCAGCAAAATTATCCATCAAAAAGGAAAAGATTTAGAGATTTCCAGATAAAAAAAAAAAACTGGCAATTTTGTTACTAGTAGATCTGATCTATGAAAAATATACTAATGGAAGTTCTTCAAACTGAAATGAACAGCAATAGACAACTAAGTGAATCCACAAGAAGACAAAAAGAGATTCTGCAAAGGTAACCATACAGATAAATATCCGTATAAAAATAGTGTTTCTGGCTCTTATTTTTTTCTATATGAATTAAATAATGATTGTGAAAAGCAATATTTATAAATCTGTGTTGATTTGCATACAGTGTATAAAGATGTAATTTATATGACAATAACAGCACAAAGGGCAAGAAGGGAATGAAAATACTGAGGAACAACATTTTGTATACTATCAAAGATAGGTTGATATTAAATGAAGAAATTATAAGATATTAATTTTATGAATGAGGACAACCAGTCAGAATATATTTCAAAATTATTGTGAATGAAATAAGTAAATGAAAATGGTACACATGAAAAATACTTAGCACAAAAAAGTAGTAATTAAAGTACAGAGTAACAAAAGTACATAGAAAATTAATTAGCAGACACAAATTCTACCTCATTAGTAATTACATTAAATTTAAGGGATTAAAATTTACAGTGAAAAGGCAAGAGCTTTCTGAATGGATAAAAACACAAAATCCAACAATATTTTGCCTTCAGAAGACACACTGTAAAGTTTTTTAACTCGAAAAGATAAAAATACAAATAAGTAGAATGAAAATGATGGCAAAGAATATACCATGTAATAATTACCAAAAGATTGGCTAATTTCAAACAAAATAGACTTTAGTACAGAAATTGTTAAAAAGATATTTTGTAATAATAAAATATTACATCCATTAAAATATATACATACTAAAAACAAATATGTATATAAACTCACAAAATTGAAGGTAGATAGATGATTTAAAAACAATAACACGACATTTCAGTTCTCTATTTTCAATAATTAATAGAATATCTAGGAATAAGATTAATAAGGAAATGAAACACCAAACACACTCTGGACCAACTAGATCTAACATATCTACAGAACACTCACCCAACACCACTAGATTACATATTCATCTCAAGTGCATAGAACATTGCTCAGAATAGATTACGTCAGGTTTTAAAACAAGTCTCAATAAATTTCAAATAGTTGAGATCATACAAAATAGATTATTCCAATAATGGAAGAAAAGCTGAGAAACTAAACAATATATTCCTGAAAAATTACTGGGTAAGATAATAAATCACAAAATAAATTAGAAAATAGTTTGAGATGAATCAAAATGAAGAACACAATATACCAAATTTTATCAGATGCTAATAAAGCATTGCTTATGAAAAACCTATAGCTGTAAATACTATGTTAAAAAAGAAAAATCTTAAATTAATAACCTAGGTTTTCCAATTAGAAGCTAAAAATCAAGCAAACTAAATACATAGCAAAGAGAGAAAGAATATAATAAAGCCTATATAGATAATAGAATAAACATGTATTAAAAAGATAAATTCAACAAAACTAATGTGTGTATTTTGAGGGAAAGTTTAAATAAATTAACAAATCTTTAGATAAATTTACCAAGATAAAAAGGAAGAAGATTTGAATTTCCATAGTCAGTTATGACTGAGAAAAACGTTGCTGCCAGTTTTGCAGAAATAAAACAGTTTACAAATGAATACCATGGATAAATATATGCCAATAAATTAGATAATCTAGGTGAAATAGAGAAATTTCTAAATAAATTAACATCAAAGGAAATAATTCAACACAAATATAAAATCTAAATAAAACTTCCATAAGTAAGGAGGTTGAATTTTTTTAAAGTTCTTAAAAAAGACCTTAGAAAAGATGATTCCTGGAAAATTCAACAAAACCGTTAAGATGAATTAACCCTTTGTTTGTGTCCTCTTTTATTTCACTGAGCAGCGGTTTGTAGTTCTCCTTGAAGAGGTCCTTTACATCCCTTGTAAGTTGGATTCCTAGGTATTTTATTGTCTTTGAAGCAATTGTGAATGGAAGTTCATTCATGATTTGGCTCTCTGTTTGTCTGTTACTGGTGTATAAGAATGCTTGTGATTTTTGCACATTAATTTTGTATCCTGAGACTTTGCTGAAGTTACTTACCAGCTTAAGGAGATTTTGGGCTGAGACGATGGGGTTTTCTAAATATACAATCATGTCATCTGCAAACAGGGACAATTTGGCTTCTTCTTTTTCTAACTGAATACCCTTGATTTCTTTCTCTTGCCTGATTGCCCTAGCCACAACTTCCAACACTATGTTGCATAGGAGTGGTGAGAGAGGGCATCCCTGTCTTGTGCCAGTTTTCTATTCACAATAGCAAAGACTTGGAATCAACCCAAACGTCCATCTGTGACAGACTGGATTAAGAAAAGGTGGCACATATACACCATGGAATACTATGCAGCCATAAAAAAGGATGAATTTGCGACCTTTGTAAGGACATGGATGCAGCTGGAAACCATCATTCTTAGCAAACTGTCACAAGAACAGAAAACCAAACACCGCATGTTCTCACTCATAGGTGGGAACTGAACAATGAGATCACTTGGACTCAGGAAGGGGAACATCACACACTGGGGCCTATCATAGGTCGGGGGGGAATGCATTGGGAGTTATACATGATATAAATGATGAATTGATGGGTGCTGACGAGTTGATGGGTGCAGCACACCAACATGGCACAAGTATACATATGTAACAAACCTGCACGTTATGCACATGTACCCTAGAACTTAAAGTATAATAAAAAAATAAATAAACAAACAAAAAAAAAGATGAATTAACCCTGAATGTTAACAAACTCTTCCAAAACAGAGAAAGGGAGAAAATATTTTCCCTAACTCATTCTATAAGGCCAGTATTACCCTGATACTAGACATAGACAAATGCATAACAAGAACAGGAAAGTATACAATACCCTTTATGAATTTTCGAAAAAATACTAGCAAACTACATCTAGAACAACAACAAAAATAATTATACTCCATAACCAAGTGATATTTATCCAAATCCAGAGCAACAAAAATTATACTCCATAACCAAGTGATATTTATCCAAATCTAGGACAACAAAAATCATTATACTCCATAACCCAGTGATATTTATCCACGTCTACTAGATTGCTTCAGCATATTAAAATAAATTAACGTAAAATAATGTTATTAACAGAAAAGAAAACAAAAATTCTTTATTTTATTATTATTTTTTTTGAGACGGAATCTCACTCTGTCACCCAGGCTGGAGTGCAATAGTGTGATCTCACCTCACTGCAACCTCTGCCTCCCAGATTCAAGCAGTTCTCTCCCCTCAGCCTCCCGAGTAGCTGGATTACAGGTACGCACCACCACACCCAGCTAATTTTTTTTGTACTTTTAGTAGAGACGGAGTTTCACCATGTTGGTCAGGCTGGTCTCGAACTTCTGACTTCGTGATCTGCCCTCCTTGGCCTCCCAAAATGCTAGGATTACAGGCGTGAGCCACTGCGCCTGACTGAAAAGACAAAAATTATTTTAATAGACAAGAATTTAACAAATTCACATATTACATTATGTGATTTTAAAGAGATAAATGAACACTTTCTTCTTAAAATTAGAAACAAAGCAAAGATATCCTTTCTCATTACCTCAATTCAAAACTATTTTGTAAGTTCTTTTTTTTTTTTTTTTCAGGCTGAGTCTCCTTTTCTGTCTCCCAGGCTGGAGTGTAGTGGCGGGAATCTTGGCTCACTGCGAGCTCCGCCTCCCGGGCTTACGTCATTCTCCTGCCTCAGCTTCCTGAGTAGCTGGGACCAGACCCCCGCCACTATGCCTGGCTAATTTTTTGTATTTTTTTTAGTAGAGACGGGGTTTCACCATGTTAGCCAGGTTGGTCTCCATCTCCTGACCTCGTGATCCACCCACCTCAACCTCCGGAAGTGCTGGGATTACAGGAGTGAACCACGGAGCCCGGCCTGTAAGTTTTATCCAGTGATAGTATAAGAGAAAAAATAAGAAAAAAAAAAGACATAGCTGAAATCAGAATTAGTAGTGGAAGACTAAATTTGTTTTCCCTAGGAAGAGTAGAAAGGCAAGAATATCTGAATTCATCATGTGTAACCAGCATTGTACTATGGATTCTAGCCAGGAAATTTAGGAACGAATATAAATATAATGTGAATAGAGCTTATTCTAATTCTTCCTTTCCAATTTAGTTTCAGATGACATGGTATTGTACATTTAAAAGTCCTAAGAACTGCATACATGCAAAAAATTATTAAAGCTATTAAATCAGTTTAACAAAGTTGCAAAATGCAATTTTATGTATAAAAGTAAATAGTGTTTATATGAACTAGTGATTAACAATCAGAAAAAATAAGAAGATATTAATAATAGCATCAAAGAAACATATTTAAAAATAAATTTAATAAGAGAAAGGCAATATTTTACATCAGATACTGTAAAACTGCACTGAAGGACATTAAAGACCAAACTAAATGTGAGAACATCTCATGTTCAAGGATTGGAAAATAGTAGTGTTAAGGTGGCAGTATTCCTTAATTAATCTGCAGATTTAACACAAGTTTTATCAAAATCCCAAATGACTTTATTGCAGAAACCTCTTTTCTGATACTAAAATTCATGTGGAATTTCAAAGAAAGAGACCCTAATCATAAAATGATCTTGAAAAAGATAAAATGAAAGAAGACTAACTTCATGATTTAAAAACTGACTGCAAAGCTTATAGTAATCCAGGTTGCATGGGCTAGTATAAGAATAGATGTAAAGAGTGACATGGCTTGCCTGTGTCCTCATCCAAAGCTCATCTTGAATTGTGTTTCCCATAATCCAGATGTGTCATGAGAGGGACCCAGCGAAGGCAATTGAATCATGTGGGTGGTTTCCCTCATGCCTCTGTTTTCCTTGATAGTGAGTGAGTTCTCACAAGATCCGACAGTTTTATAAGGGGCTTCTCCCCCTTTGCCTAGCAATCATTCTCCTTCCTGCTGCCTTGTGAAGAAGGACACGTTTGCTTCCCCTTCTGCCATGACTGTAAATTTTCTGAGGCCTACCAAGCCATGCTGAACTGTGAGCCAGTTAAGGCTGGTTCCTTTATAAATTACTCTGTCTCTGGTATGTCTTTATTAGCAGTGTGAGAATAGACAAATACAAAGATCAACAGAATGGAATTTATAGAATAAAAACAAAGTCATGTATTTATGATTAATTGATTTTGACAAGGATGTTAAGACAATTCAATGGGGGAAAGAATAGTCTTTTCAACAAATAGTGATGAGACAACTAGTTATCCACATGTAAATAATGATGTTGGACCTCTACCTTATGTCATATATGAAAAATAAAAAACCTCAAAATGATTAAAATATCGAAATGTAAAAGCAAAACCATGAAATTCTTGGTAAACATATGTCCAAATCTTTATAATATCGTTTTACAATATGATTTATTTCATACAATATTAAAACACAATAAAGAAAAGAAAATGCAGACATATTTAGCTTCATCAAAATAACAAATATTGTGTTTCCAAAGACATTATAAGGGAAATGAAAAGATAATCCACAATTAGAAGACAATATTTTCAGCTTATATGTCTAATAAAGGAAAAGTGTTCAGAATATTTATACATATATTGTGTTATATACAATTATCACTCATAAGAGGAAGTTGAATATTGAGAACACATGGACATAGAGAGGGGAACAACACACAATAGGGCCTGTTAGGGCCTGGGGGTGGGAGGTGAGGGGAGGGAACTTAGAGGATAGGTCAACACGTGCAGCAAACCACCATGGCACACGTATGGTTATGTAACAAACCTCCTCTTTCTGCACATGCAGAATCAGGAAACTAGAAAATAAGACACCCTTAGGAGCTGAAAAAAAAAAAATAAGAAGAAGAAAAATGAACAGAACCTAATGAACTTGTGGGGCACTATTAAATGCACTAACATATACATCATAAGAGTTCCAGAAAAAAAAAAAAAGGATAAAAAATTAAGGTAAAAGAAATGAAGAAAGAGTGGAAAAAACTTTGTAAATTAGATGAAAGACACAAATATTCACATTCAAAATGCTCAGTAACTTCAAACATGACAAACTCAAAAAGATTGACACTGACTTATTGTAGTTCAATTGCTGAAGCCAAAGAGAAAATCTGAACCCAGCAAGAGAGAAATTACTCAACAAGTAGAAAGAACTCTCAAGAAGATTATTTATCTTAAGCTGATTTATCATTGAAGACAGTGGAGGTCAGAAGTAGTGGGATGATATATTTAAAGTGCTGAAAATAAAATAGCAAACACAAATAAAAAGTTTTTAAAAACTTAAGAAATTCTCAGGAAAACAAAAGCTAGGGAAGTCAGTATGTAGTAGATCTGTCTTACAAGAAATGCTAAAAGGAGGTCTAACAGAAATGAAGTGATAACAGACAGTGACTTGAAGCCATATAAATGAGTAAAGAAAACCCATAAAGGCAGATAAATATAAAATTAAGTGTTACTGTGCATTTGGTTTGTAACTGTCTATTTTCTATATGATTTAAAGGCAAATACAGAAAATAATAATTATAAATGTATATGTAAAAATGCAGTACATGACAATAACAATATAAAGGAGGAGGGATGGAGATGTATAGGAACTAAATGTTTGTTAACTATTGAAATTTAGTTGGTATTATTAAAACTATGTTTTTATGTTTAAGTTGTTAACTGTATTTCTCCAGATAATCACTAAGAAAATAACAAAAATATACAGAAAATAAAAGGAGGGGGTCAAAATGGCAGGCTACAAAAACTTAACCAGGTAATAAATAAGGCAATGATGAAAAAAGTGAGAAACAAAAACACATACAACACGCACAAAGCAAATAACTATAAGGCAAAGTTGTTCCTTATCAATAATTAAGTAAAAAGTAAATTGATTAAATTTTTAGTTAAAAGGTTGAGATTTACAGACTATATCAAAAAGTGTCCCTTACAAACGACATATAAGAAACTCAGTTTAGAAACAAACAAACAAAAAAAGACTTTGAAAGACAACCAATCCTGTTTTAAAAGTTGGCAAAGGGCTTGGGATTGACATTTATCCAAAGATGTACCAAGGGTCAATAAGCACATACAAGATGCTTAACATTATTAGTTATTAGGACATGAATATCTAAGCCACAATGAGATGCCATTTTACACATACTAGGATAGCTATAATTTAAAAATAATGATGAAAATTAACAAGTCTTGATAAGGTTGTGGAACAACTGTTAACTCTCATATATTATTTTGGGGAATGTGAAGTGATACAGCTGTTTAGGAAATCAGTTTGGAAGTTCCTCAAAATGTTTACCAAAGAGTTATGATATAGCCTAGCAATCTGCAGCTTTTCCTTCACAATGAAATTGCATATATCTGCACAAAAACTTGTACACACATTTTATAGCAGTATTTATTACACTAGCCAAAAAGTGGAAACAATCCAAACGTCTTTCAACTGATGAATATGTAAACAAAGTCGATTACAGTCACATAATGACAAATAATTCAGTTCTAAAAATTTAGGTCAGGAGGTACTGCTACATGTTACAGTATATGTGAGCCTTGAAAACATAATGGTAAGTCAAAAAAGCTAGACAGACATGACAAGCCAAATATTGCATTATTTCATGTATGTAAAATATCCAGAATAGGCAAATCCATATAGATCTAAAGTCGATTAGTGATTGTTTAGTGGAGAAAGAGTTATGTGTACTAACTGCTAATGTATTTGATCTTTCCTTCTGGGGTGTTGAAAAGGTTCTGGAATTAGACAGTGGTGAGAGCTACAGAACTTTGCGAATATGCTAGGAGTCACAACATTGAATATTTCTGAAATACATTTTATTACGTATACTGAAGGTATACTCACAAGACAGTATGTGAATTACATCTCAGTTTAAAAATATATAAGAAAACAATCTAATAATCACTGATATTCCATACCTTATCATAAAGTCAAGAGAGGGATTGCATCACCACAGTGGCCCTTAACACTTAATTCTACATGATCAAATGGTGATGGGACCTTGAGCCTTTTGATCTTATATTCAGTGGTAACTAAATAGACATAAGAATGATTGCATTTTGAAATGTCAAGATGTGAGATACAATTGGTTTTATATCCCTATGGGGCTGATGATGCGTATATCTTTGATCTGAGAACATTAGATGACAGAAGATATACAAAAGGAATATCCTTCTCCCAAAATGCACAAATACCCATTACGCTCAGATTGAAATGTATTAGAAAAATAGATCTTGTCTTTTAAACCTAAAAGCAAATATCTCTCCTAATGTACTAGAGAAAAATAAGTTTTACAGCTTTCCATTACATATTTTTATTTTTTTTTAAGTTTTACACATATACAAATAATATATTTTGGTATCATTCCAGAGATACAATGAATATATACTTAAAACACTGAAATAAATTTATAAGGCAAATAAGGAGTTAATTTTAGAGGAACACTGTGGAAAGCCATGTCCTTATGTGATTTTTTTTTTTAAAGCTCAATTTGAATTTGTTTACACTGCTCAGATTTCCCATGTTAGAATAATCTCTTTTTAAAAACAGCACTTAAGTGTTTTAATTCACCAAATTTAATGTCTGGAAGTTGCCTAGTTGCAACTATGTAGATAACAAGTTATTTCATCTTATTGTCATTGCTTCATTAATTTTCTGCAGGTTAAATTCATTGTAGTTTATACTTTCAAATATCAGCAACTATCAAGCTCTTATTTAATAAAAACAATTTAACCAAAACGATGCAAGCAAAATTAGAGTCCAATGGAAGGAATTTTTTATTATTAAATACCGTGTACTTCCCACAGGTTATACTACTTATACATTGCTTAATGGTTTCTAAAACAATACTAGTTTGTTTTCATATTAATGCAGTTAATGTTTAAATACTATGCCAGAAGACATAAAATAAGACCTTATAATTGCCATGAAACTTGTAGAATCTTCACAGTCTACATCTTATTCTGAATATTAATTGAATTAAATTACAGCACCCCTTTTCTCTGAGCAGTTTTCCTGCTTCTTTGTTCTGCGGCTATCCCTATTCTATCCCAGAGCTCTGATTCATTTAGTGTCTTGAGCAGCAGTTTAAAGACAAATGGCATTATGTCACCCCACTACTCAAAACCCTGCAATGACTTCCATTTCTATTTATAAATAAAAGCCAAAAATCTTTCCATGGCCTACAAGAATGGACATTATCTGAACCTCCCCTTGATTCTGATTTTATTCCCTTCCCATTGTTCGCAGACATAAAATATAACCTTTGCCTTTCCTTGGTCACATTAAGCTCATTCTCACCTCAATACCAGTGTGTGGTTCTTTCCTCAGCCTAAAAATAATGTTTTGGATAACCACAGTGAATACTGTATTAGTCTGTTCTCATACTGCTATGAAGAAATACCTGAGACTGGGTAATTTATAAAGAAGTTTTAATTGACTCACAGTTCTGCATGGCTGGGAAGGCCTCAAGAAACTTACAGTCATGGCACAAGTGAAGGAAACACATCCTTTTCACATGATGACAGGAGAGAGAAGTCTCGAGCAAAGGGGAAAAACCCCTGATAAAACCATCAGGTCTTGTGAGAACTCACTGACTATCATGAGAACAGCATGAGGATAACCACCGCTATGATTCAATTATCTCCCATGGAGATCCTTCCATAGCACATGAAGATTATAGATATTACAATTCAAGATGAGATTTGGGTGGGGACACAGCCAAACCATATCAATCTGCCCCTGTTCCCCTCCCGTATCTCATGTCCACACTTTTCAAAACACAAACATGCCCGTCCAACAGTTCCCCAAAGCCTTAACTCATTCCAGCATTAACTCAAAAGTCCAAGTCCAAAGTCTCATCTGAGACAAGGCAAGTCCCTTCCACTTATGAGCCTGTAAAATCAAAAGCAAGTTAGTTACTTCCTGGATACAATGGTAGTACAGAAATTGGGTAAGTACACTCATTCAAAATGGGAGAAATTGGCAAAAACAAAGCGGCTACAGGCTCTATGAAAGTTTGAAACCCAATTGGGCAGTCATTAAACTTTAGAGTTCCAAAATGATCTTCTTTAACTCCATGTCTCACATCCAAGGCCTGCTTATGTAAGAGATGGGCTCCCACAGCCTTGTGCAGCTCAACCCTTGTGGCTTTGCAGGGTACAGCCCCCTTCCCAGCTGCTTTCATAGACTGTCATCAAGTGTCTGCAGCTTTTCCTGGTGCACCGTGCAAGCAGTCAGTGGATCTCCCATTCTAGGATCTGGAGACTGATGGCCCTCCACTCACAGTTCCAATGGGCAGTGCCCCAGTGGGGACCCTGTGTGGGGGCTCCAACCCCACATGTTCACTCTGCACTGCCCTAGCAGAGATTCCTCATGAACCTGCAGCAAACTTCTGCATGGGCATCCAGGTGTTTCCATACATCCTCTGAAATCTAGGCAGGCATTCCCAAACCTCAATTCTTGACTTCTGTGCACCTGCAGGCTCAACACCACATGGAAATTGCTAAGGCTTGGGACTTGCATACTCTGAAGCTACAGCCCAAGTTGTACTTTGGCCCCTTTTAGCCATGGTTGAGTGGCTAGGACATGGGAATCAAGTCCTTAGGCTGCACACAGCAGAAATGCCCTGGGCCAGACCCAGGAAACCAATTTTTCCTCTAGGCCTCTGGGCCTGTGATGGGCTGTGCTGCCATGAAGGTCTCTGACATGCCCTGGAGACATTTCCCCATTATCTTGGTAATTGACATTAGGCCCCTGGTTGATTATGCAAATTTCTGCAACTGGCTTAAATTTTTCCCCAGAAAACATTTTGTTTTTGTTTTCTTTGTTTTCATCATGCTGCAAATTTTCCAAACTTTTATGCTCTGCTTCCTCTTGAACACATTGCTGCTTGGAAATTTCTTCTGCCAGATATCTTAAACCATCTTGCTCATGTTCAAAATTCCACAGATCTCTAGAGCAGGGTTAAAATGCCTCCAGTTGCTTTACTAAAGCATAATAAAAGTCATCTTTGCTTCAGTTCCCAATATTTTCCTCATCTCCACTTGAGACCACCTCAGCCTGGACTTGTCCATGTGACTATCAGCATTTTGGTCAAAACCATTCAACAAGTCTCTAGAAAGTTCTTAACTTACCCACATTTTCCTGTCTTCTTCTGAGCCCTCCAAATGGATCCATCCTCTGCCTGCTACCCAGTTTCAAAGTTGCTTCCACATTTTGGGGTATCTTTACAGCAGCTCCTTACTACTTCCATTACCACTTTATTGTATTCATTTGTTCTCACACTTCTATGAAGAAATACCCAAGACTGGGTAATTTAAAAGAAAAGAGGTTTAATTGACTCACAGTTCTGCATGGCTCCAGAGTCCTCAGGAGACTGAGAATCATGGCAAAAGGGGAAATAAACACATCCTTCTTCATGTGGCAGGAGAGACAAGTGCCAAGCAAACGGGGAAAAGCCCCTTATGAAACAATCAGCCCTCATGAGAACTCACTGTCATGAGAACAGCATGAGGGTAACCGACTCCATGATTTAATTACTTCCCCTGAGGTCCCTGCCAGGACACATGGGCATTGTCAGAACTACAATTCAAGATGAGATTTGGGTAGTGGCAGAGCCAAACCATATCAGGTACTATGTTATTTTATCTAGGAATATGCTTAGCTATCTTGTTAGCAGAGAGGCTATTCCATTCCTAAGAAATTTTTATACCTCTCAGTTGGAGTTTGTTCTTTTTCTTCTGCTTATTTTATTTTGCAAAAGATTCTCCCCTTACTCATGAAGAGGCTGCAAAGGTGCCAGGTGCAATGTCAACTCAGCTTCATGTCTGGAGTGAAAGCTTGGAGGTGTCCTGACTTTCTTGTACGCTATAATGCTAAGGAGATAGTAATGGCACCGTAATATTGACATGAACTATGAGTATGTGAGTGGAATGAGTTTATTCACTTAGAAAAAATACTCATTGTCCATTTATGAAGTTGAGTAGGAATAAAGCCATCCAAACTGTGTGAGCTAAAATGAGGAATAGGCAGTTGCCCACAAAAATGAATGTAATCTTTTATAGGATATAAGTAGACTGAAGATAGGAAGAAACAGACACAATAATGTCAAATATTCTGGTAAGTCAATAATGTACAGATACTCTATGAAATAAAATATGCATATATTTAAATAAAGATAATGTTATTGCATTCTAAATTGTGACTATATTAGAGACGTGGGAAAGTACAGAAAAGCAAACAACTATCTCATTTAATGTAAAACTCTTGAGATAGTTATTATTAGAATTTTTATATATACATATCCATATATAATTGGAAATGAGTCTATTTTGTACAATAACATAAAATAGTTTTTAAAATGTTATTATATATACCTTAAATCATTTTTCCCTATTACATTTCATTTCACTGATGGAACTATAATTTCAGTGATTCTTTTCTCTATTACTAAACATGTAGATTATTTCTAGCTTTTTAATATTTTAAACATTGCCATATTGAAAGTTCCTGCAGATAGTTAGTGATGTCCCATGAACATTTTCTTAGAATAAATTTGTAGAATTGAGATCAATGGAATACTTTTAAATCACTGATGTATGTTATCCCTCAAGAAATTCTAGGTTGTCACCTTTTCCCAGGTAATTAGATTTTAGTCTCCATTATAGTTGACATAATGATGAATAAAATCCATTTACTAGACGTTGGCATTGCTAGCTTCTTTGTTTGATTGGCAGAGTCTAGGGTGGTGCACATTGTTAAATATTAATGTGTCTAAAATTTTCATATTCCTGAAAAACTAATATTAGCCCCCCATTGAAACTCATAGGAAGGGAAAAATCTCTGAAGATAAAAAAGACCTGTTTTTTCAACCAAACACTACAGCAAAAATCATTGGCAGATATTTTCTATTGTTGTTTCATTGTTTTAAAATACACTGAATGTCATTTGCTGTATTAATAGATTAAAAGCAATCTACAAAAATAAAAAAGATTTCTTATTCTATGAATATATTTCAAATAAAATTAACAAGGGCTGTTGATTGTAGAAATAGGAGGTTTTGAACTGAAAACAAAGTAAGGAAACGATGAAATTTTCTTTCTCTCATTCTCTCTCTCTCCCTACCCTATCTATACTTCCTTCCTTTCTCTCTCCCTTTTTTTTTTTCCTTTTTATCCTTTGCTATTGGGTATTTTTTTTTACCATGAGTATGTGTTATTTATTTAGAAAACGATTAATTAGCAATTCAACTTTCACTACATGAAAATTGTTATATTTGCTTTAGTTTTTTCTAACAGTAGACAAATGTAATTCTTACTGTTTAATACAATAAAAGTTTTCATTTTGACATAAGGTCGATAAATTGTTTTCCTCCCTACCTCCTCATAGCCAAATAAAGAAAACTTTTCAATAAAATCCATTTAAAAATCTATCTTTATATGTTACATTTATGCTTATACTTTGATTTTTTCTGGCCTTTCTATATGAATCTGTACTCTTTCTGTCTAATTCTGGGTCAATATTTTATTGATCCTGGCTTTTCTATACATGTTCATAGTTTTAAAAATCTAAGTCTAGGTTACCTTTACTCGTCGATATTTAGGATTAGATTTTTGTAGCTGTTTTTATGAGGTATAATCGGCATACCTCATAAAATGACAATCGCATATAATTAACATGCACACTTTAATACATTTTGTCAGGTTATATACTTGTGAAACCGTGAGCACAACTAAGGTCATAAACATATCCATTATCTCAAAAGTAATCATGAATCTGCCCTCTGTGCCCATAGATTAAATATTCTATAGCTTTATATAAATGGAACTACACAGTATGTACTCTATTTTGTCTGGCTTCATTCACATACCTTAATATAAATTTTAAGATCCAACCATGTTGTAGTAGGTGTCAATAGTTCTTTATTTTATTGATGAATACTAAATGCTATTCTGTTTCTATGGTATACCAAAATGTGTTTATCCATTAATCTGTTGGGAAACATTTATGTTGGTCCTGGTTTTGGCTATCACAAGCAAAGCATTTTTGTATGTTTTATACATATATATGTATGTGTATATATATATATACTCACATCGAAATCATTTTACAGACATACGCTTTTAATTTCCTTGTTTAAATAAATAATGTGATGGCTGGAATTCACAGCAAATTTGTTTTTTTTTTTTTTTTTTTTGAGACAGACTCTTGCTCTGTTCAGCCAGGCTGGAGTACGGTAGCATGATCTTGGCTCACTGCAAGCTACGCTTCCTCGGCTCTAGCAATTCTCCTGCCTCAGCCTCCCGTGTAGCTGGGATTACAGGTGTGTGCCACCACACCCAGCTAATTTTTGTATTTTTAGTAGAGATGAGATTTCATCATATTGGCCAGGCTGTTCTCAAACTCCTGACCTCAGGTAATCCACCCGCCTCGGCCTCCCAGAGTGTTGGGATTACAGGCACGAGCTACCGCGCCCGGCCCAAATTTGATTTTAAAAGTTTGAAGTCACCGCGAAGCAGTTTCCCACAGTTGCCGCATTTTACATTCCACCAGCAGTGTATGAGAGTTCCAGCTCCAACATGTCTTCCATCTCTTCACAAGCCCTTGGTATGGCCAGTCTTTGTTTTAAACATTGTAATAGATATTTATTGATATTTCATTGTGGTTTTGATTCACATTTCTCTGATGATTAACGATGGTGAGCTTGTTTTTGTGCTCATTTGTCATTTGTATTTATTTTGGTTAATTTGTTTTAAGAAGTGTACTACAGCTTTTACTGTTAGAGAAGTATAATCTCAAGTAACATCTTAAATCTTGACACTAAGTTTGGAAATGTGAGGAAAAATCTTTTAGTTTGCTTTATTTCTTAACGAAAATGCTGCTATCTTGTTACTCTCCCTTTTAACACTTATTGCTTAGCCCTCTTTTCTCAATCCTTTAATTTTTCTGTTGTGTTTTTGTGTGTCACGTCATGATGTCTATCCAGCTTAACTTAATTTGTTCCTCTACCAGATAAGCAAGTCTGTTACTACAGAAGAACAGATATAAACTGTCATCATCCTTTATTAAAAAGAGATTATTACATTTGCCTACTTCATCCCTTTTTGTGATATGCCTGGAACAGTGATCATATTAAAACAAGCCCAGCTTTAGTAATATTGAAATTGATTCTAGAAAAGGGAAGGTATGTCACAGAAAAGAACACTGGCATGAACTCATCTTTTGGTGACAGTAGATGTTCTGGCAGGTGTTCATTTCTTTATTACTTTAATGTTCCAAATTTCTAGTCAGCAATCATCTTGAACATGATTTCTTTTTAAGATAGAACTGTTCTGGTTGAGTAGAAAAGTAATTTATTGACACCTATTTGTGCTCAGAGAGTATACAAGGCAAGGATAAAATGGAGAAATTATTTTAATGACATTTTATATATTTATTACATGAGCTGTACTCTACAAGGACAGAGGAAATGTGTCTAATTATCTCTTTAAGTGATGACTATTACTTTACATTTAACAAAACACTTAGATTTTGGATTTAGCTTGCTTTAATTACAAAGTTAGGGATAGAGTTATATTTTGTACATTTGGTGGAGGAATATTAATTTAGGGGCCAAGTGATCTAGAAGTTAATAAGTAAATACCTTAAGAGTATCCATTAGCATTAGTGTCACTACAACTGATATACAACCCGCCCCCCACCAACTGCTATATTTGACTGGCTTTAAAAAAAATTACAAATATTAAAAGTGGGATTCTAAATAACTTGCAATAAATGAGAAGAGGAAATTGCAGCTATCTAAATGAGTGTCTAACAAATTTTATTTGGCTCATGTTAAGACACAGAAGTAGTAAAATGAAAGGATGTGTAAATCTAGCCCAGAGAATAATCTACCAGTGTTCCCCTAAGGCTTACCAAATGCACAAGTATGTGGTGAGCTCCCCTGCAATCTTGCTTACCTTTTTTGGATTGACCCTGAATCACAATTAGTTTTTCAGTATTCCATTTCCTGATTTTATCTTATATTCCTCTTCAGAATGTCCACTTCCAATTTTAAGACATATGTAAAATGATCAAGAAATGAATTATTTTATGTTAATTACTTTTTGAATCATTTCAGTGAATCAAACCCTAAATTTTCTAATGTTATATGTTTGTAAAATTGATTAAGAAGAGAAATAGAACAACAACTTGTGTTTATCAAATTGGGAAATTCCAGTGTACACGAGAGGCTTTTATTCTTATTACTGCTATGGTAAAATTGTTCTATTGTAAGGTAGCCCGTAACAATAGAGGAAAAAAATTGAGTAAATAAGTATTCTGCTTTAAACACACACACACACACACACACACATACACACACAAACAAACATTATACACTTCCATGCAACTGTCAAATACCGTGAAAAACTGATAGGTTAAATTCAAGATCATTTTACATGGTTATACATTGATTAGTAACATGTTACTTATGACTTTCTCAAATAATTAGATTCTCCATTTAAATATTTACTAATAATACATTTTAAAAGGCAAAATAACTACTATTAAAATATTTTGTTTTACTCAGCATCATAGTTGCTGCTTTGTCACATCCATAGCATTCTGTTAATAATTTAAATAATTGAGCTTAGGAAGATTGGTGTGTTAATTTAATTAAAACTTCTCTGCCAATTCTTCTTGTTATTTTGCCACATCTTACTGCCAGTACTTTCATAAGCTCTGGGTGAAAGTTGTTGAGAAAAGACCTTACAATTTGCAATGAATTTCTCTTTCTCTTGAAAACAGAAACCATTATAAAATTTTATTTAGCCTTTTATCTAAAATGGAAATACACTATACCCAGGATTATAGGCCTGTCATTTTGAAATTGCCCAGTGATTTAATGCTGACTTTCCTAGTCTAGCTCCATGGAAACCTGATTACTCTGCCTTGAAGTAGTAAACATGCTGCTTGACATCTAAACACATGCAGAACTGTTGCCAAAGGCACAGCATCTACTAATGATTTTCAGTGGTGTCAGCCAGGACAGTGTTGGTGACAGCCAAGTCAAGTGAGAGTAAAAGAGTGATCATAGTGATCACTGGGAAAACTTGACTGGAGACAATATTTTCAAGCCACAGATTTACAGGTGAGTCAGTAAATTAAAGGTGATAATATGAATCTAAATAAATGAAGTCTACAGGCAGTAACCCAATCTAGGAATCAAAAGACCCAGATCTAGACCTAGCTCTCAACTGTGAAAGTCTGAAAAAAGTATATTTGCCTGTCAGAATTTATTTACACAGCTCTTTGATATAACTTTAATTTTTACTTTAGATTCAGGGATACGTGTGCAGACATGTTTCATGAGTATATTGTAGGATGCTGCAGTTTGTGGTATAGTTCCCACCAGCCAGGTAGTGAGCATAGTGCTTAGTGGGTACTTTTTCAACCAATATTCCTCTCCTTTTCTCCTCTCTCTAGTATATGCTGCAGTATCTGTTGTTCCTGTCTTTTACCTCCATAAGTGGAAACATGAGTTATTTGCTGGTTTTGTTATTGTTGTTGTTGTTCCTGTGTTAGTTCATTTAGGATGCTGTCCTCCAGCTGCATCCATGTTGCTGATAAATACATGATTCCATTCTTTTTCATGGCTTTGTAGTATTCCATTGTGTGCATGAAGTACATTTTCTTTAGCCATTCCATCACTGTTGGGTGCCTATACATGATTCTATGTTTTTGCTACTGGAGATAGTATTGGGATGAACATAGGAGTGTATGTGTTTTTGGGTAGAACATTTTATTTTCCTTTGGGTATATACCCAGTAATGGGATAGCTGCGTCAAATGGTAGCTCTTTTTTAAGTTCTTTGAGAAATCTCCAAACTGCTTTTCACACTGGCTGAGCTAATTTATATTCCCACGAACAGTGTGTAAGTATTCCCTTTTGTCCTCAGTCTTGCCAACCTCTGTTATTTTTTTGACTTTTTAATAGTAGCCATTCTGATTGGTATGAGATGGTATCTCACTGTGGTTTTTATTTATAGTTCTCTGAAATTCGTGATAATAAGCATTTTTATGTTCGTTGGCCAGTTGTATATCTGCTTTTGAGAAGTGTCTGTTCATGACCTTTGTGAATTTTTAATGGGATTATTTGTTTTTTTTTTTTTTAACTTGTTGATTTGTTTAAGTTCCATATAGATTTTGGGCATTAGACTTTTGTTGGATTCATAGTTTGTGAATATTTTCTCCCATTCCTTAGATTGTGTTTACTCTATTGATAATTGATTAGAGATATGAAATGAGAGAGATAGAGAGAATAGGACCTACCATAAAATGCAAATATAGTTAGATCTCATTTACTGATGGAAGAACGGGCTTAAAGAAATTTAGTATCCTGTACAGGTTAGTAATTTATGGAACATGATTTTAACACCAGACTGTCAGATTTCACACATAGTCCACAAGCTTTTCCTTTTGCACAGCATATGTTTGCTTCAAACAAATAATGTAGAGGTCAATGGAGGGGGGTGAAGAAATTTTATAATAAATGAGGAATCATCTAGAATGTGTCACTTCCTTTCTTTTTCAGAAGTATCCTATTTATCTGTGTCTTCTCACTGTTGAGGGCCATTCAGTCTGGCACTCACAGGAGGCTATGGCATTGCTCTTTGCTCCAGAATTTTCTCCTCATCCACACTAGTCAGTATTATTTTACTTGTTTTCCTTTGGTAAATAAAAATAGGTAATAGTGAATATATCAAATAAACAAAGTTTTTGAAAACCTGGGAAAAGAGAGTGAGCCCTATGTTTTGTACAATGTTTTAGATGTTTTGTAATCACTTCCATTTTAAGCTTGTGTGATGAACTAAAGTTTACCATGTATTATTTTTCAATCTTCCAGTGAAGCTCTCTCCAGTATGGGGGACTCTGTGACAACTTCATCTATAGAATATGGAGGAGATGGTTCAGTACCATATTCTGAGTCCAGGCGGCTTTAGCTTTCTGTCTTTTACAACAAACATCTTTAGAACCCAGCTACCATGCCATGGACATCCTGAAATACTTGAGGGGCCATGTGGAGGCAATGCATTCCAGAGCTGTGGCTGAGCTGCCAGCCAACAACAGGGTCAACCCTCAGCAATGTATGTGAAATACTATGCATATCCAGTCATGCCAAGCTTCAAATGATTCTAGTCCCAACTTCTTTTCAAGGGCAACCACTGTGAGAGGTTGTAGTTAAGAAGTGCTCAGCTGGGTGTGGTGGCTCATGCCTGTAATCCCAGCCACTTTGGGAGGTCTAGGCAGGTGGATCATGAGGTCAGGAGTTCAAGATCAGCCTGGCCAAGATGCTGAAACCTTGTCTCTACTAAAACTACAAAAAATTAGCTGGGCATAGTGGCAGGTTCCTAAAATCCCAGCTACTCAGGAGGCTGAGGCAGAGAATTGCTTGAACCCAGGAGGCGGAGGTTGCAGTGAGCCAAGATCTGCCAGTGCACTCCAGCCTGGGTATCAGAGAGAGACTCTGCCTCAATAAGAAAAAAAAAAAGTGCTCAGCCATCCTAGTCAACCCACAGAAGCATGATAGAAAACAGTATTTTTGTTTTTAGCCATTATTTTTTTGTAGTGCAACAAACAACTGGAACAGATTTGTACACACCAGACATCTATCCATCATAGCAAATGCACTATACTTGTGCTAAAATACAATATACCAGGTAACATAGACATAGACCTGGCCCATCTTTGGCATCCATTTAAGTTTTATTATCCAGGATTCTAACCTACTAATATGGTTTGGCTGTGTCTCCACCCAAATCTCATCTTGAATTGTAACTCCCACAATTCCCATGTGTTGTGGGAGGAAATTGGTGGGAGGTGATTGAATTATGGGGATGGGTCTTTCCTGTGCTGTTCTCATGAAAGTGAATGAGTTTTGTGAGATCTGATGGAATTCCCCTGCACAATCTCTCTCTCTTTGCCTGCTACCATCAGTGAAAAATGTAACTTGCCCTTCCTTGCCTTTTGCCATGATTGTGAGGCCTGTGTAGCCATGTGGAACTGTAAGTCCTTAAACGTCTTCTTCTTTATAATTTACCCATTTTTGGGTATGTCTTTATAAGCAGTGTGAAAACAGACTAATACACCTACCTTGAATTACAATCATTATTTTTTGTGTGTGTGTGTGACATGGAATTCACTCTGTCTCCCAGGCTGGAGTGTGGTGGTACGGTCTCAGCTCACTGCAACCTCTCCCTCCTGGGTTCAAGCGATTCTTCTTCTTCAGCCTCCTGAGTAATTGGGACTACAGGTGCCCGCCACCACACCCAGCTAGTTTTTGTATTTTTAGTAGAGACAGGGTTTCACCATATTGACCATTCTGATCTCAAAATTCTGACCTTGTGATCCACCTGCCTCAGCCTCCCAAAGTGCTGGGATTACAGGCGTGAGCCACCATGCCCGGCCTGACCTACAATCATTATCTTAACGGGGATTAAATATTTTGGATTTCTCTATCTAGAACTTTCACAAGCAATTGAGACTGAATTAAATCATTTACTCTGCCTACTTTGTCATATGCTTTCATTCCTATATTAACTTCTCAGGTTAATGAAAGGAGAATTTCAGAGTCACTTATTCTCTATAGATCTATCAATCTTTAATTGAACTGTTTTTGGCATCTGATTTCTTTATATTCTCTTAGCAGCATCTTCAGTTAAATACCTTCTTGTATTTTACATATATTAATTAAAGTTTATTATCCAGACCTTTTCCTGTGCAATTTACCACTTACCAAATCTTCAGTACAGTTCCTCAGATTACTTTTCAAAAGAAAAATGTAATAAAGCCATTACTACACTCAGTTGATTCATTGAATTTTTTTTTTCTTACCCTGTGACAGATCAGGGCAAGAATGCAGACAGATCTCTGGAGGTTCAGAACTTCGGAACTGAGTAAGATTCAGAGAGCCAATGCATGTTTTTACATGAATAAAACCAAACAAAAATTGATACTAATAGGAAATATGTAGTTAGTACTAGTAATGAACACGAAACTGTTCTAAATATCTTACATGTATTAACTCATTGAATTCTCACCGTAATTTTATGAGATACATACTACTATTATCCCACTTTATAGGTGAGGGAATTGAAGCACAAAGGTTAATTTGAACTTTTTTTACATGTCTCTATCCCTTTAAAATATGAACATTTGCTACACATTTGCACTGAATAACACTGTTTTCATAAATGTCATAAAATTTACAGAAGACATGAAGAAAGGGAGAACATCCAGGTTAAGAAATCTAGGTCTGCTTCAGAATCCTCACATAGTATATAAATATTAAATTGCTCCATTAAGGCATAAGAGTGATCTAGTCAGAACTTCAGTGTTGTCACCAGTACTAGGAAAGACATAATAAACACATATTTTCCATTGAAGGAGAAATTATATGGGAGCATCTACTGTAAAACAGAAAATAAATAGCATGAAAGCTGTGTCCTAGAATGTAAATTTGTGATATTGGTCAATTTCCATGATCACTAAATTTTTTTTCATTTTCCAGCTGTTAGGTTTGTGTGTTTTTAATGTTTACCATAATTTTTTAAATTTTATTTTTATTCTATTTTTAATTTTTTTCCACCATGGCCCTCCTCCAACATTATCGTTATTTTGTTTTATTTTTTATTCTTTTTTAATGTTTATTTTAAGTTCAGTGGTACAAGTACAGATTTGTTACATTGGTAAACTTGTATCGTGGGGGATTGTTGTATAACTCTTTTCATCACCCAGGTATTAAGCCTAGTAACCGTTTACTGTTTTTGTTGATCTTCTCCCTCCTCCCACCCTCCACCTTCTGAAAGGCCCCAGCATGGGCTGTTCCCCCGTGTCCATGTGTTCTCATCATTTAGTTCCCACTTATAAGTGATAATATGTGGTATTTGGTTTTCCGTACCTGTGTTAGTTTGCTAAGGATAATGGCCTCCAGCTCCATCCATGTTCCTGCAAAGGGCATGATCTCATTCTTTCCTATGGCTACATAGTATTCCATGGTGTATGTGTACCACATTTTCTTTTCCAGTCTTTCATTGATGGGAATTTAGGTCGATTCTATGTCTTTGCTATTGTAACTTTACTACAATGAATATATGTGTGCATGTATCTTTATAATAGAATAATTTATATTCCTTTGAGTATATACTCACTAACAAGATGGCTGTGTAAAATAGTATTTCTGTCTTCAGGTCTTTGAGGAATCTCCACACTGTTTTCCACCATGGCTAAACTAATTTACACTCCCACCAACAGTGTATAAGCATTTCTTTTTCTCCACAAACTCACCAGCATCTATAACTTTTTTGACTTTTTAAAAATAGTCTGAGTGGTGTGAGATATCTCATTGTGGTTTTTGATTCGCATTTCTCTAATGATATCTATGATCAGTGATGTTGAGCTTTATTTCATGTGATTGTTGCCCACATGCATGTCTTATTTTGAAAAGTGTATGTACTCATGGTTATTGTTAAAATGACAGTACTAGCCAAAGTAATTATAGATACAATGTTATTCCCATTGACATTATTCACAGAACTAGAAACAACTATTTTAAAATTTATATAGAACCATAAAAGAGCCTGAAGAACCAAGGGAATCCAATGCAAAAAGAAAAAAGCTGGAAGTATCATACTACCTGACTTCAAACTATACTACTGGGCTGCAATAATCAAAACAGCATGGTACTGTTACAAGAACAGACACATAGACCAATGGAGCAGAATAGAGAACCCAGAAATAAGACCACACACTTACAACAATCTGCTCTTCAAGAAACCTGACCAAAACAAACAATGGGAAAAGATTCCCTATTCAATTAATGGTTCTGGGATAACTGACTTGCCAAATGCAGAAGATCAAAACTGAACCCCTTCCTTACACCATATACAAAAATTAAGTCAATATGGATTAAATATTTAAATGTGGAACCCAAAACTATAAAATCCCTGAAAGACAACCTAGGCCGTACCATTCAGAATATAGGCATGGGCAATTATTTCCTGACAAATTGCCAAAAGCAATTTCAACAAGAGCAAAAATTGACAGATGTAATGTAATTAAACTTAAGAGCCTCACAGCAAAATAAACTATCAACAATCAACAGAGTAAAGAGGTGATCTACAGAATGGGAGAAAATTTTTGGGAAGTCTGCATCCAAAAAGGTAATGTCCAGTATCTATAAGGAACATAAAGAAATTTACAAGAAACAACCCCAAAAACCATGGGCAAAGGACATGAACAGTCACTTTTCAAAAGAAGACATACGTTTAATTTCTTAAAGTGTCATATGATTATCTTGCCATTGTTTGTTTTTTGTTTGTTGTTTTTGTGGTTTCTTCTCTTCTGGTTAATTCTTTTGATAACAACAGTAGTCCTTCAGAAAGAAGAACTCGGTAGTTATGTACCTTTTCTTTGCCCTGTGTATATCTATCTGTCTCTTAAAAAGTTGTTTTCTGAGTTACACTCTTACCAGAAAGCCTGAGCATGTTTTATGTCAATTGGTATTATTTGCATTTATGAATGAATGAATGAAGGATTCATTACCTCACTAGGGCCTCCAAAATTTGGAAAATAAAAAAGAATATATATAAGGCACCACATCCACACTAATTAATATAATTGCTGCTTCTCCATACACACATGCTCTTTATCTTCCCTCCACTACACACACACACACACACACCTCTCTCTGCCAGGGAATAAACACTTGTGTTCCTATGTTCTGCACACAGAAAGACAGTTTTTACCTAGTTGGTCTGCAATGGCACTTCTTATTTGTTCTCAGGGATAATACTTGTTGTTTTGGGTCCAAAGTCTCTCACTGTTTTTCCAGCTGGACTTGAAAATTAGTCTGCCTTTTTGCAACCCTCTGCTGTATATTTCGTCAACATAACCCTGTCCAATTTTTTTTGAATCATTTTCAAGTCTTTCAACAAGTGACACCAATGGCAGCTTTTTTTATTCTGTCGTAAGTTTATTTCTTTTATTCATTTGCATTTTCATTTCAGTGAAACGAGATTTGGGACATGCATATATGTCAGATTTAATCACAATTTCCATCATCTTCATATCTTCTTCATAATTAGGTATACATTTCATTGGATATAATACCTTGGTCTCTTCATATCATAATACTTGATTTAATTTTTTGCTCTATTTTAAAAATTCCACATTTTTAAAAATCCTGGTGGTATTTTTTTCTTCTTCAATTGTTTATTTAAACATTGCTTTGATCTTATTAAGTACTCTAAAGTAACAGACAGCCATTAAAGTTTATTGAATTTTACTGAGTAATACATACATCATCAGTCCCCTCAAAAGGCAGAAAGGACAGAGATTAGGTACTAGTTACTTTCCAGAAATAATCTTATGATCTGACATTTATTGCCAGGACAGCTGGTATTGTCTAGTTCCTTATGTCAGGAATAATTTAGCATTTATATGTCACTTTACATTTTCAAAGTGCTCTTCAATCATTAATAAAACATTTCCCTCAATGTTACTGTCAGAGAGGTCAGTATAACTACTAGTAACTAGGACCACTTAATAATAAAATAGTGAAAGAGTTACCATAATCCTTTTTTTTTTGTCATGGTGTTAATTTTCAAGCATGTAAAATTTGGGCTTTTGTTAAAATCCATTAGCTACGTCTCATTACTTTCCATGAATTTAGATAAGGGTGAGTTACCGTAAATAACATTGTGAAAAGTTTAAGAATTATAACTTTGCTTTCAATTGCAGACTGCAGTCAATGAAATCTACAAATAAACATATAGCAAATTCTCTTGGGACTCAGGGCTATTCTATTAATGCAGAGATTAGAGAATTCTAGAATTTTTAATGTTAGCAATATTTTGCTCAGAATTAAATAATGTAATACAGATTGACTAGAGGCTAAAATCATATTTATGAAAGATTATTGGCTCTCACGTCAGCTTAAGGTAAACATAAAGCAGTATTTTTGCAAATATCTGAGTATAAACAGCAAGCAATATTCCCAAATGTTGATGAACTAAGATACATCTGGAAAACATTATGGTTTGTGGTAAGTTACCACACAATACAATTACTATACAATTATTGCCAGTTCACAAATGGTTTCTCTCTCTCTCTCTCTCTCTCTGTGTGTGTGTGTGTGTGTGTGTGTGTGTATGTGTATGTGTATATGTATGTGTGTGCGATTAGTAGTGTCCTTGTGAAGTTTCCTTTACTCTGGCCTCATAAGAATACATTGGAAGTACACCCTCTTTTCTTCCTCTCTAACGTTATCTTGACTTATTATTTGTTTTTGCTTTTGTTTTAATTTAAAAGGGTGTCAATAATAACATCTATTTCTTATTTCCAAATAGAAATAAAACTATTGAGAAATGTTTTTATTATCCTGTAATACTTTTTTTTGAGAAATTTGTCCATTTCATTCTCGATGTCAATTTTCTTATGAAAAAGTTTTATATTCTCATCAGTTTATTTTTCTAATATTTTTATTTTTATAGTTTTTTACTTTTTCATTCATTATATTGGTACTTTGCTACATTGATTTTGTTTGTGTCAGTCTTATGAGTTCATTGTCATTATAGAATAGTTTGAATTTCCTAGAATAATATAGAAAGAGGGCCATATCTTATATACTCTTTAGTGTCTGACTTCTTGCACTCTACATTATGATTCTGAGATCCACTGATGAAATTGTATTTACGCATAGATTGTTTTGTTATTGTTGTTTTGTTTGTTTGGGACAGTGTTCACTCTGTCACCCAGGCTGGAGTGGAATGGCACAATCTCAGCTCATTGCAACCTTTACCTCCTGGGTTCATGCAGTTCTCCTGCCTCAGCCTCCTGAGTAGTTGGGATTACAGGCACCCACTACCACGCCGGACTAATTTTTGTATTTTTAGTAGAGACGGGGTATTGCCATGTTACTCAGGCTGGTCTCGAACTCCTGACCTCAGGTGATTGGCCCGCCTTGGCTTCTCAAAGTGCTGGGATTACAGGAGTGAGCCACCACGCCCAGCCTAGAGGTTTTTTTTTTTTTTTAATAGTGTTCCATTGTATGTATACTCTTTCTGTATATACATTCACCTGTGGATAGACATTGGAGTTTCTTCCAATTTTGTGATTGTTAATAAAACAATCTAAATAATTTTACAAATAAAACCATGCAAGTCTTTGTGTGAGGCATATGTTTTTATTTCTCTTATGTGAATACATTGAGGTCGGGTGCTTTGGATCAGACCTGTAATCCCAGCAATAGGGAAGGTTGAGGTGGGTGGATCACTTGAGATCAGGAATCGAGACCAGCCTGGGCAACATGGTGAAACTTTACTAAAACTACAAAAATTAGCCAGGCATGGTGGCACATGCCTGTAATTCCAGCTCTTTGGGAGGCGGAGGCGCCAGAATCTCTTGAACCAGGGAAGCAGAGGTTGCAGCGAGCTGAGATTGAGACACTGCACTTCAGCCTGGGTGACAGCATGAGAGTCAGTCTCGAAACAAACAAACAACACACACACAAAACAAACAAACAAACAAACAAAACTCATAAATATATTGGAGTGGAATAGTTGAAATAACTGGGTCATATAGTTAGTGTTTATCTCTCAACTGACATTTCAATTCATTTCTTAGGTTTTCAGGTATACTTTATTGTATTATTGAATAGCAGTTTATGTGAGAGAATGACTATATATACTTAACTTTTCATAGTTTATTTGGAATCAATAATCCCACTCACATAAGATCTAGAAATTTTAGATAGTTTCTTCTAATTATTGTCTTTTATCCATGCTTGTTGTATGAATTAAACCTGTATGCAGTGCAACTCCCATAAGACAATACTCATAAATAATCAAAAGGAAGCAATGTGTTTTATATTTACTCACACATATACCATTTCTGGTACTCTTCATGTTTTTCCAATGTCATTTTTCTTCTTCATAAAGAACTTCCTCTAGAATTGTTTGGTCTGCTGGTAACAATTGCTTATAGTTGTGTTTTATTAGAAACTTTTTTCATTTTGCCTTTATTTTTGAGAAATATTTGGATAATACAGATAAAATTATGTTTGGATATTTTTTAAAATTTATTTTTAATTGTTTTCTGCCTTCTATTATTTCTGATAAGAAGTCTTTAACCACTGAAAATGTATTTCCCTATTTATAACATATTATTTCTTTTTTTTTTTTCCTGAGACGGAGTCTCGCTCTGTCGCCCGGGCTGGAGCACAGTGGCCGGATCTCAGCTCACTGCAAGCTCGGCCTCCCGGGTTCCCGCCATTCTCCTGCCTCAGCCTCCCGGAGTAGCTGGGACTACAGACGCCCACCACCTCGCCTGGCTAGTTTTTTTGTATTTTTTTAGTAGAGACGGGGTTTCACCGTGTTAGCCAGGATGGTCTCGATCTCCTGACCTCGTGATCCGCCCGTCTCGGCCTCCCAAAGTGCTGGGATTACAGGCTTGAGCCACCACGCCCGGCCATAACATATTATTTCTGTTTGCACTTTGAAGTTTTAAAATAAACTGCTGTTTTCAGTTATTTGACTATGACAATGCCATAATCACTTTTAAAATTCTGTTTAGTTTTGATGGATTTCTTAAGACTGCAGATAAATCCAGACTTACTATCTTTCTCATTTCCATTCCATTATTAAGCACATTAAAAATTTTTTACTTCACAGTTTTTACTTTTATGTGTAAAATGTTTAATTTAAAGGAAATATCCATTTACATGTTGGGATTTCCCATACTTTTATGGATTATAAGTATTATTGATTGATTATATTTGCATATCTGTAACAAGTGTTTGTCATGTGTTTCTTGGATTGTATATTATTATTCTGTGTTTATTTCATTTATATATATATAAACACATATATTTCTATTTTGTATTATATATGTGGTAGATTCCCCACTCAATCATGGTTTTCTTTTCTGCAGTTTCAGTTAGTCATCAACAGTGGTCCAAATATATTAAATGAACAATAGATATTTTGACAGAGAGAGAGAGAAAGCGAGAAAGAGACCATATTCTCACAACTTTTATTGCAGTATATTGCTATAGTTGTTTTGTATTATTATTGTTAATTCTGTACTGTGCCTAATTTACAAAGTAAACTTTATCGTAAGTACTTATGTACAGGAAAAAAATGTACTATCCACCCTTAGTACCCAGTATCCAGGCTGGTCTCAAACTTCAGATCTCATGATCCGCCCATCTAGGCCTCCCAAAGTGCTGGGATTAGAGGCATGAGCCACCGCGCCCAGCTAGTGCATGTTTTATATAATGGCCAAGTGGGAATTTTTCTTGTGCAAGAAAGAACCTTCGTGTAGTGGATCATGGTAGAATCTAGTGAGGTGGTAACTGTGGAGGTCAGTGTCATCAATGGCTTTTGGTAATGCTAGAGAAGTAAGTCAGATCATGATGTCTCTGGCAGACAATTTTTGGTTATTTTTGTAAATGCTTGAAATCCATAATAACACAATAGGTTAAAATTAAATTACATTCCAGAAAAAACTTCCATATGTGTATGAGTGTGTAGGAAATGTAATGTGCACTGAAAAAGTACTTAGGTATATGATAGCTGCTATACTCATTTTTTTCTCAATTTATTTTTGCCAATTGTTTTGGCTTTTGTTGTTTTAACTTTTTTTTTTTTTTTTAATACTGATACAGGAGATCTAATTAGATTTCTTCACAATTTGGGGAAAATGTGATGAACAATTTTAAAGATTTGTTCTTAGTGGCTTTGTTTTATGACAGTGTGAATTACATTTTAAAAAACTTACATTTGCTTCTTCTTCTTGAAGGTTACAAAAGAGAGACCAGTTGGCTTTTCCAGCTGTCTGATTCACAGTGATGATAGCTTATATTAGTTTAATAGTATTGGCAACGTGTCACATCATCTACCACAATTTTAGCAGAAAAAGCTGGCAGGGCTTGGTTTAAATGATAACTATAGGTTTCTGGCATAATGAAAAGCAGATATAACTTTCTTTCTTAAAAATCTACTCAAAATACCCCTTTATTCTCATGTGTTTCATTTTTTGGTTGTTGACCTGTAATAGTTGTATGTATTTATGGGATACAGAGATATATTACGATATATTAATGCAACATTTAAAGATCATATCAGGGTAATTAGAATATCTGTAACTTCAAACATTTATTATTTTGTGTGGGTTGGGAACATATAAAATTTTCTCTTTTAGCTTTTAAACATAAACAATAAGTTATGGTTAACTATATTCAACCTACAATGTTATAGAACATTAGAACTTACTCCTCCTATCTAGCTGTAATTTTGTATTTGCTTACCAACCTCTCTCTATCCTCCCCTCCTCACTATCTTTCTCATCCTCCATAGACATAATTCCACTCTCCACTTTTGTGAAACAAAATCTTTTTTTAATCTCCATGTAAGAGTGAACATGTGGTATTTATTTTTCTGTGCCTGACTTAGTTTGCTTTATACAGTGTTTCTTGTTTTAATTCAAGAAAAACCAATCTGCCTAGCAGGATCTTCAAACGTCTACATTGAATAGGCTTATTTCAACCTCGAGAAAATCTTCCTCACTGGCCATTTGCTTTGTGTGTGTGTGTGTGTGTGTGTGTGCTTGCGACAGAGTTTTGCTCTGTCGCCCAGGCTGGAGTGCAGTGGCGCAATCTTAGATCTCTGCAACCTCAGCCTCCAGGGTTGAAGCCATTCTCCTGCCTCAGCCTCCCGAGTAGCTGGAACTACAGAGGCCCACTACTACTCCCAGCTAATTTTTGTAATTATTTATTTTTATGTATGTATTTATTTTTAGTAAAGACAGGGTTTCACCATCTTGCCCAGTCTCGTCTCGAACTCTTGACCTTGTGATCCACCTGCCTCGGCCTCTCAAAGTGCTGGGATTATAGGCATGAG
This sequence comes from Colobus angolensis palliatus, assembly GCF_000951035.1. Lineage (NCBI taxonomy): Eukaryota > Metazoa > Chordata > Mammalia > Primates > Cercopithecidae > Colobus > Colobus angolensis. The sequence continues at coordinate 1,380,293 of NW_012113919.1, forward strand.
CCACTGCGCCCGGCCCTCACTAGCCATTTTCTAGCTCCAATAAAATGCTCCTTATGTATTGATACAACCAACTTTATTTCCTTTTCAGGTCCTTTATTCCTATCATGTTTTTGACTGGAAATTTCTTCCCTCATATCTCTGCTTACCTGGTTTTGGATGACGTAATGTAAAGGCTAGAACACTGACATGGCATGAGACTATTCTTGTACCTCATGAATTTGACACCTAGAGATAGGATCATTTGTAACATTCCCTCTTCTACTTTGCACTTTTTTTCCCAAATAATCATTGGATGAAAAGAATAATAATAGTGGCTATTAAAGAAAATGTAGAAAATGAGCACTGTCTTTACTGAACTCCATATCTATAATCAAGTAAGAAAATAAATTAGAAATTAAATAGAGTAAAATAATGATGTGTATATAATGAAGGAAAAATGAGAAATTGATAAATATACATTTTACTTACAGTGATAACATTTCTCAAAATAAATAAAAACTATATGAAAATATGTTTCTAAAATAATAAACTCTGCAAAGCTTACAGAATGATTTCCACATATGTTGACAGCTCTGGAGTAAAACAAATTCTGTTTTTTCATTTTATGAACACAGAACTATTATTGCTTCTTCTAAAATCACTACCTATACTAGATTATTGGACTACATGGCTTAAGAACAGGAACTGCAACTAATCGAAATAAACTGAAAGAATTTCGAAATGTTACAAACTTACAACAAAGATCTTTAGCTGAAACTGAGGCTTTTGGAGGGAGAGGTTTATAACTGGGAGTTCTCCAGATCAATTGTCATGTATATTACAATATTTATTAAAAGATAATTTAAACGTGTTAATGCAATTTACATGTGCAAAATATTCCTAAAATCAACATAATGAGCAATTGTTTAAAAGCCCTCAATAAACTAAGCATTAAATGACCATGCCTCAGTTTGACAACTACCTATGACACACCCACAACCAACATCATACTGAATGGGCAAAAGCTGGAAGCCTTCCCATTAAGAACAGGAACAAGACAAGAATGCCCACTCTCACCACTCCTATTCAATGTAGTACTGGAAGTCCTAGCAGATCAATCAGGAAAGATAAAGAAATACGTGGAATTGAAATAGAAAAAAAAAAAGTAGAATTATCTTTCTGAAGAGGATATGATTATATACATAGCAAACCCTGAAGACTCTGGCAATGGGCTCCTAGAACTGACAACTGCAGTAAAGTTGCAGAATACAAAATCACTGTACAAAAATCAGCAGCATATCTATACACCAATAATGGTCAAGCTGAGAGCCAAATCAAGAATGCAATCTCTCTTTACCAATTTGGATGCCCTTTCTTTCTTTCTTTTGTCTAATTGCTCTGGCTAGGACTTCCAGTACTATGTTGGAGATAAGAGGTGAGAGTGGGCATCCTTGTCTTGTTCCAGTTCTCAGAGGAAATGGTTTCAAGTTTTTCCCCATTCAGTATTATGCTGTCTGTGCGTTTGTCATAGATGGCTTTTATTACATTGAGGTATGTCCCTTGTACAAATTGAGTGCAGTGTTTACTGTTTGGGTGATGGGTGCACCAAAATCTCACAAATCACCACTAAAGAACTAAGAAAACGACACCTGTTCCCCAATAACTTACAGAAATAAAAAAAATAAAAACATTGCAATCCCGTTTACAATAACCACACACAAAAATAAAATACCTAGGAATATGTCTAACCAGGGCAGTGAGAAATCTCTACAAGGAATATTCAAAACACCGTTGAAATAAATCATAGATGACACAAACAAATGGAACAACATTTTATGCTCATGGATTAAAAGAATTAATATTGTTGGCCAGGCGTGGTGGCTCGCACCTGTAATCGCAATATTTTGGGAAGCCAAGGTGGGTGGATCATGAGGTCAGGAAATCGAGACCATCCTGGCTAACATGGTGAAACCTGTCTCTACTGAAAATACAAAAAAATTAGCCAAGTGTGGTGGGCGATGCCTGTCATCCCAGCTACTCATGAGACTGAGGCAGGAGAATGGCCTGAACTGGGGAGGCAGAGCTTGCAGTGAGCCAAGATCACGCCCCTGCACTCCAGCCTGGGTGACAGAGTGAGACTCCATCTCAAAAAAAAAAAAAAAAAAATTGTTAAAATGACCATACTGCCCATAGAAATCTATAGATTCAATGTGATTTTTATCAAACTATCAACATCATATTTCACAGAATTAGACAAAACTATTATAAAATTCATATAGAAATCAAAAAGTGCCTGAATAATCAAAGCAATTCAAAGCAGAAAGAACAAAGTTGGAGGCATTACACTACCCAACTTCAAAGTACACTACAATGCTAGAGTAATCAAAGCAGCATGGTATTGCTACAAAAGTAGACACATAGGCTGATGGAACAGAATAGAGCTTCCAGAAATAAAATCATATACCTATAACCATATGATCTTTGGACAAAGTCAACAAAAATAAGCAATGAAGAAAAAATTCCCTGTTCTATAAATGGTGCTGTGATACTGACTAGCCATATGCAGAAGAATTAACTGGACCCCTCAATTGTACCATATACAAAAATTAACTTAATATGAATGAAAGCTATAATGGTAAGACCTAAAATTATAAAAAACCTAGACGATAACATGGGAAATACCATTGGCCTTGCAAAACATAAATAACCCCATTAAAAATGGGCAAAGGACATGAACAGAAAATTTGCAAAAAAAAAAAGACATACAAGCAGCCAAGAAATATATGAAAAAATGTTCCTCATTCTTAATCATCAGACAAATACAAATCAAAATCACAGGGAGATGCCATCTCATGCTAACCAGAATGGCTACTATCATAAAGACCAAAAAATAACAGATGTTTGTAATGCTGCAGAAAAATGGAAATGCTCATACACTGTTGGTGGGAATGTAAATTAGTTCAACCACTGTGAAAAGCATTTTGAAGATTCCCAAAATAAGTGAAAATAGAACTATCATTTGACCCAGCATTGTCATTACTGGGTATGCACCCAAAGGAAAATAAGTGATTTTACCCAAAAGAAATAAAAATGTGTTCATCACCACACTGTTCACAATAGCAGACATTGAATCCACTGAGGTGCCCACTGGGGATGGTTTGGATAAATAAAATGTGGTATATATAAAGTATGGAATACTACACATCCATTAAAAAGTAACTAAATTATGTCTTTGCAACAACATGGATGCAGCTGGAGGCCATTATCCTAAGAAAATAAACACAGCAACAGAGAGCCAAAAATAGTGTGTTCTCACTTACATGTGGGAGCTAAATACTGGGTAGACATGGACATAAAGGTGGGAATAGACACTGAAAACTACAAGGGGAGAAAGGAAAATGGATTAGGATTGACAAACCACCCATTGTGTACCATGCTTACTATCTGTGTGACAGAATCAATGATACTGCAGACCTCAGCATCACACAGCATACCCATGTAACAAACCTGCATATGTAGCACCTGAATCTAAAATACAAGTTAAAATTTAAAAATTTATACAGACAATGCATCTCCTTAGTTTCTGCACCCAGATGAAGATTATTCTCATTATCCAACTTTTGTCTTATTACCTTACCTTTGTTATGCTATTGAGTCAGATGGCTCCTTCAATCCAGGCTCTGGACTTTGTGACTTTGGGAAATGTGACTTTGGGAAAGTCACTTTTAGCTTAACACATTAACTTCCCATAAATGTAGAAAATTTTGTCTCGTATGGTTAGAGTGAGAAATAAATTAGTATTAGATACATAGATTACTTGTAAATATATATGTATATACATATACACGTACTTTTGAATTTATATCACATATGCATTAAATGTGGTATACACGTAAACACATACACAGATATTTTGGACTGATTGACAAAGCTATATCTAACAGTTATAATTTTTAATCATTCTACTAATGATATCCTATTATTTCCTTCTATTTTTAGTCAACCTATAATAATATATAATGATTAAACATATTTATGGGATTCAGAGTAATATTCCAGTACTGGAATATTTCAATTTTTCATTGCAATTTCAATTAGTGTTTCCCTCCTGATTAGTGATGCAGAGTATTTTTTATTATATGTTGGCCACTTATATGTCTTTTTTTGAGAAATGTCTATTGAGATCCTTTGCTGACTTATTAATATTATTTGATTTCTTTGCTATTCAGTTATTTGAATTCCTGGTATATTCTAAATATTTGTCCCTTGTCAGATGAATAGTTTACAAATATTTCTTCTCCTTTTACAGATTGTCTCTTCACTTTGTCAGTTTTTCCCTGTATTAGTCTATTTTCCACTGCTGATAAATACAGACCTTAGATTGGGCAAACAACAACAACAACAACAACAACAACAAAAGAGGTACACAATTCCACGTGACTGGGGAGACCTCACAATCATGGGGGACGGTAAAAGTCAAGGAGGAGCAAGTCACATCTTACATGGATGGTGGCAGGGGAAGAGAGAGCTTGTGCAGGTAAACTCCCCCATATAGAACCATCAGATTTTGTGAGACGTATTCACTGTCATGAGAACAGCATGGGAAAGACCTGCCCCCATGATTCAATTATCTCCCACCAAGTCCATCCCACAATACCTCCCTCCCACAAGATGTGGAAATTCTAGATGAAATTTGGATTGGGACACAGCCAAATCATATCATTTCACCCCGGCCCCTCCCAAATCTCATGTCCTCACATTTCAAAACCAATCATGCTTTCGCACCATTCACCCAAAGTCTTAACTCATTTCAGCATTAACTCAAAAGTCCACAGTCCAAAGTCTGATTTGAGACAAGGCAAATGTCCTCTGACTATGAGCCTGTGAAATGAAAAACACATTAGTTGCTTCCTAGATACAATGGGGGTACAGGTGTTGTGTAAATACAGCCATTCCAAATGGGAGAAATGGGCCAAAATAAAGGGGCCTCAGGCCCCATGCAAGTCAGAAATCTAGTAGGACAGTCAAATCTTAAAGCTTCAAAATGATCTCTTTTGACTCCCATGTCTCACATAAACATCACACTGATGCAAGAGGTGGGTTCCCACGGTCTTGGGCAGCTCCACCCCTGTGGCTTTGCAGGATACAGCCTCCCTCCCAGATGCTTTTACAGGCTCATGTTGAGTTTCTGTAGCTTTCCCAGGCTCACAGTGCAAACTGTAGGTGGATCTACCATTCTGGGGTCTGGAGGATGGTGGCCCTCTCCTCACAGCTCCACTAAGCAGTGCCCCAGTAGGGACTCTCTGTGGGGGCTCTAACCCCACATTTCCCTTCCGCACTACACTAACAAAGGTTCTTCACGTCTGTCCCATCACTGCAGTAAACGTCTGCCTGGACATCCAGGGTTTTCCATACATCCTCTGAAATCTAGACAGCAGTTGCCAAACCCCAATTCTTGAATTCTGTGCACTGGCAGACTCAACACCACATGGAAGCTGCCGAGGCTTGAAATTTGCAGCCTCTGAAGTCATGGCCCAAGCTCTACATTAGCACCTTTCAGTCAGAACTGGAGTAGCTGGGACGCAGAGCACCAAGTCCCTCGGCTGCGCACAACACAGGGACCCTGGGCCCAGCCCACAAAACCACTTTTGCCTCCTAAGCCTCAGGGCCTGTGATTGGAAGGCCTGCCATGTAAACATCTAACATGTCCGGGAGACATTTTCTCCACTGTCTTGGAGATTAACATTCAGCTCCTCGTTATTTATGCAAATTTCTGCATTAGGCTTGAATTTCTCCTCAGGAAATGAGATTTTCTTTCTATTGCATTGTCAGACTGCAAATTTTCCAAACTCTTACGCTCTGCTTCCTTTATGAACCTGAATACCTTTAATAGCACGAAAGTCACCTCTTGAATGCTTTGCTGCTTAGAAACTTCTTCCACCAGATACCTTAAATCATCTCTCTCAAGTTCAAAGTTCCACCAATCTCTATGGCAGGGACAAAATGTCACCAGTCTCTTTGCTGAAACATAACATGTGTCAACTTTGCTACAGTTCCCAACAAGTTCCTCATCTTCATCTGAAACCTCAGCCTGGATTTCGTTGGCCATATCATTATCAGCCCTTTGCTCAAAGCCATTCAACAAGTCTCTATGGATTTCCAAACTTCCCCACATTTTCCTGTTTTCTTCTGAGCCCTACAAACCGTTCCAACTTCTCCCTGTTTCCCAGTTTCAAAGTCACTTCCACATTTTCAAGTATCTTTCCAGTCACACCCCACTCTACCTGTTTTACTCTACAGTTTAATTTACTGTATTAGTCCGTTTTCATGCTGCTGATAAAGACATACCCGAAACTGGGTAATTTAGCAAAAAAAAAAAAAAAACAAAAACAAAAAAAAGAGGTTTATCAGACTTACAGTTCCACATGACTGGGGAAGCCTCACAATCATGGCAGAAGGTGAAAGGCAAGCAGAAGAAAGTCACATCTTACATGGATGGCAGCAGGCAGAGAGAGAGAGCTTGTGCAGAGGAACTCCCCCTCATATAACCACCAGATCTCGGGAGACTTATTCACTATTACAACAACAACATGGGAAAGACCTGCCTCTATGATTCAATTACCTCCCACCAGGTCCCTCCCACAACATGTGGGAATTCAAGATGGGATGTGGGTGGGCACAGAGCCAAACCATATCATTCCCTTTGCTCAGCAAAAGCTTTTTAATTCAAGGTAGTCTCAATTTTCTATTTTTTATTGCCTGTTATTTTATGTCATTACATCATTATGTATCACTATGATATATTAATTATATATTTATTTTATCTTGTTCTTTTCAGCACAAGCATATAAAAGCCATCCTCAGCAGTCCTAAACTATTCCTTTTACTCTTTAAAATAATGCTTGGCAAATAGTTGAAGGTCAGTAAGGGCTTCCAGAATTCGTATTTACATATATAATTATATATGAATATGTACTATAGATACATGATATGTCATCAAAATATTAATGGAAAATGTATGTTTTGTTCAAAAATCTATGCATGACTTTCAACTTTTTTGACACTAAATTATATTAATTTGTTATGTCTCAACAGGATCTAGTTTCAGACACTAAAAGGGAAAAGACATCAGTTTGAAAAAAAAAAAAACCCTATTAGAGCAACATGAATTGTGCTAAATTGAAGGAACAACAAAAATCAAACTTATTGTGAAGATTGAGGGGATGAACGGTGAAATCACTGATGCTTTGTACAAAGTTTTTAGGGAAAGTACTTAACAGAAACCAACAGTTTACAAATAGATAACTCATTTTAAGACAGGATGTTGAAGATAAATCCTACAGCAGCAGATAATTTGTATCAATTTTCAAGGAAAATAATAATATTGTTCATGACCTAATTGAAAAGGAATGGTGATTAACAATGGAAACAATAGCCAGCATTATAGTTATGTCAATTGGTCCAGCTTACACAATTGTGACTGAAAAATTAAAGTTGAACAAACTTGCTATTCAATGGGTGCCCTTACTGTTGTGCCCATTTCAGCTTCAGAAAAAAAAAGCAGAGCTTTCAACAAAAGTTTTAAACAAGTGAGATTAAGATTCTGAAGCGATTTTTCAAAGAAGTGCAACGGAGGATGAAACAGCATGATTCTGAAGAGAAAGCACATCCGAAGCAATGGCTACCAAGAGGTGGAAGTGGTGCAGTTAAAGTAAATGTGGATTGGTCAAGAGCATAGCTCATGGCAACAGTTTTTTGGGACACTCAAAGCATTTCATTTGTTGACCTGCTGGAGCTCCAGAGAACAATACTATCTGCTTATGATAAAAGTGTTTTGAGAATGTTAACCAACGATTTAGCAGGAAAACAACCAGGAAAGTTTTACCACAGAGTCTTTTCCACTATGACAATGCTCTTGCTCATTCCTCTCCTCAAACAAGGGCAGTTTTTTTTAGAGTTTTGATGAAAAATAATAGGCGTCCACCTTCCAGTCCTGATTTGCCTCCTTCTGACTATTTTGCTTCCTAATCTTAAAAAAATTATATGATGACCACCCATTTTCCTTAAGTTAATAGTGTAAAAAAGACCATATTTACATGTTTAAATTCCCAGGACTCTCAGGCCTTTTGGTGTGGACTAAAGAGCAGGTATCACCACTTACCAAAGTGTCTTGAACTTGAAGGAATTTATTTGAAAAATAACATTTTTTAATTTTAATTCCCTTTTCCACAGACTTTTTAAGGTCCCCTTATGTGCGTGTCTTTCAGTGTATTTAGAGGAGCAGGAAAATTACATGATTATGCAGATTTATTTATTGCTGTGGGAAATATGTAAAAAGGATCTAGTTTTAGAAAAGAATGAGAGTTTCATTTTAGATGTAGCTTGTTAAATATTATAAAGGACAGGATTAATATGATATCCGAGATGTAGAGATAAACTAGGCATGAGTGTTGCCACATTATTTAAAGGGAAAATAATTGTGAGGAAGTAAGGTATCAACTGTATGTCAAATTGAAGAGAATTCCCATTAAAAGTTCCATTTCAGTTAGCAACATAGCAATTTTAGCAAAATAGTGATGACGTGGTTTGGCTCTGTTTCCCCACCCAAATCTCATCATGAATTATAATCTCCATGTGTTGAGAGAAGTATGTGGTGGGAGGTGACTGGATTATGGGGGCAGTTTCCCTATGCTGTTCTCATGAGAGTGAGAGAATTCTCACGAGATCAGATGGTCTTAAAAGTGTGGCACTTCCCCTTTGCTCAAGCTCTGTCTCTCCTGCCAACTTGGGGAGAAGGTGCCTGCTTCCCCTTCATCTTTCATCATGATTGTAAGTTTCCTGAGGCTTCCTCACCTATGTAGAACTGTGAGTCAATGAAACCTCTTTTTAAAATAAATTATCCAGTTTCAGTTTGAAAATGGAATAATACAAATGATGATGGAGTTTTAAGTGTAGAAGTCAGCTGAAAAAGTGTAAAAGAATAATTGATAGGTTAGGATATAGAAGCTGTTTTTAAAAAACATTTTCTAGAATAGTAACAGAGAGTCAATGACAAAGATCATAGCTGGGTAGGAATTTTTAATACTATTTTTGTTTTGTGTTTTATTATTTAGATATATGTTATTTTTAATGGACACATAATAATTGAATATATTTATGGGGTACTGTGTGATGCTTCCATACATGTATATAATACATAATGACCACATCAGGGTAATTCACATATATCACCATAAACATTTATAATTTATTTGTGATAAGAACATTCAAAACCCCTCATCTAGCTACTTTGAAATATACAATACATTATTGTTCGCCATATTCAACCTATTGTAAACATCAAAACTTATTCCATCTAACTGTAATTTTGTCCCAATTGACCAACTAGCCCCTCCACTGCTCTTCAGCCCTTATAACCCCTATTCTACTCTCTACTTCTATAATAACCTTCTATAAGGTCATTTTTTTGATATTGCACGTATCAGTGAGATCATGATGAATTTGTTCTTCTGTGCTTTGCTTATTTCATTTGATATAGTATCCCTATCTTGTCACAAATGACAAAATTTCATTCTTTTTATGGGTGAATAGTATTCAATGGTGTATACATACTACATTTTTTAATTGTATTCATCCATTTATGGGCACTTTTGTTGATTCTATATTTTAGCTATGTGAATAGTGTTTATATAAACATGGAAGTACTGATATCTCCTTGACATACTCATTTCTTTTTTGGGGGTTTAAACCCTGTGGAGAACTTGCTTGATCATATGGTAGTTCTATTTTTAATTTTTGAGGAACTTCTGTGCTAACTTAGTTCCCACCAAGAGTATATAAGAGTTCTCCTATCTCCGCAATCTTACCACCAATTTTTTATTTTTTGTCTTTTTGATAATATTTATTCTAACTGAGGTGAGCTACATTGTGATTTTGATTTGCATTTTCCTGATTATTAGTGATGCTGAATATATTGCATATTTTTATATACCTGTTGGCCATTTGTATGTTTTCCTTGATAAATGTCTATTAGGTGTTTTGTCCATTATTTAATCAAATTATTCAATTTAAAAAAACATACCATTTAATTGTTTGAATTTCTTATATATTCTGGGTATTCACACTTGAACAGATGCATAGGTTCAATTATGCAAATTGTCTTGAAATTCTTGATAGTTTCCTTTGCTGTGTAGAAGGTTTTTAGTTTTATGTAATTCTTTTTGCCTATTTTGGTTTTAGCTGTCTGGTTTTTTTTTGTTTTGTTTTTGTTTTTGAGTTCTTATTCAAAAAATCATTGCCCAGGCAAATGTCATGAGGCATTTACACTATGTTTTCTTCTGAGTAATTTCATAGTATGGGATCTTACATTTAATTATTGAATTCATTTTAGTTGACTTTTGTAAACAATGAGAGGGGCCTAGTTTTATTGTTCTGCATGTATTGAGTTTCCCAGAACCATTAAATACACTGTCATTTCCCAAGTATGTGTTCTTAATGCCTTTGTCAAAAATCAGAGTTGAATATAAATCTGTAAATTTAGTGCTGGTGCCTCTATTCTGTTCCATTGGTCTATGTGTCTAGTTTTATGTCAGTACCATGCTGTTTGCGTTACTATTGTTTTGTAATATATTTTGAAGTCAGATAATGTTGTGCTCCTAGCTTTGTTCTTTTTTTTTTTAAGATTGTTTGTGCCATTCAGGTTCTTCTGTGTTTTCATACATAATTTAGGATTTTTAAAAATTATTCTTCTTTGCAGAATGTCAGTGGTATTTTAATAAGAATTGCATTGAATCTGTAGATAGCTTTGTGTAGTACAAACATTTTTATGATATTAATTTCCTCAATTTGTGAACATGAAACATGTTTAATTATTTGTGTCCTCCTCAATTTGACTCAACAGTATTTTATAGTTTTCATTGTAGAGATCTTTCAACTCCTTTGTTTAATTTATTCCTAAGTATATTTTTTGTAACTATTGTAAATGAAATAGCTGACATAATTTCTTTTTCATATGGTTTGCTAGTGGCATGAAGAAATGCTACCGAATTTTTATGTGGAATTAGTATTAGTTACTAAAAGGTTTGATAGAATTCAGCAGTGAAATGATTGGTTCTTGAGCTTTTGTATGATGGGAAACTTTATCTTATTGATTAAATGTGGGGCATTTAATTAAAAAATAACTGTTTGTCATTCATCATAGGTCTGTACAAATTTTCTTCTTCTGAAGGATTCAATTTTGGTAGATTTTCAGTGTCCAGGAATTAATCCATTTTTTCTAAATTGTCATATTTTTTAGCATATATGTGTTTATAATCATCTCCAATGATCCTAGTATCAGTTGTAGTGTCTCGTTTTTTAAATTTCTTATAGTATTTATTTTAGTTTGTTTTTGGATAGTCTGGCTAATGATTTATAGGTTTTATTTATATTTTCAAAAAACCAACTCTTCATTTTTTAGTTTTTCTGGATTTTTAATGTCTATTTCATTTATATCTACTCTTCTCTTCAGTATTTACTTTATTCCACTAATTTTGGGTTTGGTTTTTCTTGTTTTAGTAGTTCCTGCAGCTGCAATATCTTCATAGTTTTTTGAGCTCAGTGTTTATGGCTATAAAAGACCCTCTTAGAAATGCTTTACCTTTATCCTATATGTTTGGATATGTGTTTCTATTTTCATTTGTCACAAAATTTTATTAATATTGTTTTTTATTTTTTTCATCAACTCATTAGTTGATTAGTTCAAGAACATAATGTTTAATTTCTATTTATTTGCACATTTTAAAGAGTTTTCCTGTTATTAATTTTTGGTTCTATTCTATCTGTGCCAGAAATTATATTTGATATAATTTTTATTTTAAAAATATTTGAAGATTTGTCTTGTGGACTAACACATGATCTATCCTATAGAATGCCCATGTCAGGTTGAGAAGAATGTGTATTCTGCAACTGTTGGTTGGAATGTTCTGTAAATGTTTTTTAGATCCATTTGGTCTAGAGTGTGGTTTACCTCTTTTCTGTCTGGATGATCTATCTATTGCTGAAAGTGAGATGTCAAAGTCCTATCTCTCCCCTTAGGACTATTAAAATTTGCTTTATATATTTAGGTGTCCTAAAGTTGGGTGCATATGATTATATACACTCATATAATTGTTATAACGTCTTGCTGTATTAACCACTTTATTATTATATGTTGGCCTTCTTTGTCTCTTTTAGTAGTTGTTAGCTTGAAGTCTATTTTATTTGATATAAGTGTAGCTCTTCCTACTGCTTTTTGGTTTCCATTTGCCTGCAATATTTTTTTTTCTGTCCCATCACTCTTAGTCTATGTGTGTCTTTACATGTAAAGTGAGTTTGTCATAGACACCATATAGTTATGTCTCTTTGTTTGTTTTTTACTCTATTCAATCACTCTATGACTTTTAATTGGAGAATTTAATCACTGACATTCAAAGTATGTATTAATAGATAAAGACTAACTACTGCCATTTTGTTGCTCATTTTCTAATTGTTTTGCAGTCTTTTCTTCCTTTGTTCAGGCTTTATTTATGGTTAGTACTGTATTTGGATTCCTCACTTTTTATTTTTGGTGTATCTATTATAGGATCATGCTTTTAGTTACCATGAAGCTTATGAAAACATTCTATAGTTATAACAATTTATTTTAAGCTGATAAATTAACCGTGTTTGCAAAAAAAAAATTAAAACAAATAAAGCTGAATACTTTATCTCCCTTCCACATTTTGAATTTTTGAAGTCACACATTTTTTTTTTACAGTGCCTGTCTCTTAACAAGTCATCATAGTTACTACTTTAAACAGTTTTATCTTCTAGTCTTCATATCTAAGATATACTTCTTTGCATACCACAATCACAATGTTGGAAATAAAATTATACTAGCAATCTTCTGTTTTAAAGCTCTCTTTGGCATTTTTATTTGGGCAGACTTCATACTGATTAATTTCCTCAGCTTTTATTTGTCTAAGAAAGTTGTTACCTCTTTCATTCATGAAGGATAGCTTTGCTAGGTACAGTATTCTTGCTAAGCAACGTTAACACTGAATATATTTTTTCCCTTTCTCCTGGACTGCAAAGTGTCCGCTGAGAAGTCTGCTCCCAGGTATATTGGATCTTCCTTAGATGGTATTTCCTTCTTTTCTCTTGCTGCTTTAAAATCCTCTTTGTCTTTGACTTACAAGTTTGATTATTAGGGTCTTAGGGTATTAATATTTGGGGTGAATCTGATTGCTGACTGTTGACCTTTCTGTATCTGGCTGTTTATATTTTTCTCTAGGTTTGGAAACTTCTCTTATTATGTCTTTGAAGAAGACTTTATACTTCTTTGTCTTTCCTGATTCCCTTTTGAAGCCCAATAACCAAAATCTTGCCCTTATGATGTTGTCTCATAGATCTCATATTCTTTCTTCATTTTTTATTGTTTATTTTATTTTTTGTCCCAACTATGTGCTTTAAAATAGTCTTTCTTCAGTCTCATTGATTCTTTATCTTGTTTGATCTTTTTTTATGTTAATGTTCTCCACTGAACTTTTAATTTTTTTATTGTATTTTTTGTATCTAAGATTTCTGGTTTTTATTATTTCAATCTCTCTGTCAAAATTTTCTGATAAATTCCTATATGGTTTTCCTGTGTTTTCTTGAAGCTTGTTGAGCTTCCTCAAAGTAACTATTTTGAATTGCTTTATCTGAAAGATCATACATCTTCATCACTTTAAAGTGGATATCTAATACATTATTTTGTTCATTTGATGAGGTCATATTTCCCTGAATATTCTTGATGCTTGTGGATGTGTAACAATTTCTCTGCGTTGAGGGATTAGGTGTTTATTCCTGGCTTTGTGGTCTGGCTTTGTTTGTATTCATCTTTTTTCCAAGGCCTTTCAGAGATTCTAAGCAAACTGATTATTGTGTTTCCTGAGCCTGCAACCACTGCAACCATCGCAGCGCTAGACTAAACATAAACCCAGGTTTTCTGAAAGTCTCTCAAGGGCTCTGAGGTTGGTGCAGCCCTCTGGCCTGTACAGACCTCAGGGAGACTCAAAAAGTTTACGTAGGCTAGTTGGGAAAACTGGCCAGGGATTCCAGCCTGAAAGCTTGTCTTGATGTACCAGATAAACACATTTCACAACAGATTCCCACAAAGGCTGAATAAGTCCTCAACTGCAACAACATGGGCTGGAACTGAGACTGGGTACCCTCAGGATCAGCTGCGGGCTGAAAGTTGGTGAGCATGACACAGAGGCTAAGACTTCTAGACTGTGAGGTATACTGTGTCTTTCTCTGGGTTCCTGTGTAAGTAGTTCTGAGCTGAGACTTCAGCTGAGGACGACTGGAGCCAAGCCACAGAGTAACTTTCATGTTTACTGCTGAGACTCATGTCAGCAGGCATATAAGCCTATACACTGAGGCACTAGTGCGCACAAGTCCTCCTGGACCGCTGGATAGATGGTTAGGTTTGCAAATTCCAGACCAAGTGGGATTATAGATAAGCCCCTTGGGAATGCAGTCATTTCTGGGCTTGTATCTGGGAGCAGGTTCAGCAGATCAGCAACACAGGTCCTGGTGCACATTCTCAAAAAAAATCTTCCAAGGTCTTGGGCTCCATCAGAGTTTTATAGCCTCCTACATGAATCCCAAGGCTCCCAAAGAGAGACTTTTGTCTGTGAGTGATTGTGGAATTCTTGTTGTTGTGGAGGGCTATAAGCAGGTCACCATCTGTTACACCATCTTCCTGATGTGACTGTTGTAATAATGTTTTCAGTAAGAGAGAGCTACATTGCCAGTAAGGTAGGCGCTGTTTCACATGGGCCTATTGAGCACTACACATTGGGATGTGCTGTAAGTGTAAAATGCACACCAGATTTTGAAGACTTAGTAAGAAGAAAAAAAAGTAAATAGTTTCCTAAGAAGTGTTCATATACAGTACATGTCAAGATTATATTTTTATATGTTGAGTTAAAATATATTCTGCAAATTAATATCACATGTTCCTTTTCACCTTTAATGTGATTACATATGTGATTTGCCTGTGAAGCTTGTATTATATTTGTATTGAACAGAGTTTATCTAGAATATATTTGGGTGCTGATGGGAGTAATGAGAGAGAGAGAGAGAGAGAAAGAGAGAGAGGAGAGAGAGAGAGAAAGAAAAGAGTAATAGATTTTCTAAAATTCTGAAGACAAAGAAGAGATGAGATAGTAAAGTTGATTTAGTTTAAACTTTGAGAAAAAGTACAGAATGTGGAGAGTCAAGCAGGATTCTTGAATTATTCAGGAAAAGTTTAAAGTTCTGTTATGCTTTCTATATCTAATACACATAGCAGAATTTCAATAAATTGCTAGTTTGAATCACGGCAGCAAGCTATACTAGACACATCATACAGTTCCTCACGCTCCCCATGCCCTGGCTCTCACACTTTTTATAATCACTTCCATTGAGTGGAGATGGGTCGGTAACTTGCTTCTAGCTAAGAGAAGATGACAAAGGTGATGAGGTTTTGCAGATGTAATTAAATATCCCCATCAATTCATTAAAATTTAATAATGATGTAGATTATTTTGTGATAGACTGACTTAACCAGGAGAACACTTTTAAGAGAGGGATGAGGAAACTCCCTGAGGTGAAATATTGGCCTTTTTGCCTTGATTATAAGCAGTCTAACCACAGAGGTCCACATGCCAAAAAACTGCAGATGACCTCTGGGAAATTTAAGCACCTTTTAAAACCTGAGGGTGGTCCCCAGCAGAGGGACAGTAGAAAGCCCTTAGGCAAATATTCAGAAGGAAATGACTCCTGCCAAAATCCTGAATGATGTTGGAAGTCTCTCCCTTCAAGTTGAGTCTCTGGATGGGAATGTTGTCTGCTTACAGCCTGACTGCCGCCTTCTGAGACCCTGAGCAGTTATGCCATGTCCAGACTCCTGACCCAGGGAAATTGTGAGATATAATAAATGCAGGTTGTTTTAAACCTCCTAGTCTGTAGTTTTCTGTAATGCAGCAACAGAAAAATAATATATAGCCATTTCTGCTTTCATAATTTGGGTGTGGCATTCCAGAGTTCTGGATGTCTGAAGAACAGTCTAAGATGGAGTTTCAATTTCTTTTAATCTTCTCATTTTTCTGTTGTATATCACTTTGCTCTTCTGCAAAGCATATGCAAAAACTTCAGTGTCAATTAAAACTTAATAGTTATTTCTAACTCCAAAATTATATTATTGTTCAATTATTAAATAGAAATTAATTGTCAATGGCCATTTTCTACCTCTTGAGAAGCCACATTAAAACTTGGCACTTACCACTTTTTTAAAAAATTCAAACCATCTACAGACATTGACAACAGACCTGTAATTATACCAGATAGTGTGCACTAAAAGAACAATAAATATATAATTACTAGGATAAAACTGTCATAAAAATTCTTCATTCAGTTAGTATTTGGCAATTTAGCAGTAATGACTTCTAAAGATCTTTTTCGAAAAAAGAATCTACTGACATTTTATATCAATCTTATATATTTAAAGTATTTAAAAAGCACTTGAGTTTTCTTTTGAATAAACAATACCCATGAAAATGGAATCCTGATAATAGGCACATGATAAACACATTTGACACAAAATTGACCTTTTTTATACTCCTCTAAAAACCCATATCACCTGGTAAGGACAACAGATTCTCAGTCCTAGAAGTCAAGTATGATTATGAAAAATAACAGCTACTTTTTCCCCTTCTTATATTTACATCAAACTATAGAAGAGCTTAAATCTTAAGAGCAAAATCAATAGGAGGCTCTTAGAATAAAACATGCACACACATTATAAAAATAACTGGCAGGTTTTGAAAATGGATGATGATATATAATAAACTAATGAAGGTAAGTATCAGTAGGGTGGTGTGGAGGCCTATACTGTATTTACTTTTGTCAAGGTTAGTATTTCTATTGATGAGCCAGAAAAATAAGTAAAAACAGCCCACTAACTATATTTTCACATGAAAGTAGATTAAAGGAATATATGAAGGGAAAGGAGAAAAAACATAAATCAAATAGATTATGACAAGATCACAGCAAGCCCCTCTAGTTGTTTACAGTGTAAAACTTCAATCTAAGAGGTCTTCACACAAATCAGAGTGGAGATGAATGCCAATGGGGTCAGCGATGATTTCATTATTTAGAACTGAAATGAGGAAAGGCATGTGAGAAAAAAAATTGGAATGTATCAAAAAATGGTTCATTATTGCACATAAAAGGTAACAGCACAAAGCTATTCAGGAAGAAATGGAAAACACATCAGTAATTTTTTTAACTTGAAAATGAATTGTGAAATTTGAGACATTTGATTTGCAAAAATTAAATGGCCTAATGTATGAATCTGTATGGATGGGAAAAGGAATCAGGAGGCCTGAATCAGTCACAACATTCTGCCTTATGTAACATGTTACATATAAACCAGAACTATGACATTATTTTTGATTATGAATGTAAAACCATTTTTATAAAATGTATAGCACATTTGACATGAAGGAAGGTTCTTCTAGAAATAAGGTTATTCTTGTGCTGTGTTTGTTCCTATACTTGAAAGTTTTGTACAGTACATTTTTTCTTGAAAAGTGACATTCATAATACACATTTTCTTCTATTTTTCACAGATACTTAGAAAATAAAACTGTATTACAGCTTTAGACCCGTTCCTTATAATATTTCTTCATCCATCTCACTTTGCATTCTTCTCTGAAACAATAACTTTTTGATTCAGATACACTTCATACGTGAACAGTTGAACAGACAGAGGATGATACGTTCAGTAGCCTCCAGGATTGTCCAAGCTCTACAATTTCCCAGCTATCCTTCTTGGTATAAGTTGCTAATCTTTATTTTGAACTTCAAGTTCCACAGTTAGAAAATAAGTCAGTGTTGGGATGAGACTTGAATAAGAAAATGCTATCTGCAAAAGTGCTTAATGCATATAAATAATATATAAAAATTGATGGCAACTCTATTTCATACCAACAGGTAAAAACAAATGAATCAATTCAGTGATTGGGCTGACAATTAGTCTTTTTCTACACAATAAAATCCCATTTTTCATAATCTGCTTTTATGCACTTTTTATTTCTCTTGCTCTCCCTACATTCATCTAAAATTTGTAGGAAAACATGAGTCCAAAATGAAATTATTAAACAATCTCTTTAGAACAAAGTTTTTTTAAGATAGAAACATGTCAATTGAAAGCAAATTAAAATAATAATAATGACTAAAACATAAATTATCCAAAGACTCAACACATTCTTTCTCTCAGACTTCTTGTAGAATCATACAATCCAAGCATTTTTTTGCAATAAATATTTAAAAATTCTTTTTTCTTGGACTTCAAAATACAGGAACTCTAAAACAAGTTTTGTGAAACTTTTATGAGATAATGAAAATTTCTGATCATAAAACAAAGAAGGTTAAAAAGGTGGGGAAAGGGGATAAATGTTCTAGCTGTCTTCTACGCTTTAGGATTTAAGCCATTTTAAGATGAAGTATACAAGTTTTGTAAACTGGTTTATAAACAGTGATGAAACCAGATTAATTCCAATATATTAATGCATTTGAATCCTTTGCAGAGGACTCATGAATCTTATTTATCACAGTCATCTTTCTGCCTTACAGTAGTAGCTTTCAAGTAGAATCTGATGGTTGATTTACTGGCGCATTCACTAAATGGAAACATTGATATATTTGTGACAATCCTAAGTTGGGTTTAAACTTCATTGATTTAGTAATTATATGATATTGGGCAACTACTTAATATTTTTAAACAGTTGTTGATCCATTTATAAAATAAATATATTAATAGCCATCAGTTCCAGATAAACTGAAAGGCAGTTAGAGATATAGGGTCTGATGTGGGGCACTGCAAAAAAGCTTATCATGGTCACCTCTGTTTAACTACATACGCTAATCAAATATATCTGTGAAATCTAACCTTCTAAAGTAATGGCTCATCTATTAGGAGGCAGTAGACAAGGAATAAAAGCCACATTTATGAATTTTTAGTATCTCTAAATTTTGTCTTTAAAGATATGTTCATACTCTGAATATCTTCCCTTATGAACTATGTGTCTGATAATAGCTTCAATGTTTTGGCCTGCATTATGGTCACTTTGAGTTTACTTATTTCTATTAAGTACTTTTTAAAAGCTAAGTAGTTAAATTGGGTTTCACACTATCACTCAAACACCAGCCCAGTCAGCCCAATGCAGAGACCAGTGCTCAGTCCTCTGCCATTGACACTGATCAAAAGGAGAATTCTACTGAATTCATTGGTCCATGTTTCCTTGGCTATCTCTGTAAGCAAGAAGACTTTGAAAATTTTTATTCATTGACTCCTAAAATGATCATCGTTAAAAGTGGAGGCTTAAAACTCGTTGGATCAAAGTGTTTTTCTTTTCTTATTAAAGACTCTGGACTCCAGATTCAAATAGAATTTCCAATCATATTGTGCCACTTAGAAACTGTAAAATACAGGGAAAGTCACTTAACTTTCTAATGCTTTAGTTTATCATCTATAGAGGAAGATGGACAAAGAACCAATATTTGAAATTTTCTTTTTTTTTTTAATGACAAATTGAGTTAAGCACTAGATGTACCATATGACCCAGCCATCCCATTACTATCATAAATCATGCTGCTATAAAGACACATGCACGCATACGTTTATTGAGGCACTATTCACAATAGCAAAGACTTGGAACCAACCCAAATGTCCATCAATGACAGACTGGATTAAGAAAATGTGGCACATATACACCATGGAATACTATGCAGCCATAAAAAACGATGAGTTCATGTCCTTTGTAGGGACATGGATGCAGCTGGAAACCATCATTCTCAGCAAACTATCGCAAGAACAGAAAACGAAACACTGCATATTCTCACTCATAGGTGGGAACTGAACGATGAGATCACTTGGACTTGGGAAGGGGAACATCACACACCGGGGCCTATCATGGGGAGGGGTGAGGGGGAGGGATTGCATTGGGAGTTATACCTGATGTCAATGACGAGTTGATGGGTGCTGACGAGTTGATGGGTGCAGCACACCAACATGGCACAAGTATACATATGTAACAAACCTGCACGTTATGCACATGTACCCTAGAACTTAAAGTATAATAATAATAATAATAATAAAATGTTAACACTGGGCTTGGCAAATAGCAAGTAATTACTCCATAAATATTAGGTATCATTATTTTCATTATGGATATAAAAACACCATACCATACTTTTTATAATCAAAAGTTAATGATAAGTATAGGATTATTTTCTTATATCAACATAAAAAATGCATTTTAAATCTATATAGAAAGAGACCACTGCATGCAACTTTAACCCTCTTATCTTCTCTAGTCTCGGGCTAGAATACAAGAATAAAATAAAATCAAATAAAAAGAAGATAAAAATAATTATCACAAACTATGTCTGTGTTAAGAATTACAAAATATTACTGGATGTGAAATACTTAGCTTAGTATTTACAGAATTACAAAATGTTAGTGGATGTGAAATACTTAATATAGTCATGACACAGTAAATGCTTACTAATTATTACTATTACTAGTGTTTTGCATTAGCACTAATAACTCTACAACATAGAGAATATTCTTTTTAAAAATCAATTTAAGTGACTTTAAGGTGATTATTTATTTGCAATGTTTAATATAAATTCCCCAACTAAAGAAGAAGTAATTAAGACAGCCATACTTTAGAAACTTAAAAAAGAACTAATACATTTTATATAATGTGTCCAGTGCACTAAATTTTTTGTATCATTTCAGTTATTAATAATGAGCAAAAAAATCAAGATAATTTTGTCTATATTATAATATTCCACATGTCATGTCACAAGAGGATATCTCAAAACTGGAACTCTCAATTCAAAAACATAAAAGATTTGTTATAGTGAGTGAACCAAGAAGATAATAGGAGGGAATTATCATATATAAGAGAAAATAGTAGTCAGATAGAGACCATAGGGAAAAACTCTCTGACAAGAAATTGTCAGCAATATTCAACCCTTTTGTTTATTTATTTTTTTATTATTTTACTTTATTTATTTTTTTCAGATGGAGTCTTGCTCTTGTCGTCCAGGCTGGAGTGCAGTGGTGCAATGTGGGCTCACTGCAACCTCCGCATCCTGGGTTCAAGTGATTCTTCTGCCTCAACCTCCTGAGCAGCTGGGATTACAGGCACCGCCATCATGCCCTGCTAATTTTTGTACTTTTAGTAGAGACGGGGTTTCACCATGTTGGTCTGGAACTTCTGACCTCAGGTGATCCCCCCACCTTGGCTTCACAAAGTGCTGGGATTACAAGTGTGAGCCACCGTGCCTGGCTTTTCTACCCTTTTAAACCACATAATAGTAACAATTCCCAATTAGGTTTTGGGGAAGACACTGACAAAAAAAAAGGTAGTTCTATGGCTAATCCAGAAAATGGAATTTTATCTGTTGATTTGAGTCCCAAGACACAAAATTCAGCTAAAATTATCTATATACTAGGGGAGAAACCCTCTTAATGATCATTGACTTGAGGTCCCATATATGTCCAGAGGTACAAGTTCTCAATCATGTGGAAAATACTTCTATTTCTTTAGGTGAAGATTGAGTCTTTCAGTAACTAAGGTAAGGTGTGCAAGAAGAAACTATAATTGGCAAACGGAAAATGACATGCAGATTGAGTCATACACTAGGGGTAATTTTATTAATAAATGAAATGTCTTCAATCCTTCTTTATAGAAGCCTTTTCTACTTTAATTATGTAACACATATTAAATGAGACAACATGCTTCAAAAAATTTAGCTCGGTATTATTCCAACTAAGAAGTCACTAGGCCTGGTGCAGTGGCTCACGCCTGTAATACCCAACACTTTGGGAGGCCGAGATGGGTGGATCACGAGGTCAGGAGTTCGAGACCAGCCTGGCCAAGATGGTGAAATCCCATCTGTACTAAAAATACAAAAATTAGCTGGCCATGGTGGTGGACACCTGTAATCCCAGCTACTCGGGAGGCTGAGGCAGGAGAATCACTTGAACCAGGGAGGGGGAAGTTGCAGTGAACCTAGATCACGCCACTGCACTCTAGCATGGGTGGCGGAGCGACAATCCGTCTCAAAATAAAATGAAATAAAATAAAATAAAAAGTCACTAAATGTTTGTTGAAAGAATAAGTAAGTCAACGTACCTCAAAATAATAAGAGCTATTTATGACAAACCCACAGCTAATATCATACTGAATGGGCAAAAACTGGAAAAATTCCCTTTGAAAACTGGCAC
>NW_012113919.1:1404532-1429086 GCF_000951035.1 Colobus angolensis palliatus
AAAAACATACAAAAAGTTTATGCCAATGTTAACATTGATTAATTAACTTTTCATTTCTGGATAGTTACATGGCACAAGTATACATATGTAACAAACCTGCACGTTATGCACATATACCCTAGAACTTAAAGTATAATAAAAAAAAAAAAAAGAACAACTGGAAGAAATTTGAATATAGACCTCTATTTGATGTTACTAAGGAATCATTGTTAATTTCTTACATATGATAATGGCATAGTATGGCTGTAAATAAACATGTCCTCATTGTTTAGGAGATACATTCTGAAGCATCTTGATGTCTTTCATTGATTTTCACATAGTTTATTTGAAAAATACACACATATTTATAGCTACATTAAGCAAATGTGGCAAAAGTTAACAGTTATTGAGTTTAGATGTTGGGCATATGGATGTTCATTGTTCATTTAAACATTTCAGTATTTACAAATGTATAATACAAATTTGGAAACAAAAGAAACATGACATATGTGTTTTGTATGTGTGATTCCATTTGTGTATATTTATGTGAGTTAATCCATAGAAATTCAATAAAAATCTTTGTCTCAGAAAAAAAAAAAAAAGAAAGAATAAGTAAGTCATATTTCAAATGATTGCTCACTTACCTAGGAGAATAAAAACATATTACAGTCATCAAAACATTGAGATAGGAAAGATGGAAGATCTATTCATTTGCTATTGCTGCTAATGAACAAAAGGAGTGATGAATATTATTCTATCACTTTTGGTCACATGCAAAAACGTTACGTTTGAACCATGGCTCACTTCTGTGAGCCTTTCTAAAGAATCTCTTCTGGTATAACTGGAGGTATGGCTCTAGGGTGCCATTTCAAAAGAGTAAATGAATTGACAAGCGTACCTCCATTGATAATGAATACAGTTTATGTGTGTCTGCCCACCCAGACTTTTCTTCTGTCCATCAAAAGAAAGTTGAGTCTTCACATTTTACAACTGATTGATTTGATAAATCAAAAGCTTGGAGAAAGTGAGAGCAACTTTGCTCAAGCACCATTGGCCCAAGTTTTTTTGATGATTTTTGAGGAGAAGCAAAATTTAACTAAAACTAAACACGAAAGCATTTTTGTATGCTTATCTCAATGACCTGTATAAAACCTAGTAATTTATCATTCATCTATGCACAATATTGAATTCAAAATAAGTTTGTAAAATTTTGATTTTACATACCTATTTCCCAAAGTGAAATAACTTATTAATAATATTTTTAAATAATTAGAATTACCTAAACAAGTTTGTAATCAGCAGGCTAGTACATAGTATTTAAAGGACATATAAACAAAGTTACAATGTGCAGAAATATTTTACACAAATTGTTGTTACTGCTCAACAAATTTTGCTTTCTCTGTTGTAATAACTCACCTTAGTTTGTATGTTGCTCACTTAGATACATTACTGTAATTTACCATGTATTCTGAATTCTTTGAAGGATGATAAAAAATAGAGAATGTTATGAGAAGTTCTTTATGAGAGGACCATGGGAGTAGTAGGACTGTGGAATCACAGTGATATTATTAAACCTTACTAAGATTAAATTGTTTTTGGAGTGTCAAGAGAGTGTAGGTACTATGGAGCTGATATCCACATATTTTTAATGCAGAGGACATTGTAGGGTCATTCCAAAAGCCAACACTGCAACATATAGTACAATTCAAATATTTCTTGCCTTTTGTATGTTGCAATAGTTAAAGCAGGCAAGGTGATCAAAGATTTAAAAAAAAAAAAGAGAAGTTTCCAAATAAATGTTTGGATTATAAATGCAAATTACAATTGCTTAATTTTATGCTTGTATAAATTTTCTAAACAAGAAAATAGTTTGCACGCATTTGTACATGTTAAAATAAAACTTACAACATCTATAAAAGGAACTTTAAAAAGTACCCCTAACTTTTTATAATAGTGTAAGAAATTAGAATATATCTCAATATAATAAAAGAAAATTATATTTTCTTCATCACTTGATTTTTAAAAAATAATTGTTTGCCCAATTTTGATTGACACAATGATCTCAACCCACGCATACAATTCCATGTTTTCAATTCTCTCTAAGCGTTTAACTTAGGTTTTAAAGGCATGTTAAGCCATGCCTTCAGTGTAAAGCCTTGATATGCCCTCACTGTAAAAGACATTTTCTTACGTGTGAACCAAAATTGAGGATCTTAAAGAATAATGAAATGCTTAAAAGTATGGCATTACCATCTCATCTTGCTAAGCAAATTTTACTTCTTAGTTTTAATTTTCCATTGTTCTTAACAGGCAACAGATAACCAGCCTGAATCGATGTGACATGTCATTTTTTGTTTTTTCTACAATTTACTTTGTGTTGTTTGCAAGTTTGCTTCACTTTTCTAGTTTTTTTTTCCCCCACCAAAATAAACCTTTCTACTGTTATTCTGTCTTATTATGGGAAAGTCTCCATTGCACAGTAACCCAACATATTTCTACTAATCCTGTTTTCTTCTTGCACTGCTTTCATCACTGTCAGTTTTTAGACACTTTTTTTTTGCTATTTGAAAAGACTAATCTTATAATAAAATCAATTTTTAAGACTTTAAAATAAAATTGTCCAAGGAAGAATATAAGACCATGCCCTTCACAGTTTAAAATGCTTTCTAGGTATGCTGAGAAATAAGCAAACTACATTTCAATTTAGAATGGCCTCAATGAGATAATTCACAATACAATTGAATATTAAAAAACAAATACAGTTCTAAAAATATATTTTTCCTTGTGACTTGCCTCTTAGATGACGTCATCTTTCCTCCTTCCTTTTCTCACTTCTTCTCTGCCAGGGTACCAATACAGAGGCCACATAATTTCTTTTCGGATTCTCCTTTCTCCTATGTATCTGTAAAATCACGTGTAGCAAACTGAAGCTTTTTCTGTCAAATTCATGTGATTTTCTGAAATTAACTTCTTGACTGTGGTAGCGTAATAAATAGTAGTAAATGTAAACAAATCTGAAAGCAAAGTGAAGCTGTTTTATTTTATAGCCTTATCACCATTTGTAATGAATGGAAATATATTTTCTTTTTCTTTAGATATTTTAACTTCTGTAATAGATGCAATAGAATATATTTTGTTTATCATGCACTGTCTTACCTCTTCATGCATATGTGCTAATGCGAATTTATAATTTTCTGTGAAAAAATCCAACATACAAAAAAACCCTTAGTTAAATAAAAAAACGGAATTTACATGAGATACACATTACACGTTGGTTAGATACTATTACAAGGAAGATTCCGAAACTGAAACTCTGCCAAGTAAAACAATTTCTCTCACAAAGAGAAGTCACACAATTTAACTAAAGTTTTAATGAACTTCTAAGTATTTATATAAAAGGCATTATGACATTATTATATCTACTATTTGAATAAGAGTTAACATTTGTTGAATAAATACCATGTGCCAGGCACTATACTGAGCACATTTACTACCTCATGTTTTCCATTTGAGACATTTCTAGGTATGTATTTTAATTATATCTAGTGACAAGAAAACAGAAGTTCAAAGGGGTTAAACTTTCTGCACTGCAAAATAGATGGTTTACAATTTTCAACCTATTTTTTACTCAAACCACTTTTGTAATAATTCAAGCATCACGTGATACAATTCTGAAAGCTAAAATAATTTTCAGTACATTTATGGTAGACAACTTTTAAGTTGTAAGTAAATTAAAAAGTAGAAAACAGGTGAAACGTTAAACAAATTTTTTTACAAGTACTTAAATCATATTACTAAAAATTTAAAGGTAAGAATATTTAGACAATTTGACATTATTCTTAATACTTCTGTAAGCCAAAGGAACTGCAGAGAACAAATCTGATTAACTGATGCTTACCACATAAAAGAAGTGGGATTTTTAAAAAATTTAAATGACCTGATATTTTGAAAAAGGCAATCAAAATAGGTTTCTGTGACTTTTCATAATTAATTGAGCACCATGATCTTTCAAACTATTAGCTGGTACTAACAGTGTCAAGTTACTATACTATTTATCTTAGAAATGCAAATATTAGAAAAGTCATCAAAGCAGATTATTCATTCATTTATTATGTTATAAAGATTAATTGTTTCTTTGTATAGGCATTTTGCCAATAAACTATGATGAGACTTTCAATAAATATTTACTAATTAATTACCATATAGTATATTTTATTCCTTAGTTTTGTTTTGGAAGATCACAGGGCTGGGTTTGGTGGCTCATGCCTGTAATCCCACTGTGAGATGCCGAGGCAGGTGGATCATTTGAGAACAGGAGTTGGAGACCAGCCTGGGCAACATGGCAAGACTCCATCTCTACAAAAAATGCAAATATTAGCCAGGAGTGGCAGTGCTCGCCTGTTGTCCCAGCTACTTGGGAGGCTGAGATGGGGGCATTGCTTGAGCTTGGGAGATCAAGGTTGCAGTTAGCAGTGATTG
The DNA here is from genome assembly GCF_000951035.1 of Colobus angolensis palliatus. Classification (NCBI taxonomy): domain Eukaryota; kingdom Metazoa; phylum Chordata; class Mammalia; order Primates; family Cercopithecidae; genus Colobus; species Colobus angolensis. The sequence continues at coordinate 1,408,991 of NW_012113919.1, forward strand.
CACCACTGCACTCTAGCCTGGGGAATGAAGGAAGGCTCTGTGTAAAGAAAAAAAGTCACAGGGATCTTTATTTTTCCAATTTAATGTGTTAAAACTTTGTATAGCTACTATATATATATGGCTTAAAAGCTGAAACTGACCCAATAGTTCCATAGACTGTTCTTTCGGATACATGTAGAAATTGACCATTCTCGTCTTAAAGCTTGAAGTATATTTGTTTTACTTGAATTTCTTCCTCTGAACAGGACTTTCAGGACTCTCAGAAAAAGTGTCAAATAACTGCAACTTGTATCAAAAAAATGAAACTCATCAAATCACAGCACCAGTTGCTGACCTCTCCTTCATCACGATTCCTTCCTTGCCCCTCACTAGGTCTTGTTTTCTTACATATGGTAACATTTCTTTCCTGTTATATAAACTCCTAGTTTTAGTCAGGAAAATGGACTTGAGACTGAGCTCCCATCTTCTTCACTGCAGCTCCAGATTAAAGCCTTCTTTTTTAGCAATGCTTCTGGTCTCAGTAATTGGCTTTCTGTGAAGTGAGCAACAGAACCTAGACAAAATCCCTGATGTTTTAGTAACAAAACAAACACATGTCCTAGAAGGCATACAGGAACTCAATTTCCTTACCTTCCAGGTTCTCATCCACACCTAAGCTCTAACACCCACAGGTGGTTACTATGGGAATATCTATTTTTATTCTGCATATACTTTATGGATATAAAACCAAATAGGTAGCAATTACTATATTCATTTTAACAAAATAGCGCCCCATTAAAAACACGTAGGTTTATTCATAAAAGTACAAAAAAGCACCCTCACTCTTTTAACAGATGCATAGTATTCTATTATGCAGATATGCTATAATTTGTTTAAATTATCCTGTACAAATACACATTTTAATAATTTTATTATAAATCAGAGCTTGTCAACCTTTTTCTTAAAGTGCCACTCAATAAATAATTTAGACTTTCAGCATATGATTCTTGTTGAAACTAGTAAACTTGGCTGTACATAGCCAATATATAACAAAGTAGAAATAGCTGTTTTCCAATAAATCATTGTTTACGAAAATAGTGATTAGTCTACAGGGTATAGTTTGCTGAAGGCAATTCAATGCTACAATGCATTTACATTATCTCCAGCAATGGATGAGTGCATCACTTTTCCACAGTCATACTAAATGAATCCATTATATTGCTCTTAGATTTTCTTTTATATTTGCTTAATTGGGGGATTCAAAAATACCTGCAGAATTTTTTTTTTAATTTCTTTGTTTTTGCCTTCCACATCTATTAGTTCTGTTTAAACTTAAAATTCTTTATTTTCATATTATTTTATTCGATACTGATTTTTGTTTTGCAGTCCAAGTGTTCCTTGTGGTGTTTTAAAAACTGTTGTTTCTTTGTTATAGTTTCAACATCGTTGTCTTTATTTTGTGTTTTTTTCTTTACCTGTTTCATGTGTTCTTTGATCTCAAAGTTTATTTCTGTCAACTTATCAACTTTTTACTGAATTCTTGTTTTTTGGTTTTGTGATGGTTCACCTTCATGGACACAGTTGCTTGTTTTTTGTTTTTTTGTTTTTGTTTTTTTGTTTTGTTTTGTTTTGTTTTTTGAGATGGAGTCTTGTTCTGTCATCAGGCTGGACTGCAGTGGCACAATCTTAGCTCACTGCAACGTCCACCTCCCAGGTTCAAACAGTTCTCCTGCCTCAGCTTCCTGAATAACTGGGACTACAGGTGCACACCACCATGCCCAGCCGATTTTTATACTTTTAGTAGAGACGGGATTTCACCATGTTGTCCAGGATGGTCTCAGTCTCTTGACCTCATGATTCACCTGCCTTGACCTCCCAAAGCGCTGGTATTACAGGTGTGAGCCACCACACCTGGCCTGTTTAAACTTTTGTATTTATTTCTTTCCTGTTTTTTTTATGGTTTTGGAATTGAAGGTGAAGTAATTGGTAACATATTTTTTTTCTCTGCTGCCTGATAACCTGTTGTAATGGGCTTAATATGGTTTCCCATTTTCCTAATTTCACTGTTCCTTATTATTATCCAAGAGATTTTTGGTGTGTACATAATGAAAGCCCATTTTTAGTACTCACAATAAAATTATTTTGGTGGAGGGCATATTATTCTTTCAGGCTAATTGTTTTTAACCTAAAAGTCCTATTTATTTCCAAAGATTTTCTTTGTCTTTTACGTATGGCTTTTTTGGGAGATTCTGTACCTATTCCTGCCTACTCTGTGCCTCTAAAATAAAGCAAGCCCTAGGTGACCTATGCTGCCAGTTTTGACTCTAGTTTCTGTACCTTCTCTTTTGAAAAATTAAAGGGGCCCACATTTTCGGGAAGGGTGTTTTGGTAAAATTTTCTGAGATTTGCCTATGTTGATCCCTCTGAGCACTACTTATCTTTATCTCCTTCCTTACTGCTTCTACTCTATCTGATAGCTGACTATGGAAGCTCTTACATGGAATTAGTGTATGCATTAAATTAACCTTATATTTTCACTGCTAAATGGGTTTGAATAATTTGCTATTTTATCTCTCTCTCTCTCTCTCTCACACACACACACACACACACACTGCAAGGAACACGTTTAAAAGATCTTTTATAGGATCATTTGTAAGTTATTGATTTAAAATTCAAAATGAATCTTAACAATATAAACGTTATTTTAATAGCTATTTAAGATGTGTTCATAAATTTTCTTATGTGATACAATACAAATCCTGCATAGTGTTAAAAAGATAGAGTTCATCACAAAATATCTACTAGCTCATGTGTTCTTATTTTTTGATGGGATTCCATGTTCTTCTGATAATCTATTAAGTAGTTTTTTTCCAAGGCTTGAACAAAATAAGTTACAGCCTAAATGTGAATAAAATTTTAAAAAATATGTATTATGCAAAGATAATTATATTGATAACAGTAATATGAAAACTATAGTAATATGAAATAAGAAACTTTTTATAAGTAGTATAACCTTGAACACTGGCACTTTGACTTGTAATTATTCTTCTAAGGTGACCCAATTGGATCAAACTTAATTAAGATCTGCACCCTCATAAAATAGATATTACCTTGATTACTATGCATGGAATGTCAGCAATCATACTCCCACATGTTATTTGTAAGGGAACAATAACCAAGACTTATTTATTCTAAAGCTATAAAGAAGCATAAAGCTGGAAGGCATTGTAAGGTCATTGTGTCTATCTTCTTTTTAATATGACAATTAAAATAACTTAAACCACCGAAGTTCTCTATATAAAAATAAAAAATTTAAAGCATGTTTTTTTCTTTTTAAGATGTAAAAACAATACTATAGAAAAACTGTGAGCAACTAAAAGTATTTTTATGGGTGTGTGTTATACTTGGATTCATTTCCCTATTGTCCTTAAAATGGTGTTTTGATCATCCTCTTTAATTCTTCTACATTTTCAATGTCCCCAAATCCTGCATACACCAGAAGTACTAAAGTCATCATATATTAAAAGTAAATAAATGTTCTCTGAATCAAAACATTTTACTATTTTCCAAGCTTGCTTCTGCCACTAATTTAGGATTAGAATTTTTAACAAATATTTTAAAATCAGTATGGAATATTTAAAATTTTAACTCTAGTCTTACTAGACTATTCACATCATGACTTCAGTCTTAATGAAAAGATATTCTACATCATATTAATGTGGGGTAATTATTAAGATATAAGAGCATTGTTGTCTCTGTATTGGAAATAAACGTAATTTAGGAGACATAAAATTTATTATTTCCCTATCTCATTCTTATATATTATTACTAAATGTTATGCTAAAAAGTGTTATTTTTGGCCAGGCGTGGTGACTCGTGCCTGTAACCCCAGCACTTTGGGAGGTCGAGGAGGGAAGATCACTTGAAATCAAAAGTGTGAGACCAGCTTGGCCAACACAGCAAAACCCCAACTCTATTAAAAAAAGACAATAAGATAATTTGCCAGACCTGATGGCAGGCACCTGTGGTCCCAGCTATTCAGGAGGCTGAGGCAGGAGAATCATATGAACCTGGGAGGTGGAGCCTGCAGTGAGTTGAGATAATGCCACCACACTCCAGCCTGGATGACTGAGACTCTGTCCAAAAAAAAAAAAAAAAAAGTATTACTTTTATATGATTGGGAAAATAAAACAGATTATAAATTAATATTTTAAGACAGATTTATCTATTGACCCGAAGTTTTCTTTTCCCGTGGTGTCCTTGTCTGGCTTTGGTATCAGAGTATTGTTGCCCTCATAAAATAAGTTTGAAAGTGTGCTTTCCTACTCAATTTTTTTTGAAAGAGTTAAGGTTGGCATTAATTATTTTTTAAATGTTTGATAGAATTCACCAGTAAAGCCATCCAGGCCTGGGCTTTTCTTTGCTGAAAGATTTTTGATTAATGATTCAATCTCCATTCTAGTTACAGTTTGTTCCAAGTTTCTATTTCTTCATGATTTTGTCTTGCTACATTATCTTCTTTTAGGAATATATGTTTCTTCCGGGTCATCCAATTTGTTGATGTATAATTGTTCTAGTAATATCCTATGCTCTTTTTTTATTTCTGTGGTATTTGTTTTAGCATTTTCTCCTTCATTTCTTTGTCTTCTCTCTCTTTTTAAGGAAGTCTAAATAAAGATTTGTCAATTTGTTATTCTTTCAAGAAACCAATTCATGGTTTTGTTGATTTTTACCATTAATTTTCTGTTCCTTATTTTATTACATCCACTTTAATCTTTATCAATCATTTTCCCAGAGACGTTAAGTTATGCTATTCATTTGCTATTTTTATTCTTTTTATAATGCAAACATTTATCATGATATACTTCCCTCTTACAACTGCCTATGCTGTATCCCATAAGCTTGGAAATGTTATATTTTTATTTTTATTTGTATCAGATATTTCTAATTTCTTTTTTTAAATTTAACTTTTATTGTAGTTTCAGGGGGTATGTTTGCAGGTTTATTACATGGTTATATTTTATTGCATTGAGATTTGAGGTACAAATGACCTTGTCACCCAGGTAGTGAGCATAGTACTCTGATATGGTTTGAATGTTTGTCCCCTCTAAATCTCATGTTGAAATGTGATTCTCAATTTTGGAAGTGAGGCCTGGTGGGAAGTGATTAGATCATGGAGGCAGATCTCTCCTGAATGGGTTAGCACCATCCTCTTGGTGATAAGTGAGTTCTCCTTCAGTTAACTCATGCGAGATCTGGTAGTTTTAAAGTTTCTGGGATATTTCCCTTCTCTTTCTTGCTCTTGCTGTCAACATGCGACATGTCTGCTCCCTCACTGTCTTCTGCCATGATTGTAAGTTTCCTGAGGCCCTCGCCAAAAGCAAATGCTGGAGCCATGCTTGTGCAGCCTTCAGAAACATGAGCCAATTCAATATATTTTCTTTACACACTACCTAGCTACAGGTATTCTTTTAGAGTGATGCAAATAGACTGACACATACACGCATAAAAGGTGTATGTGTTACAACCCTTGTCCCACTGTCTGCCCTCTTTGGAAGTCCCCAGTGTCTTATTTCCATCCATATGTATTCAGTATTTAGCTCCCACTTATAAGTAAGTACTTGCAGTATTTGGTTTTCTGTTCCTGCAGTAATTAAGATAATGGCCACCAGCTGCATCCATGTTGCTGCAAAGGACATAATTTCATTCTTTGTTATAGCTTCATAGTATTCCATCATGTATATATGTCACATTTTCTTTCTGTGTTAATGGACAACATGATTTACTCCAGATCTTTGCTATCATGAAGAGTACTGCAGTGACAATATAAGTGCATGTGTCTTTTTGATAAAATTAATTATTTTCCTTTGAGTATATACTCAGTAATGGGATTGCTGAGTCGAATGGTAGTACTGTACTGTTTTAAGTACTTCGAAAAATCTCAAAACTGCTTTTTATTTTCCTAGTGGCTGAACTAATTTACATTCGCACCAACAGCATGTAAGTGTTCCCTTTGCTCACAAACATCTGCTATTTTTTGTCTTTTTGGTAACAGCCATTATGACTGGTGTGAGCTGGTAGCTCATTGTGACTTTTATTCACATTTCTGCTTCCATTTACTTCTCTTTCATCCATTGTATGTTTAGCAGTATGTTATTGTATTTCCATATTTTTCAATTTTCCCATTTTCCTTTTGCAATTGATCTTTAGTTTCACTACATTGTAGTCATAAAAATTAATGGATATAATTTTAATCTTCTCAAATTAATTGACTTGTTTTGTGACATAATATAAGATTTACCCTGATGCATAATGTGTATGCACTTGAGAAGAGTGTGAATTTTCTGTTGTTGGGTGGAATGATCTGTGTGTTTGTTAGTCTCTCTGGTGAGTGCTATTTAAATGCTCTATTTCCTTATTGATTTTCTGTCTAAATGTCCTATCCTTTATTGAAAAGGGAGTATTAAAGTCTTTTACTATTGTTTTATTACTTTTGTCTTTTCTCCTTCAGATCTGCCAATGAATGTTCAATATATTCAGATGCCTTGACATTAGGTGTGTCTATATTTGTAATTGTTATATCTTCCTGGAAAATTGACCCTATTGTTACCATATAATTTCCTTATTTGTTTCTTGAAGTTATTTATTTTTTTCTTTAAGTCTGTTTTGTGCTTTTTATTTTTTTGATTACTATTTGTATGTAATATCTTTTTCCATTGCTTCTCTTTCACCTCACTTCCAACCTTGAGAATCACATTTCAACAAGAGATTTAGAGATTGCAACATGAGATTCTAAAGTGAGTTTCTGATAGACCTTCAATAGTTGGGTTATGTGTTTTTATCCATTCAGCAACTCTATGTCTTTTAATTGGAAAGTTAGTTTGTTTTTTTATATTTAAAGTATTACTGATAGGAAAGAATTTTCTATTGACGTTTAACAATGTTTTCTATTATTATTAACAATGTTTTGTCTGTTTCTTCCTCTTTTATTTTCTCCTTTTGTGTTTGCTGATTTCTTGCATGAATATGCTTTTATTCCTTTCTCTTTGGCACAATTTGTATATGTATTTTCTTTGTGATTACCATGGGGCTTACATAAAATATATTATAGTTACAACAGTTACTTTAAATTGATGATAATTTAAATTTCATGCATGTAAAAACATATAGATGAATATAGATGCAGACATTTTTGAAAAATTCTAGCAAACCAAATTCAACAGCACATTAAAATGATATTACAACATGACCAAGTGAAATTTATAACCAGGATAAAAGGATGGTTCACCATATAAAAATTAGATGATGTGGCATACCACATTGACAACATAAATAGTAAAATTACATGTTCATCTCAACAGATACAGTAAAATTGTTAGACTAAAATGTCATAATGTTTCATGATAAAATCTCCCAACAAACTAAGCATAGAAGGAAAGGATAAAAATGTATCAAAGGCAGTATATTAAAAGCCCACAGCTAATATTATACAAAAGAGAGAAAAACTAAAACCTTTCCTTTAAAATCAGCAACAATGCAAGGACATGTCCACTCTTCCACTTCCACTACTTTTATTCAAAATGTTACTAAAAACTTTTATAAGAGTAAATAGGCAAGAAAAAGAAGTGAGAGACATCCTCTTCATGACGAAAGAACTAGAAGTGTTTCTGTCTCTCTATATTTGATTCTATATATAGCAAGCTTTAAAGACTCTATGAAAACAAAAGGTAGAATAGGTAAACTAAGTAAATCTGCAGAGTACAAAATTGATGTACAAAACCTGTGGTATTTTTCTACACTAATGATGAACTATTCAAAATAAGAAATTAAAAAAAAAAAAACCTAATCTCATTTACAATAGACACAAAGAGAGTAAAATGGGAATAAATTTGACTAAGAAGGTGACACATTTGACAGGGAAAGTTATAAAATATTTCTTAAAGAAATCAAAGAAGATACAAACAAATGGATACATCTGTGTTCAAAAACCACTATTAAAATCTCAATGGAATTTTTGTATAGAGATAGGAAGAACAATCTTAAAACTAAAATGAACTACGAAAGATGTCCAATAGCTAAAGGAATCTTGAGAAAGACAAGCAAAGCTGGAGGCATTACATTTGTTGAATTCAAAATATATTACAAAGCACAGTGTTAAATCAGTATGGTACTGACATAAAGACAGACATACAGACAAATGGAATAAGACAGAAAATTTAGAAATAAATTCATGAACATATGGGCAACTGATCTTTCACGGAGTTGTCAAGAATAAACAATGGGAAAAGAATTGTCTATTCAACAAATGTTGGCATTACACATGCAAAAGAATGAAATAATACTGTTAGCTTATCCCATGCACAAAAATTAACTCACAATGAACTAGTTACTTAAATGTAATACCTAAAACTATAAAACTTCTAGAAAAAAAGTCAGGGAAAAGCTCCTTATCATTGGTTTGGACAATAATTTTATGGATATGACACTATAAGCACAGGCAACAAAAACAAAAATACACCAGTGGGACTATATCAAACTGAAATGTTTATGCACAGTAAAGGAAGTAATCAACAAAGTAAAAAGGAAGCCTACAGAATCAAAGAAAATATTTGCAAATCATTTATCAGATAAGAGGTTAATTTCCAAAATACATAAGAAACTTATACAACTCAATAGTAAAAGACAAAAGAAACAACAACAAAAACAAAAACTTGATTAAAACTGGGCAAAGAACCTGAAAAGACGTTTCTCAAAAGAAGAAAGACATGTGGCCAACAGGTATATGAAAAGATGATCAACCTCTCAAATCATCAGAGAAACACTGCAATGAGATATCACCTCATAGCTATCAAGATGACCATTATCAAAACAAAACAAAACAGCAAAGGCATCCACAATACAAGTGTTGGCAGGTATCTGGAGATATTAGAACTTTTGCACGCTGTTAGTTGGAGTGTAAAATGGTGTAGCCAGAATTTAAACAGTTTTGAGATTCCTCAGACAATTAAAAAGAGAACTCTCATATGTAATATGCCATTTTAAGCAATCATTTTTCCAGCAATTCAATTTCTGAGTACTTATCTATCTAGAAAAATGAAATCAGGATGTCAAAATGAACATATAGAATGGGAGAAAGTATTTGCAAACTGTAAGTGTGACAAGTGTTAATATCCAGAATATTTAAGAAACTCAAACAGCCCAGTAGCCAAAAACAAACAAACAAACAAACAAACAAACCCAAGTAATCCAATTAAAAGTTGGGCAAAAGATCTGCGTAGACATTTCTCAAAAGACGACATACAAATTGCCAACCGGTATATTTTTCTAGAGCTCAGAATGACTAATCATCTGAGAACCACAAATCAAAATAACATTGAGATATTACCTCATTCCAGTTAGTATGACTATTGTTAATAAAAGCAAAAAAAATGAATGCTGGCAAGGATGCAGAGAAAGAGGAACTCTTATGCACTGCTGGTGGGAATGTAAATTAGTACAGCCAATATGGAAAACAGTATGAGGTTCTTCAAAACACGAAAAATAGAACTACCATACGATCCAGTAATCCCACTACTAGGTATATCTCCAAAAGGAAGGAAACAGTATGTCAAAAAAATATACATATATATCTGCACTCTTGTGTTTATTTCAGCACAATTCACAATAGTCAAGCTATGGAAACAACCTAAAGAGTACTATTGTTTATGATTAGCTTATGGTTTTTGTAATTTAGCTCCAATTGTAAATTATCTCTTTAAATGTTTCGGTCGTGTTTTAAAAAGTGGGTATCTTTAAAAAGACTGAGTTGAATATTTAATATATGTATGGGCATATATATTATATATATATTTACCTAGGTAGATCATATACATATATAATTTGTGTATATATTTTATATGACAAAAGTCTTATTCAGACTTCCAAATTTCCAAAACCCCACCAAATATGTGGCTTGCCCTTTTGTTTTCTTAAAAGTGTTTTCAAAGAGCAAAAATGTCTTTCTTTCTTTTCCCCCCCTAAAGACTATATTTTCTAATTCATTTTCTTGTTCTATCCTATAAGAAACATTTACCTGTCCAAAGGTCACAAGGTAATTGTTATTGCTTTTTTCCCTATATTTTTACTGGAGGCTTTGTTATTTTAGTGCTCATATTTCCATCTCTTACACATTTTCAGTTTTTATGTACATCCTGAGGGGTAATTGTCAATTTATTTATTTTTATTTATTTATTTATTTATTTATTTATTATTATTATTTTTTTTTTGGCTGAGACAGAGTCTCCCTCTGTTGCCCAGGCTGGAGTGCAGAGGGGCAATCTCGGCTCACTGCAAGCTCTACCTCCCGGGTTCACGCCATTCTCCTGCCTCAGTCTCCCCAGTAGCTGGGACTACAGGCACCTGCCACCACGCCTGGCTAATTTTTTGTATTTTTAGTAGAGATGGGTTTTCACCGTGTTAGCCAGGATGGTCTCCATCTCCTGACCTCGTGATCCGCCTGCCTCGGCTTCCCGAAGTGCTGGGACTACAGGCATGAGTCACTGCGCCCGGCCCAATTGTCAATTTTTAATTATACAGATATTAAATTGTTTCAGCATCATTTCGTAAAAAGACTTTCATATTGACATTGAAATTACTGGATATCCTTGTTACAAATCAGTCAGCCATATATCTGCTTATTAACTTCCGGACATTATTCTCCTCACTTTATCCATCTTTCTAAACTTTTGCCAGAATGGCACTACCTTGATTATTGCCACTTTATAGTAAGTCCTCTCAATTATTTTTTTCCAAGTATTTAGCTATTGTTTGCTGTTTAAGTAAATTTTAGAGTCAGTTTGTAAGTTTTACAAGTTTCTATTGGAAGATATAAGCAAACTTATTATAATTATTCCATCAATATATAATTAGTTATTAAAATGTTATCAAATACAATTAAGCAACGCAAATGACATACTACAATATCTCCTTAGCAATTAGTGTTTATCCTAGGTATGCAAAGATAGTTCAATATAAAATACAATTATCAATGTTATTTTATCACTAACAGATAATAGAACAAATTATATATGTTCATATAACTGAAAACAATGCATATCAGATAAGCGTTAGATTTTTTACTAATAAAATTAAAGAATTATGCTTTATAGATAGGCACTTTCTTACCTCTAAACTCAAGACAGACAGTATGTAAGTGCATGTAATCATTTTCTTAAAGATAGAAACAAAGACTTTACTCTTAATGTCTTTCTTAAACACTAATGTTTTTATAACTCCAACATGACATTAGTTATAAATTCACAAAGTTATAATAAATTTCTTAGGAAAGCAAATTACCAAGAATAATTAAAGCAATATAAAATAATAAGATTTTTTAAGCTGGAATAGTGAAACAGTGTTATGTTATGGGATGATATCTGAGGAAAGCAATATGTAATGCTAAAACAAATGTACTCTGTAGATGATATATGTGATAGTCAACATATTGGGCATTGCAAATCAGTTTGGAAAAACAGAATTTTTAATAAACCATGATAGGATAATTGTTTTATTTATACATACACACACATATATGTATTTGTTATATAACTACATATACAGTATATGTAAATATATATTTATAACATATACATATATTATCTATGTTTATATTTTTGTGTATATATTATATGTATAAAATGTATATTTGTGTATGTATGTTTGTATATATACACACAAATAAATACAAATACAAATATACAAATAAAAATACATTTTTGGTAAACTAAATACCCTTTCCATGTTTTATACATATTATAAAAATTATTGACTATGAACAGAAATACTAGATAGAATATAGTATGATATTCTATCAAGAGATAGTCATGGTTACTTAACCATAAGGACATGTTCTGAAAACATGTATCATTAGATGATTTCATTGTTGTGGGAAATTCGCAAAGTGTATTCATATAAACCTAGATGGGGATAGCCAACTACACATCTAGGCAATATAGTGTAGCATGTTGTCCTTTGCCTACAAATCTGTACAGCAGGTTACTGTATTGAATGCTGTTGTTGATTTAACACAATGGTGAAGAGCTGTGCATCTAAACATACAAAAGGTACATTAAAAATACAGTATAAAAGACCAATAAATGCTACTCCTGAATAGGACACTTATCGTGAATGGAGCTTGCAGGACTGGAAGTCACTTTACTTGAGTCAGTGAGTGAATGTGAGGGTTAGGACAATACTGCACAGTACTGAAGACTTTATAAACACTGTACACTTAGACTACTCTAAATTTACAAAAAAAAATATTTATTCAATAACATTAACCTTAGCTTACTGGAACCATTTACTTTATAAACTTTTAATCTAGCTTTTTTTTTTTAACTCTTTTGAAGTAATTAAAACACAAGTACATTGTATAGCTATACAAATTATTTTCTTCATACCCTTACTCTACATGCTTTTTTCTATTTTTATTTTTATTATTTTTTTTTCTTTTAAGCTTTTTTGTTAAAAGCTAAGACACAAACACATACATTAGCCTAGATCTAAAAAGAGTCAGAATCAACAATATCACTGTCTGCCACCTCCACATCTGGAAGGTCTTCAGGGGCAATAATACACCCTGTATGAGTGTATGGCATCTCAGTAAATGTAACAAGAAAGCAATCACATTCACGAGATTACATTTTCAACTGAACTATGTACCCCAAAGCTTATATAATAAAGACCTAACCCCCATTGTGACTGTACTGGAACATAGGGCCTTTAAAGAAGTAGTTGAAATTAAATGAGTCCATAGGGTGGTGTCCTTAGTTGATGGAACTGATGTACTCATAAAAGGAAAAAAGAGATACCTAAAATGCTGGTGCAGGAGAAAAAACTTTGGGAGGATGCAGGGAGTACAAACCAAGGAAAGAGAATTCAGGAGAAACCAAACCTGCTGACATTTTGATCTTTGCCTTCCACCTTCAGAACTGTGAAAAATACATTTCTGTTTTTTAAGCCACCCAGCCTGTGGTATTTTATTGTGACTGCCCTGGCTACTAATGCAGGCTTGTCTTACACATTCTGCATTTCTGTCGTTGTCTCCTTTTTATTTCTTTATTTTTATTTTATTAGTTTTTTTTTTTTTTTTTTTTATATGGAGTCTCTCACTCCATCACCCAGGCTGGAATGCTGTGGCGCGATCTTGGCTCACTGCAACCTCCGCCTCCATATTCAAGCAATTCTCCTGCCTCATCCTCCCAAGTAGCTGGGATTACAGGCATGCACCACCATGCACAGCTAATTTTTGTGTTTTTAGTAGAGACGGGATTTCACCATGCTGGTCATACTGGCCTGGAACACCTGACCTCAGGTAATCTGCCCACCTCGGCCTCCCAAAAGGTTGGGATTACAGGCATGAGTCACCGCACCTAGCCTTTGACTCCTTTTTCGAATGACTAGAACAAACCTGAATGAAAATGTTTTCAGTAAAGGGATGGAAGAAATGGGGGAGGAGTTGTGGAGTAAATAGGAGGTGAAGCAGAATAGGAGGTGAAGCAGTTGGCAGCTGGGGCTGTGAAAAGAGATAATACTTTCAGAAGGTAGATCTGAAATAACAACATATGTGTCGTTTTAGAGTTTATTTTTTTGTTGTTGTTGTTGTTGCTTGTCTTTAGATCAAAATAAATGGAGCTAATAGAAATGGTAGAGAAGAAAGACCTGACAATGCTGATGGAAAGAAAGATCAGGTAAATGGTAACCAAGTTTGCCGAGATGACAGATGGAATGGGGCCCAGAGCCAGGAGATGGAAAGTGAGGGGTGAAAGGTGAGGGGTGGAAAGGAAGGGTTTTTTGGTAGGAAGAAAGAAGGACTCCTCCTCCTAGACAGCAGCCTAATAACTTAAGAAGAAGGAACAATAAGAACATATTCTGGAGGAACTGGAGAGAGGAAATTGGGATAATTCCCATTTATTGGGCCTTTTCGTGATACATCAGGCAACATTAACTTTTAAGAAAAAAGTGACTATATATGTAAACCAAAGTAAACCTTTCAAGAACGAATTTTACTTTATGTAAATTATATCTCAATAATTCTGACTTTAAAAGAAGAAGAAAATAAAACACATTCATTTTTTTCTTTTGCACTTCATCATGTAATAGTATAAGCATAATAAATATCTAGCCTAGGGAAAGTAATGCAAAAAGTTAAAAATATTTATACAAAGTTAAAAAACACCATGATTTAGATGATGATGACGAACTTTTCACCATGTTTATCAATAATTGATGTGTTTCTATCACAGCACATGATGTTTAGTTTATCAAAAACTGAAAAGACTGGTACAGTGTTTCCACTATCAAAATTATAAATGGAATTAAAAGTTAATAATTAATAGATTTATCAAATAATAAAATTGGTAATCAAATAACAATAGCTTTAGTACATACTTATTAAATTTAGGATATGTCTGTTAAAAAAAACTCTCCATTATGCATGCTACTTTTCACAGTCAGTTGTAAATTATTTCTTAGCTATGCTTAACAATCTTTAAAATATTATGTTTTCAGACTTAGGACAGATGAGTGATTTTTTAAGCTTTAATTCATATATTTCAACATTATATCTATGACTTACAGATAAAATAATCAAAACTTCAAATTTCAGAGTCTGATAATAATGAGTCAGAAAATAATCATCTTCATTTGGTAAAAAGTACATTTCTTGTAATACATAGAAAGCTAAATAATATGTACTTTAATAAGACTATCAATTACAGTTTTATAAAATTTTCCTGGTTATAAAGAAGCCACTATTAATTTTTTGTTAACCCCAAGAAATACTTAGCAAGTTATGCTAAGGGATTAAGGAATGTTTTGGATAGTAATAATTTTTTTAATGAACACATTAAAAGTAGTGTGAGCTACAGCATCTATAGAAATGTATTGAACTACTATTTTGAAGATTTTTAAAGTCTCTAGAATTCATTCATTTAAAAATTATCTCTAAGTACTATTACATAATGAAATCTTCTGTTAAACTCTTTGTATCGAGGAGTTTTAGAGGTTAATGTTACTTTTACATAACACTTAGAATATATCACTGTGTCAGGTAGCAGCATAATCTACTTGATACCACTCAGGAACAACAGAATAGATTTGCATTTTAATATTTAAATTGGCAACATATGAACAATTGACTGCTGTAAAAATTTTATACAAAAATGAACATTTATGGATGTTTTAGTAATTTAAATATTACCTTCCATTTTCCATCTGATATATTCTACTATATTTCCTACCATATGTATTCAAAATTATCTGAATCTATTGTCCATGGATCCCAGTTTATTCTTTATATTGTACATTCTGTTATTCATAACATTTGTGGAGTTTTTATTCCAATTTTTTTCTTTATTATATGAAACCTCTAATTGCTTCTTTCCCAAGCAAATATCTCATCATCTACTTAATTTTGCTTTCATTGTGGTTATTTATGATACAATATGGATGATGATACTCTGCACATTTCAAAAATTACATTTTTTCCTAAAAGCGTTTTTACAGTATTGTGTCTATATTTTATAATTAAGGTATTCTGATTTTTAAAATATATTTTTGATATGTCAAATATATATTTTTCTTATTTATAGTTCAAAGCTTGCTTGATCAATATTGGTACTTGCACTGCTTTTCTTACTTAACTATGGAATCTCTCTCCCTAGATATAGATACAAATTCTGATAAGAAAAAAAAAAATATGTCTTTGCCCCATGGTTCAATAGAGAAAAACAGGGAATAGTGAGGAACCACATTTGAACAGGTTTTTCTACACAATATTTCTTTTTATTAAAGAGGTGAAACAACTCTTTAATCCTGCTGTTATATTTATTATATCAGAGGGGCTTTGTTGCTGTTTAATCTATTATTTTAGAACAAAAACCTACGTGCTTGTTCCATCTCCCAATTCTCCCACTTATAGTTTGCAAATGAAAAAATGTTATTGAGTATTTTTGATGGCCTTGTTTTCTCTTCAGTGTTGAGTGGTACGAGTTCTTCGGTCTTTGGACTTGACTATCCCTTAATTTGTTTAGAACTTATAGAAATGGAATACTCCTAAAAGCAACTACAAAAGGTAATTATTTGTAAATCTAGAACTGTTGTGGATTTTATATTTTAAATTTACTGTGCCATTTGAAATGAATTCTAATGTGGAGAAATAAATTCTTGTGTATAATAAAATTTATTGAGACAAAAGTCATGGGTTTCTTTAACAAGAGCACTCCACCTTATTTTTTCCATTTTCCAACATCATATCAATAAAATTGAAATTACTAATTTGCCAAGAAAAAAAGTGAAATACTCTTCTTATTTTTTATGTATCAGAAACAATATGATTTAAAATTTAAACAATATGATTTAAAATTATCAAACTAGTCAACAACTTTTATAAATAAAACAAATGAAAGAGCAATTTTATGAGAGTGAAGACTCAAGTTACAATAACAACTCAAAAGAAAAAAAATTGTAATAAAACATCAAGTAAAAAGCATATACCGTTAAATTACTATGAAAGTATAAAATATTACGGTTTACCAGCATCAACACAATGAAAAACATACCTTCTTTTTACATTCAAAGGCCAGATTTTACCTTTAGATCTGTCAATGACATCCAATAATGCATATGTGCTTACGTTTTATGGAAAAAAGTAAAATTGACCTAATAATGTAACTGAAATTTTCTTAAAGGCTAAATAAGAATAAAATCTTCCTCAATGAAATGGAATTGTTTTATTTTATAATAAATCAATAAATATTATATTAGATACAGTATTTAAAATATCTAGAATCCACGTATATTTTCTTTATATGCAAAGGGAATTTCATTTTCTGAAATAAAAGAAAAACCATATGATACATCATCTAGCCCTCAGATTTGGGGGCTGGTTAATTTTAATCACAGTATGTCTAATAATAAAACAATGTATAGCATGTTTAGCAGTCTTGAAAACATATTTTAGAAAATATTAGAAATAGGTAAGATAAATGGGTTATTGCTTTCTACGTCTGAAAACTTTTCTAAGTTGGGATTTCTAACCTGAGTCCATTTGTTTCCTCTAGGAGGTCCAAAATTTTTATCATGAAGAGGCAATTTCTTTGTAATTTTAAAATAATTAGATATTCTAACATAACTAAAGGTCATTTGAAAACTAGAACAAGTAAAATGCTCTTTAGAATACAAAACAGAAAAATAGGTGTTCAAAAAAGTATACAAAGTAATGGAAACACTGTCCTAAATTAGAGAAATGTATATTACTCAAAAAATATTTTGAACCAATTCTTCTAAATGACATGGTACTTAGTACAACTTAAATTTGGATAGAATTGTCAAAGAGTAATTATATGGGCATATCCATAAAGTCACGTGATAATTAAAGGAGGCTTCACAAGACAGTCAAAGCATAGCCAGTCTGCTTAAAGACGGCTCGGGAGACTCTTATAGGACTATCTGAGTGTTTTCAGTGTTTTATAAAATATCTTTTAATGAAGTGCATAAAGCATGTTATTGTCATGCAACTCATCTAGTGCTAATTGCCTATTTTTCCTTTTATAATGTATCAGTGATGTTGATACCGCTTTCCGGAAGATACTGAGGAAAGATCATTTGTCACAGCACAACTTTATGGAAAAGGACTATGAGGGCTGTGATTTATTAGTATTTATCCTAAATGATAAATTTTAAATATTTCCAGACATTAAATTTGCATAATTGTATAATAAATCAACAATTTGTTTTACAGATTTCACAGAATTGGCTGAAACTATATTAGCATTTGCTCCCCTCCCCAAAATAACAACAAAAATAAAACTAAAGCACTTCATGATAAGGTGTATTTGTCTTATAGGTTAAATCCTTTGACTAGCATTACGCTGCAGAATTTGTTCTATGTTTTTCCTATCAAAATAAAAGTAAAATGACAAGTACTGAATATGTTTCTTTTACCCATTCAAAATCCATACCCAAACTCTCCAAAAATTAAATCTTACAACTGGAAAGAAGCTAAAACTGCACCTGCTTCAAGTAAATGTAAAGTGGCAGAACATTTGCAAGTTGAAAGTAATCCTTTTCCTGTGGAATATAAAAACTCACAAAAGAAACTCATGCCCTGGAGAAATGGAATCTGATAGGACATTCACTTGAAACATACACACACACACACACACACACACACACACACACATCCCTCACAACAAAAACACCAAAAAAACCTTGTGAGACATACGAGGAAAGAGTAAAAGTGAGCTAAAAATGCAGTCGTTCTCATTCATAAATTTACAAAAGTTCTCACAAGTGAATGTTGTCATTATTTGAATGTTGTTAAATGGCACTTGGAAATCAAAGACTAGAATCAAAGGAGCAAACAGAATACTGTGTTTAAATATGGTAAATATAGCCAGTTATAATAATAGGTTCACATATTTGCAAAATAAAATGCAGAAGAGTTAGAAACAAAATTCTTAAAACTGAGCATAAAGATCTGAAAGCCAATATTTATTTTAAAGTTATTTTATTATTTTTTTTATGTATTATACTTCAGGTTCTAGGGTACATGTGCACCACGTGCAGGTTTGTTACATATGTATACATGTGCCATGTTGGTGTGCTGCACCCAGTAACTCATCATTTACATTAGGTGTATCTCCTAATGCTATCCCTTCACCCTCCCGCCACCACACAACAAGCCCTGGTGTGTGATGTTCCCCACCCTGTGTCTAAGTGTTCTCATTGTTCAATTCCCACCTATGAGTGAGAACATGCGGTGTTTTGTTTTCTCTCCTTGTGATAGATTGCTCAGAATGATGGTTTCCAGCTTCATCCATGTCCCTACAAAGGACAGGAGCTCATCCTTTTTTATGACTGCATAGTATTCCGTGGTGTATATGTGCCTCATTTTCTTACTCTATTCTATCATTAATGGACATTTGGGTTGGTTCCAAGTCTTTGCTATTGTGAATTGTACCACAACAAACATACATGTGCATGTGTCTTTATAACAGCATGATTTATAACCCTTTGGGTATATATCTAGTAATGGGATGGCTGAGTCAAATGGTATTTCTAGTTCTAGATCCTTGAGGAATCGCCACACTGTCTTCCACAATGGTTGAAATAGTTTACAGTCCCACCAACAGTGTAAAAGTGTTCCTATTTCTCCTCATCCTCTCTAGCATCTGTTGCTTCCTGACTTCTTAATGATCGTCATTCTAGCTGGTGTGAGATGGTATCTCATTGTGGTTTTGATTTGCATTTCTCTGATGGCCAGTGATGATGAGCATTTTTTTTCATGTGTCTTTTGGCTGCATAAATGTCTTCTTTTGTGAAGTGTATGTTCATATCCTTTGCACGCTTTTTGATGGGGTTGTTTGATTTTTTCTTGTAAATTTGTTTAAGTTCTTTGTAGATTCTGGATATTAGCCCTTTGTCAGATGGAGAGATTGTAAAAGTTTTCTCCCTTTATGTAAGTTGCCTGTTCACTCTGATGGTAGTTTCTTTGCTGTGCAGATGCTCTTTAATTAGATCACGTTTGTCAGTTTTGGCTTTTGTTGCCATTGCTTTTGGTGTTTTAGACATGAAGTCCTTGTCCATGCCTATGTCCTGAATGGTATTGCCTAGGTTTTCTTCTAGGATTTTTATGGTTTTAGATCTAACATTTAAGTCTTTAATACATCGTGAATTAATTTTTGTATGAGGTGTAAGGAAGGAATCCAATTTCAGCTTTCTACATATGGCTCATCAGTTTTCCCACACCACTTATTAAATAGGGAATCCTTTCCCTATTTCTTGTTTTTGTCAGGTTTGTGAAAGATCAGATGGTTGTAGATGTGTGGCATTATTTCTGAGGGCTCTGCTCTGTTCCATTGGTCTATATCTCTGTTTCAGTACTAGTACCATGCTGTTTTGGTTACTATAGACTTGTAGTATAATTTAAAGTCAAGTAACGTGATGCCTGCAGCTTTGTTCTTTTGGCTTAGGATTGTCTTGGCAATGCGGGCTCCTTTCTGGTTCCATATGAACTTTAAAGTAGTTTTTTTTTTTTTTTTTTTCCAATTCTGTGAAGAAAGTTATTGGTAGCTTGA